>NC_143476.1:1656553-1956553 GCF_987193195.1 Phasianus colchicus
GAGGCTATTTTTTCTCTAGGGCCCAGTCCAAAACTGACACACAGGTTGTTTAAAGGCACTTCTGTCTACAAATTCTGAAGACTCAGGGCCTATGTCCATGAGAAGGACAGGCATAACAAAATCCACAGAGGTGTCATGGCTGTAATGTCTGTCTGTTCCTCTGGACGCTGGGTGATTTTCTCAGCACAGAAATACTAAGCTTTCAACCTCCATTCACTGCAACTTTATGATCTGCTGATTCATAAACCTGCCACTACAGCTTACTTCCATAAACTCAGCCTGAAACTGCTTTAGTGCAATCGTGTCTGGTCTATTAGCTCACACGTTATCTTGATCTTTTGAAGATGGCAGCAGCTGCATGTCCTCGACACAGAATAGCAAAATACAAAAACAATCCTCTCTATTCGTGCACACAATATCTGTTAACTTGCTGCATGGGATCAGATACGAACTCTGCAGCAGAAAGAAATGAATGTGTGTTCAGCCTGTTTGGTAAATAAACCCAGAGCTCAGAGCAGGGCTGTGTCACAGGGGCAGGTCTATGAGTCAGCAGATCACAATGTGATTATCTGATGAGAAAATTACTTATGGAGAGAGAATTTAGGTCTGCTTTAAGGGAATGCTTAAGCAAGGAAGTTTTAATTTCATTTTCCATAAATGTCCATGACAGAAAAATAAATACGTAAATAAATAAAATTAAGTGTACCTAAAGAAAGGGAAAACGAAAAAGATTAGAAGATTTTTTTTCCCTGGAATTACAAATTAAGAACCAGAAGATCTCTCAGTACATACTTCTGTTAGTTTATTTCCTTCAGCAACTACCCATGGCCTACTTGAAGACACACAGTAGGAAAATATTAAAAAATAAAGGACTTTACATACACCTACACAATCTATTCAGAGACTCTAACAGAAGAAATGATTTTCTTTCTGTAATTCCTAAATGCAAGTTTGGTATTCACAATAGGAAACAAAGAGCAAGAGAGAATAGTGACAGTCACAAGGTGGAAAACGAGATGCAAAGATTCACCACTGGTAATACAAGAAGACTGGGAAACGTTTTTAATGGTTTTCTCTGTTGCAATTCATGGAGGAAAAGCAAAAGTGGCCCAGTGTCTCTCCTGGAGACCACGCTGTTACTTACTCATGTAACTTGTTTCCTTTGTGTGTCATGTGCAAAGAGAAATAAAGCTCTCCTTGCGTGTGTTTAATTCAAACCTGGAGCGGCAGGAAGAATGCTGTTATCTGTCCCCAGTGCGCATCCTGCTGACTCAGACGTGTGAAGTCACAAGCAGAACTGAGGAAGCAAGAAATGCTTTCACTACAGCTGAGGTCTGCACATTCTGCACTGCGTCTGCTGGACACCATCAAAGGTCTCAGTAGGGGATGAAGGAGGATACATCTTCAGCAGCTCCACATCTGGCAAACTGTCTGGAAAGCTAAGTTCACACAGTTGAAGCTGCCTGAAGCACAGCAGCAGATGGCGTTACAGACAGATGCCAGGAAAAAAAAGTGTTATTTTCTGCAAACATATACAAGCACTGAAATGCTGCTAAGATGAAAAGGTTACTACATCATGCACTAGTTGCTTGTTGCTTTTTCAAGAACAAGAGCACAAGTTTAAACTTTTCCTTATTTCCTTGACAAATGGCTAAGATAAAATAAAACTATGTTTTAATTTATGCACTAAAAGAAACACTACAACAGCAAAAATGAACAACTTGGTTTTTATTTTATTTATTTATTTTTTTTCTCTCCCCCTCCTTTTTAACCTTAGAATATTATACAGGGAAGAACCACTGGTGTCCCCACACAATATGACATAACCCCACTGACACAGCAGTATTAGTTAATGTCTTTTTTTTAAGGCTGCCAAATATGCAAACAGAAACAGGCTAGACTTCTAATGTGGCCGAATATTTCCCTTTCCAGATAACAACTCCATTAATCTTAGAGCCAAGAAATCTGCAGCATTTTTTATTTAATGGAAGTCTAGATACACTATCTATGAGGTTTGTAAGTTCTTACGTATAAAGAATACAATAATTGTTAATCACAGGAGCCTCAGGGCAAGAACATTTCAGCAGGTCTTCATCCAGCTTCAGAAATTGCAGGCGTAAGGATCCAGGTCACTTAAAGGCTGGTCAGTCTCAGTTCAGTCCCTGGGAAAACAACATAGCAAAATGTTGTGATCAGCGGTGCAAAGTCCAACTGGCAGCCAGAAACTACAGCACCCTTCAGGGGCTGACACTGAAGTTCATACTGTTTAATGTCCTCATTATTAACCCCAATGGCAGGACAATATGCATTCTCAGCAAGTCTGCAGACAACTCTAGATTAGGAGGAACAACCAAGTTGGTACCTGAACAGAAGACTCAGAGCAGGTGGAGCCAGGCTGAGCAAAATTCTTAATAGATGTGCAGAACAGCAGGGGGAAAAAAGGCTGTGGACAGAGTTTGGAACACAGGAAATTCCAATTAGATATAAGGAAAATATTTTCATTATAAGGATAGTCAAACACTGGAACGTGTTCAGACAGCTTTTGGGATCTCCAGCCTTGGAGTTGTTGAACACTCAATTAGAAACCTCCCTGAGCAAACTGATATAATCAGACCCTCTCTGAGCAACAGATTGGATTAGATGGCATCCAAAGGTCTCCTTCAACCTAAATAATTCAATGATTCTATGATTCTAATTGATTTCAAAATTCTTCACCATTAGTATAGCCAGGAATCTTCCTTTGAAGCATCTAACCCCCAACTGCATAAGAGATGGGATACCAACTGCTTTACACATCTTTAGATCCCAAAGCCTGTTCTAAATGAGTGAGCAGAGCAGGACCCAGAGGCATGCTCAGAGTTTGCCTGCATGTCCCTGAAAGACTGATGTGTGATTGATGTGCCTGTGGCTGAGCGTGAGTGAGTCCATGTGGCATAGCACACTGGCTGTAAGGTTGCTTTAAGGCTTACCTCAAAAGACAATAGACTTAACCCTAAGGCATCTTCTGTCCAATCCAGTATGGCTGTTCCTGTCTGTTTAACAGAAAAACTCTTCTAGTGGGATTTTTAAACAAACAGCAAGGTATCTTGAAAAACAGGGAAAAGAAGTAACCATGCACAAAGAAATGCAGTCATTCACTGTTTTGTCTGGATATCATTTGATGGCCCTTCTTAGGTCAGTGTTCTCTTTTTACAGTCTCTTAATCTGAAAAGATATTTATCATACTACAGAAAACCACCTACACTTTCTCAAAAGTATTCAGAGCAAAGACAGAAATGGCTGATCTTATTAACATAATTTTATATATACGTGTATGCATATAGTAGAAGTTCTTTGAAGATGGTGTCTGCATATGCACTGACATTTTAAGTGGGATACAGCTGCATCAATCTGGAGAGGACATGTAATGCTTTAACATTAATTCCTAACTTCTTGGTAATATTTCCTTACACTTCTTTGAGCTCATTTCTACTGATATTCTCAATCTATATTGTAGGACACAGCTCGAAAAGTTTCCCTCTCTAAGAATACAGGTTAATAGTTTATTTGAAGAATGAAATGTACTGCAGTTTGTTTTGCATGGAATGGCAGGTTAGAGCAATAATGAACTCAGTGAAGGGCTATAAGCAGAGAGGAGCAATGCTGGCAGGATGTCACGATAGACCAGCACAGTGCAGAGGGATGTTCTTGTTGAGCACAAGAAAGACTGCCCAATTGACTTCTTCCATAACTTGATGAAAGAGTCAATAGTGTGCTGCAAGTTCTATTCAAGTAGAAAAGATTGTAGTCCCTAATGAAATAGAGGGAAAAGGAATCTAGAAGATTGAGAAATGGGAAAAAAAAAAAAAAAAAAAAGAGGTTAGATTTTAAATATGTAGACTGATGTCTATGGGGAGAATAATTCAAAAGATATATATCATTTGTTTGGAATATTTTAAAATATGTAGGGTAAAAATATTCCAATTTGTGCCTGAAGATCAAAATAGCTATCTGCTTGCAGTGCAACATTGATACATAAAGCACTGTGATTGTGGGAACCTGGAAGATATGAACACATGCTAGGAGATATAAAAATCTGTATTCCATTGGGCTGCACTGTGGCTGAAGAGCCCTTCTCTTTCCTACAGACTTTTAACAAATGAAAAATTAAACCTGCACTCAACACATACTGACATTTTTAGTGCCAAGGACACAAGTTAATATATGCTAAGGATATTTCTGATCTAATATTGGGCAGCCCTTTGGGTCATTGAGAAAATGACCTTTCTCCCTTCTACCACATATTTCCCAAATCCCTTTCTTTTATTTTTTATGCCATTGTCTACAGAAACATGTGGGAGAGGTTGACAGAACTGTGTTTGTTCAGTGTTGGGATGTGGAAGGGGGCCAGACCATATCTTCAACTGGCTAGTGGGAGGCTAGCAGAACAAGACTCATCACTTCTTGAAGATTCATAGAGAAAAAGACAAAGGACAAGAGACACTGCTTGCAAGAAGAGGAATTATGACTGGATGTTAGAAAAATATCTTGTAACAAAAATTGTAGTCAAAATCTAGAACAGGTTCTTTCATAAAGGTTGTGAGACCTCCATCCTTGAAGATACTCAGAGCTTGACTGGTTAAGCCTTCAGCACCCAGATCTAGCCTGTACCTGATTTTGAACAGGACATTAGATTAAATGACCTCCAGAGGTCCTTTACATCCTATATAATTCTGTGGTTCTAATAGACACCTGGAGGAGAAACCCACACATCTGATAGCTTTCCCAAACCAACAGTGCCCACAAGATGAAAATAGGAGACATATCTGGGGCCTAGTTCTGCAGGCAATTACATTAATCACTGCACGTAGTCATCAGACTCTTTTTTCCATAGCTTTCTCATGGCTAACAGTATTTGAAAAGTGAAAATCAAAAGCTGAACTATCTCCACTGGAAAAGAAGAGTACTCTTCTTGCTGCTTGTCTTCAGGCTTATTTTGACTATTTTTCATAAAAACTTTTGAACATAGGGAAAAAAACCTAGTAATATGCCAAATGTATGGTCTGTTTTCCTAGTGAGAAAAATTCCTATAATCTCGTAGAACTTGCTTAAGAATATCCCTTATCTCCTACTGATCAACTTTGGATTTGCAAGGGCTCAGAGGCAAGAAAGTCTTATTAATAAGAATGCACAATGAACATCTAAAGTACTTTTGCTCAGCTGTAGCAGTGTATGACACTAGCAATAGCAAATTAGGAAATTTTACTCAGGTGTCGTAAGCCTACCATGCAATCATAAAATTGGTATTTTCTGCCTAGGGCTCTCACTGCTATCAGGTTGAATTCAGCACAATGCTAAAAAAACATGTAAGTATCAAAATAGCAGCAAGTGTACCTCTCAAAAATAAATTTAACAAAGAGCAAGAAAAATCACAGAGCTCCTTCAGTCGAGGACAAGTTATTATACTCACAAACATAAATACAAACCCCTATATTAAAATAAGGGCAAGGTTGATTCACAGGTCCACAGGGATATTTATTTTATACTGTAGTGGGATAGTAAGTCATAAAGCAGTAAAAAATAAACGTGACATTCATCTGGCACAGAAATAGCTCTGTTGTTGTTTTTTTCTTGGTTTACCTTATGCAGCTATAACAGCTATATCCCTTGTTCCCATCGATGCTGGCATACAGACAGGAGTTTTGCTGCTTGCCCTGCCAAATCCAGTCTTCCAGTCCCATGGTTGCAGGAGAGAGAGCCTGGAAACCCTGGGCACATGTGACAACAGCTTATAATCACAGAATAGACAGAGGAAGTTCTGCTGTTACACTTCCACTACTGGAAATCCCTGAATTAGAGTAGAGATTAGTAGAGATGTTGGAATCATAGAATCAGAATGGTTTGGATTGGAGGAGACCTCAAAGCCCACCCAGCCCCAACCCCTGCCGTGGGCAGAGCTGCCCCCCCCAGCTCAGGCTGTGCAGGGCCCCATCTATTGCTCAGTTTCATCTTGATAACATCCTCAGTTTAATCTCCAGTTAGACCTTGTTCCTAAGGTGATGTTTCACGCTGTATCACTACTCTTCTCTATAGGTTAGAGACTCAGAGGTAGGAAAATGTAGGCATAGAGACTTTCTATTATTGGCTGATATTCTGACAGCAGATAAATTTGGATTGCTTCCTTTTCACAGAATCACAGAATTGCCAGGGTTGGAAGGGACCTCAAGGATCATTAATCTCCAACCCCCCTGCCACATGCAGGGCCACTAACCATCCCACCTAATGCTAGACCAGGCTGCCCAGGGCCCCATCCAATCTTGTCCTTTTCCTTCATGGATTCTTGAAATACTTAGAAATTCTTCCTGTATTCTTACGTGTATTAAGAGCTAGACTATGTATAAAAGGCAACATTTTTCTATTTCCCCTTTGGAACCAGACTAACTCCATTGAGGCTTATGCAGAGCTCATTCCCACAGAAGATACAAAAAGATAGGAGAAGTCTCTCTCGAGAAGGAAACCCTACCAAAACTGCCCAGATTGTCAGATACCCTTATTACTCCTACCATGTCCAAACACCTGCTACTAAATGACAAATTTAGACACCGCTGTATGGATCTGGGCTGGGTCACTTTATGGTGACTGAGTTTAGTCTGGTGGTGCATGACTAAATAACATTTCTGCATCTCCAAATCCCCACAGTATTGGCATATGAGAAGCAAGGATAACATTACAAAAGAGGCAGGGATCCTAGTCACTGGTCAGGAAAGACTCTGTAGACAACACTTCTGAAAGACACTAAGGCAGCAATGTCAGACTGTATTGTGTGTGACAGAAATCACTTCTGTTCCCTTTAGTAATTGTTCTGACTGTTACATGGACCCATGGACTGGAATGTGTATATACAAATTAAGAAGGTACCACCCTGGCTCCCTGCAGCTCAAAGTTCAGGACAACCAAGAGATAAAGACTGGTTCCTTCCCAATAGTATCAAAAGAAACAATAAATAGGAAGTCTACACAACTGGTGACATAAAAAAATAGTTGAAATACAATTTTAGTGCTTTTGAAAACTTACTATCACACAAAGTTTGGTTTCCTAGAATAAAGATGTAGTGAATTATGCCTCTTATTTAAATAAATTGGCAGAATTTTTTCCATCTGTGGGATCATAACATAGCAAATCTGGCTCCCCAGAGTCCTCATACCCTGTATAAGACAGCAATATCTGTAAGATTCGGCACAGTTTTGGATATAAACAGAACAGGTGCAATTCAGACAGAGACAAAGCCATAGAATGAACTTCCCACTCCTTTATCAGCTTCTTGGGGATTGGTGGCTTTTGTCCTTGGCAAATTGCACGTGTAAAGTTGTTTGAGAACTCCACTGCAGCCTTCCACTTTGCAGAACAGGTGCAGATTCATTCTGAGGGCAGAACATAGCAAGGCCATGAGGCTTTTTTGGACAAGAATACTTGCTGAATACCTGAACGCCCTACGTCACCTGCTGCCAACAAGCATCTGAAGACAATCAGTTCTTCACAGAGACAAGTCTCCCTTTGTGTAGGAAAGGTAATCAGTAACCTTGTTACTAGTCATTAGACTTACAAAAGAAATAGTTTATTGTATTTTATTTTGATTGAAAGACTCTAATACGTGAGATACAGTTTAATAATATTATGCCATGACATTATTAAAAATTATTAAACTTCCCTAATGAAACTTTCTGCTGATGTGAATAAGCTAAACCAATTTTGTCGCTCCTAGAGGAAAAGACTCAGGAATGTTTGGGTGTTATGAACAAGAACTGTACCTGATTATTTCATTCTCTATGAACATCAAGTCTACGTTTTTTTATATGTTGCTCTCAGCTAGCAATGAAAGCCATTTTCAGGTTATCAGTGCTGTCAAAGGTTTTCTAAGAGTGAGGTTTTTCCCTATTTGTATCAGTACTTGCCTCCAGGCAGGCACCTTCTTGCTTTATCAAAGATGCTAACATTTATGCTCAGCAAAGTAGAATGCATGCTAACCCAAGCAGACCAGATGATACTCCAGCCCACAGGTATCACACTTCAGGGCCAGTGAGTTTTGAGAAAGGCAAGAAAATTCTCCCCAGCTTGCTACAAGAAGGGAAAATTCACAGAGAAGAGCTCACCAACTGATGCTTTCAGGGGGGAAAGAAAGAAACAACCCAAATAAAATCAAACATATCCATCAAATAACTATCATCTAATTTGGGAACAGATATCCCAAGAATATGTATATATATATATGAGCAAAACAAATTGATCTTTTAGTTGTAAACACTGGAAGGAAAGAAAATATTCTTTTCTTGGTTGATTCCCACACTGCTCCACTGAGTAAAAGTGCTAACACAAGACAGGTAGGGAACACAGAAAGATCTGTAATGCTCAGTCTGACTCATCTTTCATTTTACGTTGAGATAAATTATCTAGGTGAATAATTAGCGTGACGAAACTGATAATGGCACTTACTGCCATTCTTACCAGTATCTAAACAAGGACTATAAGAAAGAAGAGGACAGACTCCTTAGCAGTACCTGCTGTGATAGGACAGGGGGAGTTTTAAACTAAAAGGAGAGATTTAGATTGCACATACGGAAAAAGATTTTTACAATAATAGTAGTGAGTCACTGGAACATGTTGTCCAGAGAGGAGGTGGCTGCCCCGTCCCTGCAGACATTCAATGTCAGGCTGGATGGGGCACTGAGCACCAGATCATTGCAGGGGTGTTGGACAAGATGACCTCTGCAGGTTTCTTCCAACTCAAACAATTCTCTGATTCTATAATTAAATCACGAGCTGTTTTTTGCCTGCAGGACAACGTGCTCTAAGGAGCAGAGGTAATGTTATTTGAATACATAAAAAGTACATCCTAGTAATATAACTTTTCTGAATCAAAAGTGGTCTAGTGAAGGTACAAATATCTGACATTATTCATCTGTTTTCTGTTTTGCCTCAGTCTCCTGAAAAGGTCTCCTCAGCACGTGGGGAAGGCTTTCACACTCTTTCTGGAAAACCAGCACATCTCTGTGACTCGCTGAAGTGCTCTACACTAATGCCCACGTCATGGGAACAAAAGCATGAAATGGAGGCCTGTATGCAGTGAAAGGGCTATGACTTCATCAGAATGCAGTGGGATACCTCACATAATTAGAGCCTATTAGATAACTGGAAGAAACCTCTTGTTTGCACAGCCTAATAAATACAAAAGAGACAATGCAGTCCAGCACAATCGGAAACAATCCAGATTTCTGGAGTGCACTGATGATCTTGACACAGGTGATCAAAAGATCAAGTGTAGATATCCTGACTAAACTCAAACATAAGCAGCAACAGATGACCCAGGACAAACACAGAGTCATTATTCCAACCAAAGTCCATCTGGAGGCGAATCTGGTGAGGGACATAAAAGGCAACAGGAAAGACTTCTACAGGTACACAGGCAGGAATATGAAAACTAGGGAAAATAAGGGCTCAATGCTGAATGAAGAAGGAACCCTTTGCAGAACACTGAAAAGAATGAGGTATTCAGTGTCTTTCTTACCCCAGTCCTTCCTGGTAAGACTGGTCTTTAGGAATTCCTGACTCTTGAGAAAAGAGGGAAGCTCAGAAGCCAAATAAAGACCTATCCTGAGCAGAGGACAATCAGGTTAGCATGCATTTCAATAAAACAGGACGTGAGCCCAAGGAACTTGATGGAATGCACCTAGTGAAGGGAGCTGCTCATGGTAAGGCCTCTTAATTATCCTGGAAAAGTGGAGCAGGTTGCCCTGACATGTGTTGGCATCACTATGCAAATGATATGGCTATGATGGCTTTAGATACTCAAATGAACAAAGCCCTGAGCAACTTGGTCTGACCCCAAAGCTTGTCCTACGGTGGGACAGAGACTTCCTGAAGCCCCTTTCCAATCAGATTACTGTGAGGTAGTAGCATCTCATGGTCACTTGCTCTCCATAGTCACTGGCATCACCTGGATAAAGAGAGGCAGGCAGTTGCATGGCTTTCATGCTCTGCTTACCTACTTAGGTGTGGAATTTCCACCTACAGGCATCTTATTTCACTTACAATATCTGATATTTTCTGTAATTTATTCAGCCGCTGTTCCATGAGCCTCTGTTCTCTGTCATTCCTATGTGATTTGTGCACTGTTAGTAGAGTCCTGAAAATTTCCCTTCCACCTACTTTCTAAGCTGTCCACAGCCTTTTTTAATCTTTATCCCACTTTATCTTATTCAACTTCAACTCCTCAAAAAAAAAAAAAAAGCCATGTTTAAGCTCTAAGAAGTGATCCGTGTATTTCACAAGTGTCAAAGTAGCTCACTAATTTCCATATGAGCAGCTATTGGAAACAAATTCTTCAGTCACTTTGCTAGGGCTTTAGGCATTCACAGTTGTTAGAACAAAGAAGAGAATCCCAGTCTGGAAGCCAAGCTGTAAACTTGGCACACAAATGGCATTAAGGAGATGAGCTTTAAAAGCCACATGCCTCAAAACTAAATACTGCAAGCATGGACTGTAAGACCTGTAAGACTTTATGAAGCATTGTATAGTTTCTAGCTTTTAAAAAGGACACATGCAACATCACGTTCCAAAAATAGTTTTGCTCATCTAGAAATAAGATGATTTGTAAGTAGTCAATAAATAGACAGTATTCAAATATTGCTATAAATGAAAAGGGTTTATTTTATCACTTTGAAAAAGGGTATAATTATACCCTTTGTCTTAAATTTTAAATATATTATGTACCTATATTTTTAATATATAGTACTTAACAACAGTGCTTGTATAAAGCTGGATTTTTTAGTAGGAACATAATTCTGAAAGAAAATTAGAGAAACATAGAAAATTACAGAAAAATAGGAAATATTTCAGTAGCAATTAGTGGCAATGCAGAATGCCTATGGGGTCCAGGAAAATGTGACAATAATGCTGATCAATATATTACTCCAATAACAAGCTGAACCAGATACCTCTAACTAAAAGCCTTCACCAAGATGTTTTTGGTTTAATTTGGTTCAGATTTGTTGTGTGAATTCCTTTTATCATATAGCTGTGTTGCCTGACCTGTACTTAGTGTAGGAATTCCAGCCTGCTGTGATTTTTGGTTTTGCTTTTGTCTTTGCTTATTTGTTCAATGAGTGCAAGAATGTACACTCACAGGAACTAATGAGATAATTTGTAAACCTGTCAGCAAAAGACATCAGCATTAATCTAGTGGTGGTCTGGTAAAAGAGAAGATAATCTCACATGAAACTTCCACATTTGCTCTGCATATTTCCTCCTTTATGCCTCTTTGCCTGTAGCACCACGCAGTGTGTAAACTCTGAAGCACGTGTGGTATTCCATCTCTAGCACTCCTATTCTTGGCATGAGTGTCTGCTTCAGAGCAGAGAGACTTTAGGAGACTTCTCAAGGATACAGCTGATCCAAAACCCACAGGGGCGATACGATTCTTAGCAACAATAGCATGTTTTTGAGGAAGCATTAAGTGGCAAAGTGGTACCCTGTCACTAATGCTTTATATATTTCTTTCTTTCTTTTTTTTTTTTTTTAAGAGGAACTGAAGAAAGCAACCCTTTGTCCAACTTCAAATCTCCTAGTTTTATTATTCAGCCTTTCTCTCACTGGCTTTATTGTTGTTGTATTTTTCCTACTGACATTCTCAGTAGAAGTATCTGGGAAAAAGACTGTACAAATGAGTGGAAGCAGAGGGGATATGAAAGACAAGAAAAATGGTTTTATAATAATCCATGAGGACAGTTTCCCACTGGGAAGAAAATCATTGGAGGGAAACTACTACATGAAATTGAGGTGACTGGGATGCTTGGATAGCTACCGTCTTATTTGTATTATGAGTTACCAGAAAATTAATGGCCTATTATGAGTAAGAGCAATCTACATCATTACTCTGTTAATTGGCACACCTTACTGGTATCTGCAGGGTTCCACACTGGATATTTGATGATTCATCAGTGGTGTGCACAACAACGGGCCTTTGGGATGGTAAGAGTTTTTTGCCTTGCACTGTTTCAGGGCCCAGAGATGAGTGACCTTTGTTTCATCTTTTCTCGGGTCCTTTGTGTCTCGTGGTACAGCCATCATCTTTTCTAAAACAAAAAACAGAGAAAAACGAATATTTAGGAATCCTTACAGATACTGTACAGATGGCTGGTTTAGTGACAGCTGTTAGAAGAGAGTTTAAGCCACAGTTCTATGCCATGTTGTCATTTTCTCAATTCCCTGAAGACCGACTAAATAATAAAGATGAAAAAAAAAATATTAATCATTAGGATTTAAAGAGAATCTTCACAACTGGCTTACACAATAGAGAGGAGAAAGCCTTGTAGGGAATAGGGCAGGAGAAGCCCATGGCATCATACATACATATTACGTATGGATTACATAAATCCATTGACAGTAAGACAAAACACGGCTTAAACTGAAGTACAGAAGAATCCTAGCAGACATGAGGAAGAATAAACAGAGCTAATTAAACAATGAGATGTACTGTTGGTTCAACAAACAGGATCTACGTCATCTGAGAGCTTCAATAACAAGTTAGACAGTGGTAAAGAATGATATACATCTGTGGTTGATCCTGTCTTTCTAGGCACTGATGGAGTAGACGGTACCTTAAGGCATCTCCTGACATTTCATACTTCATAACATGTATCTTCAGCTTTAAGTACTGGAAGTATCTGAGCTCTTTTTAACAGAATGGACTGCTCTTGAACATTTGTGAGCTGATGAAAAATACCTTATGAACTTTTTCCACGAGAAAAGTTATTTAATTAATGTTGCATTACTGCATATTGTTATTTTGCTTTATTTTAATCAACATTTTGGTTTTCAAGGGTTGGGTTCCTTCCACGTGAGGACTCATTTCCCAGTAAGTAGTAAAGCTTTGAGAAAACTTTCTGTGTAAAATTCTGACAGTAGAAAGCAACCTGATGTAGGAACCTGCGTGAACATTTACATCTGAGATGTCACTGATAAGAAAGATTTAGAGACCTTGGAAGTTATATTTTCTGCCACAAAGATTTCAGCGAGGCCAGTGGCAATATAAGTTACTACCATATCATCCAGATGATTAAATGCCACTTAAATGTTTTAAGGACAAGGAATAGTTCTGCTGCTTATCTATTCTGTTCATTATCTTTCTCCTTAGCTCGTAAAGCAATAGGATAACAATTTCATTTGTATGACAGTGATAACTGTCCAGCAGGAACAAGCCTGAGATCATCAATTCATTTCCCAAAAGCCATCCATTACTTAATCACAGCACGTTTAACACTGGGATAAAGCTCAGTCACATACATCAACCATGTTATGCTTTCCTAATTGGAGACTTCAGTAGATAGTGTTTACATTAACTGTACATGAAATTCTGTTAATGAGTTTCTGATTCCTCCTCATGTTTGATACTTATACAAACACTTTAAACGTGGGCAAATATTGCACAATGATATCTGTATGTCTGTAAATTCTCCTTCAACACATTGTTCATGTTCTTTTCATGTAAATTTGAAAGCTCACTCTATGGCAGTTTGTAAGCAGAAAAAAAAATAAGATAGGACTACTTCTATTCTTTGAACATAGATTTCTGAACAGAAAGTTACATCAATGTACTCACATTTATAGTGAAAGCCATTTGTGGGATTAATGAATCTCTGAACCAAGGAAAAGACATCACACAGGTGATTTGGATTATTACACATTACAAATTAATAGAAAGGCTGATAGTCATAGTAATTAACTCAAAAGCAACTCACAGATCGAGCATACACTGTGGCAAAGCCCACTTCCAGATGATTCATAAATAGAAGAGAGCAAACTGATTAATCATTGTCCTGTGAAAAAGGTTTGCCAAACTCTCTTATTGTACTTCTTTTCAGCTTCATCATTCCCTTGCATCTCTATTCCCCTTTCTTCACAGCAAGGACCTCCGTTATCTCCAGTGCGTGGACCTGCAAGGAGGTACTGTTGGCTGTAGCTTAAATGCAGCTCATCTACGATAGATGAGAAAGAGTAAAGCTAAAAAGAAGCCTAAAGCTTGTGGTTATACTAACTTTGATGAGAACAGAGTATGGATGAATGGTGACTGTGTGAAGGTCAGCAATTTCTGCAAAAGGAAAAGACAAAAAACATTAAAGACAGCACACCAGTACTGAGAAATCAGTCGTACAGAGTGATCAAAGGGAATGAGAGGAAACTGAGCATGAGACATATTTGTGACTCATTGCAATATAACCAATAGAATGTATTACAAATTAACAAGTCATTATAGAAATTGACAATCATACAGTAAGAGAAGCATAAAAGGTCTCAAAAAATCACATATGTAAAGCAGTTTATGTAAAACAACTAAAAAGATGTAGAAGAAAAGAATACTACAGTAAAATATCTATTTGTCTTTTCAAGAAAGTACAACAGTCACATTAAAATCTTCTAAAGTGAAAAAGATGACGTTGCTAAAGAGTGAGTCCTTCAAAGATGTATTCATGTACATGAACAGTCCCACTTTAACACATGGAAACACTTACGTGAGTAAAACTCTCAGCAAATGTTTCAGGAGAACTTTGTGTCTTCTAACTTCCCATTTTTTCTTACATCTATTCATTTACCTCCATCAGCATTAGCAGCAGTACTAATATTGGTTGATGTGCTGTAGTATCATTTACTCACAATTTCCATGTACTTCTATGGGTAGCAGAGGAGTTACTGAACTCAGGTAGTCCCTACGTGAATGCCCAGATCTTCCAGGAAGATCTTCCAGGTTGTGGATGCCCCATCCCTGGAGGTGTTCAAGGCCAGGCTGGATGGGGCCCTGGGCAGCCTGGTCGAGTACTAAATTTGGAGGATGGTGGCCCTGCCTGTGGCATGAGGGTTGGAGCTTCATGATCCTTGAGGCCCCTTCCAACCCAGGCCATTCTATGATTCCATGATTCTGTGATTCCAAGCCATGGTAGCATAAGCTGCTTTTCAGGGACAACTAGAAGGCCAGCTGTCTGCTCAGTTCCATCATTCTTCCCACAGAAATTGCATACCCAAACTGACTGCTAGCAGACAGTCAGACATCATATATTCACCATTTTTTTGCTACTGAAATAGAGGTTCAGTGTGATCCCTGTTGAGCAGACAGCCAGGTGAGCTTTCTGACTGCCTCTCACCACTCACACCATGAAGCAGAGTTATGCAAAGAAAATACTGCTGCCAACATCCAAAATACACCTGCAATTTGGGGCATCATCACATCCACTCTTACAGACAACACCCCCCAAATCCTTTTCACCTTTTCCCAGCAGATTCTCTTAGTACTTTTGCCCCAGTGTTTCCCTCGTGGAGGATTCTTACCCCACTAGTCTTGACAGAGAGTGGAAAAAATGTGATGAAGCAAGCATACTCACAGCGTTTGGTAGAAATCCATGGTGCTTTAGTCTGTAGGGGTAAAAATCAATGATGCTTTTTCACTTAGCAGAGGCATCTCACACATGATATATAGAAATTTTTGGCTCCGTGTATGTGATCTGAACACTAAAATTTTCATTTCTTTCTCCTGTTCTCCACTGCGTTACATTTAATTTTTCCTTAACTGAGCAATATTGTGCAGTTGCAGTCATTACAACTGTTCTCAGTCTGGATGTACCTTTGGAGGTCAATACTAATTATTCTGCCATACATCCCCCATTTCAGAACTGCAAGCAGCTTTCATGTCTTCTCTATGGTTCTTCAGTTACTCCAGAAAAAGGTATTAACTCACCCTACAAGTCTTGCCATGGGGCTGTTCTGCCATTCATACAAAGAAAACTGTCTTTCTTCTCCGCAGAGTGCAATGAATTTTTCATCTTCTCACCTCACAGTTATATCTCTCAAAGAATAAAAGTAAATACAACATTAGTGAGGAATCAGTAACAGTAGGTCAGCTATAAATACTTGTAAATGGGAAACATCTAGTGAACATCTTTGGAATTACAACATTACAGCGTTCTGATTTTAGGAAAGTTACAATTAAGCTCCACTTCAATACAACCAGCTCTATATTACAAACTCAACAAAAACGTATGGTGGAGCAGAAGTCCTACTCAGTGCACCTCGTGCCTTTTACCCAGTTATTCAGATACAGCACTGTCACAGTGCTGGCCTGGTTCAACCTGGTTCCCTGACTAAATGGCACAGGGGGACCCTGTGATGGGTCTAAAAACAAAACAGCAGCAACGAGCTAAGGGAGAAAATTAATTCACTAAGCATTAGAGCACAGTGTCAGAGAATGCAATAGAACACAATACAATTGGAATTGTAGCTGATACATTAAATAAACAAGAGACAGGCCTTACTCTAATGTTGAAGGTGAGACAGCTAGGGAGCATACACTGCAGAGCCAAGCAGAAAAAGAAGTCTCATGACTCCCAGTTTTCTCTTTTCCTTTAAACACAAAATGGAAATGGAACAGTGAGGTATTCTGGGAGATACAGTTCATTCTTTCTCTTCTGTGAAATGTACCTGGAACTATCAACAATCCATGGAACTGAAGCCTTAACTCTTTAACTCCCCGTGCATTACCTGATGTTATGATGTGGAATATCAATAGCAAAAATCTTGAAACCACAACAAGTGTGCCAGGGGACAACATCAGGACCAACATTGTCTATCTTCATTAATGACCTTAATTAGGGTTAGGGTTAGTTGACCTTAATTGGTATTCACCCAAAAGCTAATATTAAAATCCACCCCATCTTCATTCTTATTTTCATCTTTATAGGTCAAAAGTACTTAAGATAATCTGTGATCCTGAGCAGATCCCAAGCAGCAGCCCAAATACAAAGTGACGTAGAATAGAAAAAAAAGGATATGCAATAACTATTTCTCCTGCTATCATAGAATCACTGAGGGCGGAAAAGACCTGCAAGATCATCACCAATATTTCTCAATAAACCACGTCCCTCAACACAACATCTGAAAGTTCCTTGAATGCCTCCTGGGTCGGTGACTCCACCACCTCCCCGGGCAGCCCATTCCAGTGCCTGCCCACTCTTTCAGAGAAGTACTATTTCCTAATGTCCAACCTGAAGCTCCCCTGGTGCAACTCGAGGCCATTTCCTCCAGTCGTGTCACTAGTTACATGGGAGAAGAGGCCGAGACCAGCTGGCTACAACTTCCCTTCAGGTAGGTAGAGAGAGCTATAACGTCTCTCCTGAGCTTCCTCTCCAGCAGATTGAACAATGCCAGCTCCCTCAGCCAAGTTGGTAACAGCCTACACCACTCTGTTAAAGAGAGGAGCTGCATAATATTGTGGCAGATTAAAATTACTCAAGTACCCCAATAGGCAGGAAGGTAAATATTAAAACTAAAGTCCAGTGGGATCAAAAGAACCAAACATATAATTTCCAATCGTGCAAATTTTAATTTCATTATTAGGGAGTCCCAAACTTCATGGAAACCAGGAGGATTCACCTCTTAAATAGATTTTACTAAAGGTGTTTTATCACAGAGTTCTGCACTGAGCTCTCAGGTTTCCTATAAAGCTGCAAGGAAATCTGCCCCTCCAGCAAGTCTGTTACCTTGAACACATCCCATGTCACAGTGCATTTGGGAAGAGTGACAACTGCTAACTCTCCTTGTACACTTGTGTGTGCATTTACCCTAGAGG
Organism: Phasianus colchicus; assembly: GCF_987193195.1. NCBI lineage: Eukaryota > Metazoa > Chordata > Aves > Galliformes > Phasianidae > Phasianus > Phasianus colchicus. Next base: position 1,674,201 of record NC_143476.1, read on the forward strand.
TCTCCCTGTAAGCAGGAAGCAAAGGCTGTCATTGCTCCAGATGTGTGATAATACGAGATCAATGTCTGAAGCAGCCTGTCTGACAGTGAATCTCTGCTTTGAGGAAGATGAGGAAGAAGGTTAGATATCACACGGACTTCTTCATCATTCACATCTGTCACTTTTATCTCAAGCTGTGAGTAACTGTCTTATTTTGTAGGTTTTCTTCACAGCTGCAAAGGTCAAGTCTTTTGCTTCTGCCTTGCTACACATTCCACTGGAGCCACAGATAAGGTGCAAGATGGGCACCTTATCAGATGTTCCCCCAGACAACAGAGGAGATGCAGCCAGCACAGCTGCTGCTGCCACATGGCATTTCTTATCCCCCTTACATTTAAAAAAAAAAAAAAAAACAGGAACAGCTTCAGCTGTCAGTGAAGTGCTTTCTGAGAAGGCATACTGTCTTGGAAAGAGTAAAGCCATACTGCCACATTATGCAGTACAGGAGATGAACCAAAGATACGCATACCCTGCAATTCACACCAAGATTTACTTACATACTAAATAGAGATATAGAGAGTTTTTTAGATGGCTTTCTTAAAGTGACTTCCAGCTCGAGGCAAGGCAAAAATAAGAGATACATAAAATGAATACATAATAAGCAGTTAAGTTAAAAAAAGAAAAAAGAACAGGGCTCAGATAAGGTCAATTTGCAATAGCTTAATAGGTTTGGGATGAAAGATGGGATTTGTGACTGTGATCAATCTTTAATACTTAGAGTTAAGGTCTACATGAAAATCTTTCATAATGGAAAGACTCATTGGTATGCCCTTACCTTTGTCAGCTGCTCACTTCTTAACTGTATATTGATGATCTTAAAGACAACTGCCATAGTCTATTTCAGGCTATGAGTAAATACATGGAGAACACTCAGTTCTGCAGTGCTGGCTGTCTTGTTATCTTTTTGGCAAAAAAGGCCGGTGGCTGAATGGTGCCTTTAGAAAGACCTGACATTTCCCTAGCGAGCCTGGAAAGGAACACGTTCTATCTTCTTTTCCCTACAAAGTCCCTGCTTAGCCCAGATTTTTGATTCAACAGAAGGGGAATGCAAGCTCATCAAATATGCCTGCAGCGTGTGGCTACAGCTCTCCTGAGCTCTAAAACATTACATCTTTTTCTGCGAAAGGTACATTTGGCATGCAGGTTTGTCCAGGGAATATCAGCTTCTGTGTTTTCCTTCATCATTCTATTCCATTTAGTCAGAGCTGCAGCCAAACAAAGAATGCCATGACCATTGCTACAAACATCAAATGATCTCTAAAAAGTCAGAAAGAAGATCTGAACTTTGAGACTAATGATGACTGATGATGGTTACTGCCTGAGTCTGTAGCCCCATCATCTGGAAACAGTGATGAAGTGAGAACATACATGCACACACAGCTCCAAGAAATTAGATTTCCTGCACCATAAATTGACCACTTTCAATGGTCATTTCTTTCTAATAACTTGCAACTTTCCATTCTGCAACAAAACATCATCCTTCAACCCAGTAGAGATCTGTACTGCTTCCTTTATGTTTTGAAAGTTACAGTTTTTATGAGATAAGAAGAGGCCAAGGGGAGAAGTTGAACATACTGCTCATTTTCTGATGATCCATACCTGTAACATACTCTGTGGGATCCTCTTACTTTCCACAGCATGTCATTTTTAATTGCCATATCATAAAATAGTTTTTAATGCATTGAACATTAAGGGATTTAAATCTCTTTAATGCTCCTGGATGGTAACCTCTCAAGGTTCATACTGAGGCCAGCTCCATATAATAAATAGAATGTGGGCAAAAAAGCAATAACAGAAATTAATGACAAGTATTGTAGAGAATATTTGAAACACTTGAAATCAGATCTCTAGGAGTTTTGCATTTCCAACAATAAGCCAAAGCAGTAAGTGAGGGAGGAAGGAAGGAGGGAAGGAATATTTCTGTTCTTTCCGGGGTAAAGTCATTTATTACTCTCCAAGCAAAAGGTTTTATACAATTTAATACAGGTCAATACTGTCAAGATGTGTGAAATCAAACCTATACAAGGAAGAACCCACAACAGCAATCAGATGTGCATAGGCTGGGGTAAAGCAGTAAGAAAACCATAGTATCACTGTACTCAATGGAAGGTTAATCTTGAAGATATGAAAGTGCTGTCAGCAGAGGTATATGCAATGTTTCAAAAACAGTAATGTATACAATGCAATATGAGCCAGTCTGGGGAACTTAACAGCTGTCTTATCCTGACTAACTATGCAATTTACAGAAATCTGTGATTATTTAAGAAATGTGGACAGCAATACCTATACTAGCAGGAGCAAATGGGATCATTTTAGCTAAGATGAAGATATTCCTATCAAATTATCTCCAAAGAATGAAGAGAAATCAAATTTACGTAATTGAGTTCAGCATATAGGTATTTGAAACCAATTAAGGTTATGTAGATCCTCTGTGTCATTAATGAGCAGCTTCAGATAAGGAAAAGCTCTCTCAACGCACCATTAACAAGCTCAGCAACACTTGTGAAATGAGCTGCAGCTTGGACACACATCAGTGCATCAGGTCATACAGGAGGAAATTCCTTTTCAGAGCACATTTTGACTGTTCTCACAAAACCAGTCAGAAAGCTCCCCATCTGTCTTTTCCAAAGGTATTTTTAGTATCCGAGACAAAGACTTGTTACAAAAGCCTATCAGAATCCTAGCAGTTGATAATTGTGGGGTTATTTTATTTTATTAAGGTTATTCTTTTTAGCTAGTTTCAGTGTCTGAACTAAATGATCTTCATTAGTTTGCAAATATTAGGTCTTGTACCTAAGTGCATGTATTTGTAAGTATCCCAGTAGATATCTATGATACATGAGCACTGACAAGTTTCCATGAATGATAGTGCTTAGAATACCAAATTCATTCTTGCTTACATAAAGGATTTTTTCTAATTCTATTTGAATTATTCTAAATTATTCTAAATAATACACAATCTTTTCTGCTTGTTATATGGGTACAAAAGCACGTCACTTGTAACCACTATGCTATTTTGCAATAGCATCTACGTCATCTCTGAAGTTTTGAAAACTTCAGATTCAAAAAGAAGCTTCATCTTATCTCACATTACTTACATGCCAACCTTAACTGTTAAGTTGCTCTGAGTATCCCATAGCCAAAGAAAATGCAAATTTTGCATATTTTTCCTTTTCATACATTCTTCCTCAATTCTAAAGGCATTTTCCATACAATAACAGAGACTTCTGTGTTCAAGCAAGTCCATCTGTTAGAAGTTACATAATTTAACAGATTCATCTTCTCAGGCTAAGTTTATACTCAGCAGCTTTCCAGGAGGAGTGCCAAGTGATCATGACGGCCAAGTTCAAGGCTGGGCAAGCTGTGGTCAAGGTCTCTATCTACTGCAGTTTAACAGTCACATCAAGGCTGAATCAGTCCTTCATCCAGTGAATCAATACATTAAAGCCAGACTCCAACTACAGCAAATCTCAAACGCACAAATGCAGACTTCAGCTCTGACCTGTACAACATCTGAATGAATGCCACAGGGTAAGCGGGTTAGATACAAGTCCTACAAAACTCAAAAAAATGAAAGACAACAGTCACAAATCACAGCAAATAAAGGGGATTTTAAAGGCTTAGCCTTCTTGCTGTTTGTTGTAGCATGTTTACTTAGGACTCTGAGCATGTCTTCAGTTGACAGATGAAAAACATTGTTTTTACTCATAATGAATAGGCATACAAGAATTCTGAGAACCTTGATCTTGCCACAGTAAACTCAAGAGACTGGAAACTCTTAAAAAGCACGGTTGGGAAAGTTTTAACAATTCCATAAGCAGGAAGACAGTTCTTGACTCCCTGATCAGACTGAAGCAGGGTGGCAATAAATCTCATCAGCTCAGGATGAAGAGGAGGTAGTACTGTCTGGACACCAAAGGAAAAAGAGGACTACATGGAAAAGTTTGCACTTCAATAAATGCCTGGAAAAAAAAAAAAAAAAAAAGAGGAAACGACGAAATCTGAGAATAAGGCACAGAGAGGAGTGAATACAGCTGAGATTCATCCAAGCAACAAACTTAGGAATGAATCGGTGACGCTGGGGAGATGAAGTCAGCTATGCCACCAAACATTAAGATAGAGATGGTAAACAATACAGAAAACAGAATCAAATGAAACTAGACCTTTGACTTCTAAAACGTCCCCACATAATCACTGCTAAGCTTTCTTTGAGCAAACCTAAAACTATGCCTGCTTTCTTGTTAACCTAGGAAGAAATCAAAGCTCATAGTCCAGAATAAAGTTTCAAGCCAAACTGGATTACCAAGGTAAAATCAAGAATCTGTAAACAAGGGTAGGAACATCAGATGAAAAGCCAGAAATGTAGTTAAAAGGCAGGCAGTGCCCAGGGTTTGAGATAAAGGGCACAGACTTCACCTACAGACCAGTTAATTGACACTGCGCATGCTACTGCAACTGAAGAGCATGGGAAGCCTCCTTAGCCCTCTGATTGCTATTAAATCTTGGTAGAGGAGATCCTAATAGAAAAGAAATTAGCTTCAAGCCAATTACAAATGAAAATCCTTTCATTCAGCTGCATTTACCACACTGTACACTGATATTCTCTTCCAAATAATAATAATTTTTAAAAAAGTATGATTTCAAGCTTTATTTTCTTTTCTACTAAAAGCTTCTAATAGGAGAAGGGAAATTCTGATCTTTCTATTGACATTAAACTTGTCTGCAAGGCCCATAATTTGACTTAATTAGGGCACAGATTTCCATTGCTCTGGCCCCACACCATCAGGTTGAGTCGTGTGTTAAATGCAGCATATTTCAGACCAAAAGCCAGATGCCTTGACCATGCAACCCCTACCGTGAGTCTTCTACTGAACTCCATGAATTCATGTATGGCTGTAATGCACCCTGAGCTTTCTGAGTTCATAGGATGACATTGCTTAGGCATCTCATACTGCTGCTGAGACCTTCAGCTCCAATTCTATCTATCTGATCCATACTGAATCTTCTTCATTAATCTGTCAGTCCATCACCAAGAAAAAGCCCAGTCCCTCTGCACATGGATGCAATAAGGGAACCCCAGGTTATGAAGGCAATATTTACCAGATGATTTTCTATCCAGATGATTTTTCTCACTTTTACATAGGACCAGCCTGACTTCCTTGCTAGCATCACAGACGTCACGCTGCCAAGGTCTGTCACCTCTTCTGGAAAACACAAGTGCAGCAATGCTTCTTCCTTGACAGGGGGATAGGTAACAGAAGGAGGCCCTGGCCTTGCCCCATCATCAGTCACATAAGACCTCTACAGAGGAGTTGGGGCAGCTTTCATGTTGGCTCTGTGGTGGTTGGAAACAGATCTAAACAGCTCTGTCTTCAGTTAGAATTGTCACAAGCTCTCAGGACGATTTCCTTCAAACTGCTCTCCCAAAAAAAAGCACTTCCACACAGTAAGCCTCAGTAACAGAAGAGGTCTGTCTTTCCAACAGAATTTCTGTTTCTTAGCTAAATGCCATAGCAGTACTCTTCAGAGCAGGAAATCTGCCACAGTGATTGTCTCCACGCCACAAATACGATCAGGTAGAATAATGCCCTCTGATCTTTAACTTGACACAAAACTATTTACTTGTTGAAGTAGATAGGTAGGAAAGGAGCATTTCAAAAGACCCAGAGCCAGTCATTCACAACCTTTAAATGTGCGTCTGCATAATCTGGAGTGTGTGAGCCACAAAAGTGTCTTAAATGGAACCTGCCTTCCAGGAAGAGATGGCAGTTTGACTCAATAAGTCACACTGCAACTCTCAGCAAAACAGAGCATACACAGCTCAGTGCTCAACTCCTTTCCTGACATTAAAGGCTACAAGTGAACATAACCGAACAGCTAGAACTGCCGTGGATCTCTGCTCTAGGCATCATTCTCACCTGTTGATTCAGTACTGCAATCAAGTTTAAGTTTCCTTCACAAAAACTCCAGCTCCCATTTAGTACCAGTGATTATGCCACTTGGGTTATCCTGACTTTGTCTAGAAGTACAGCAAAAAGCTGGCATGTTGGGAAATTATCCAAATGGGAGTACCCCTTCAAATAAGGGGTCTGCATAGTGTTGTGCAGGGATCAGATGCTTCTTCGGTGCTGCATAACTTGGGGTTCTTAGCATCTAAAGGGACATCAGTTATTTATTATTCTGTCCTTTTAGCATTCAATCTAATAAACAGCAGGTCAAATGGTACCTTACAGACTCTGAGTGCCTTTCATACCAGGATCCTAATGGACCAGTTCTCCCCCAGCACCAAATACACCAAGAGTACAGAACAGAGCAGTTAAATTGTTATCTTCCTCAAAATACGTAAGTACCTACATCCCAGGCCTACAAGAACTACACTCTATCTATGAGAACAGTACTGCATGGAAGGATTTGTGTGCCTCCTTAAAATAGAATTTCTGTTCTCTAGAATCAGCCATCCAAAAATTAGACATATCATCTTAAATCAATATTTAGATTCCCTACATATTCAGCAAAGAGAAAGGAGTGATTAAGGATAGCAATCCATACCTTTTCAAGACAGCCATCTGGGATGGGAAAGATTAAGCTTCCTCTGTAGATGCACTTAGAACGTCCATAGCAGCCAAATCTGATCTTCAGCCAGCTTAACTTCACACCTAACGGTTACAGGTTTGATGTCAAGTGAGATGATTTGTACCCCAGTTGGTACTGACAAGGAAGTCAGAACAGGCTGGAATCAAAGTATTTGAAGTGCACTAAGGACAAGATAAGTAGAGCCATCTATATTGCTACATAAAAACATGGGAATTTTAAGAAATACATACATCATCTGGTACTGACGATCCATTATTTTGCTACGCCTTCAGTGCTCCACACAGTTCTGCTGGATTTTCTTCATCTTGTAATGAGCGACCCATCTGTGGACTCAAGACCAGAGAAATGTATTGGTAAGGACTGGGAACCAAAAAAATCCATTTTTGACTAGCAACTATTTCTATAATATTTAAATTTTATTTAAATTTTTAAATAAAATATTAATATATATATTATATATTATAATTAAATATTTAATAAATAAAGAATTTAAAACATCCCTTTCTTGCTATAACAGAGTGACTGAGTTACTGGCCCACCATTAACCTGAGCATCTCCAAATATACTGCTATGCACACACAAGCATAAACAGAGATTATGTCAACCTCTTATTTAAACAAACTTGAATATAGGAACTCAAGAAAAATAATTTATGATTAATGTGGAATTGTAAGTATTTACAGACTCCTTCTCTAGCTTACTTTTAGAACAGAAATTCTTGCTGATGTTTTCATGATGTCCATTCTTACTTCTTCACTTCCACTTTGCCTTCTTGCTTTCAAGAAAACAAATGATAAAATATACTATTAAGCAATTAGTTCTCTGCTTAGATGCCTCTGCTTGCAAGTTGTTCTACTGCAGGATTTCTCTTTACTCCACAATACTACAGTTTGCCAGGTTTTCGTGTTTGCCCTAGATAATTCCCAACTGCAGTGAACACATGCTAGAAAACCTTAGTTATACTGTATAATCAATGAATACACAGACATTATAATTACGAAACACAAGAGAGTTTGGCTAAGCAGATTATTACATACACCAAAGAAAGAACAGATAGAGTGCTTACGCTTACCTGGGCTTGCTGTAAAACTCCAAAGAAGGGATCTCCAGAAAAAGATCCTTCCCCACTGGTAGTCAGCTCTTAAATGGGACCAGGAGAGGTGCAGCCAGGCTCCACTCCTTCCAGCAGCACAGCTGAATTGCCTTCACCTGTGCTCCCAGGGCTGACTCATTGCTCGCCTCAGGTGATCAATCAGAGGTTCAGGCCATTCTTCCCATACATATATACACCATAAAAATCAAACTACAGCTTCAGAAATACATGTAAGCACACTGCTTACACATCCTTGCTTCTCGGCCAGGATGCTGGGTTTTACCCAACCTGAGCTATTGCTCCCCTCTACTCTGTCCTTGTGAGGCCCCATCTGGAGTACTGCATCCCAGTACAGTAAGGATGTGGAGCTGCTGAAGCAGGTCCAGAGGTGGCCTTGGAGATGATGAGAGGACTGGAGAACATTTCCTGTGAAGAAAGGCTGAGGGAGCTGGGCTTGTGTAGTTTGGAGAAGAGAAGGCTCTGGGCAGGCCTTATTGCAGCCTCCCAGTACTTGAAGGGAGCTTACAAGTTTTTACACAGTCTGCTAGTAATAGGACAGGGGGAAATGATTTTAAATTAAAAAGGGGGCAATTTAAGTTAGATGTTAGGAGGAAATGCTGTACCCAGAGGTTGGTGAGGCGCTGGCACAGCTGCCCAGAGAAGCTGTGGTGCCCCATCCCTGGAGGCGCTCGAGGCCAGGCTGGATGGGGCCCTGGGCAGCTGAGCTGGTGGGGGGCAGCCCTGCACATGGCAGGGGTTGGGGCTGGGGGGGCCTGTAAGGTCCTTTCCAATCTAAGCCATTATATGATTCTATGATCTTCCAAAGGTATGTGAAGGTTGACGTGTTTTTGCACCTTTTTAATCATTATAAATTAAACCATTTCACAATGTTAGATTAAGGATGATACTTACTACAATGGTTGTGCAAGAAGTGCAGATATGAGATCAGCCAGGGGCTTTTATCCCTCACCAACTCTTGATTAAGGTGAATGCCAGGAAGTCCATGGAAAGCAGTGACTTCATAAGGTGACAGCCAAAAGCTAGACCCTCAAATAGGAAGGATCTGCATAATTCCTTCAAAAGACACAACAGTCTAGCTGAAGTTTTGGCTCTGAAAGCATTGCCCCAGCAATCTTTGTACTGAGATCTGCAGCAGTGAATTAAGGCTATATATTTTTATATATAGTTAAATTATTAAATTATTAAATTATAATTAATCAAATTAATTAAAGGTGATATAATTTAGTGTGTTATCATGTACAAATAAAAAATCCCAGTTGTTATATTCTTCGAGATAAAGATTTTTCACATGCTTTGAACCATTAAAACAAGGACATCCAGAGGTTCTAAGGACAATAATAGCATACACTACTGAGGGATATTTAAGAAAGTGTATAGGTTATTAAACCTTGTTCAAAGCATGCAATTAAACTTAGTGCTATTTTCTTTTCTACTCAGAACTTAATATTCAGATGAAAAACTAACTACTAAATGGGATTATTACATTTCTAGTATTTCTAATGAACATGCAACTTTCTTTCCAACAACCAACACAGAAGTCTGTTTTTATATATTATCATTCTGAGTTACATTATCCAGTTAAAAATACCCCAGATGTAAGGGAATCTATTCCTTTGAACACAGAAAATAGGCAGTTATAACAATTCAAACAACAAAATGTTCCCTCATGTTACAGAAGAAGACTTGAGAAACCAGCAGACCATCTGGCAAAAAAAAAAAAAAAAAAAAAGTGTACTTTACTAACTGTGAACTTGTGGAGGCTTTTTTTCTTAGCATAAAACCAGCCAGCATTCCTTTACCCATTAACTATTTTGAACATGCACTGGAAATCAAGGGCTGGCAATGAAGATAAACATGTCATTTTTCTACAAGGGAGACATTACAAAGAAGTTGTTCTTATGTGGTAAATAATAGAAACTCACAGAAGAGTAGGATGAAATAGGGCAGTTCTTCCAGTACTTTGCTGCATGGCTGAATACGGACATCAATCTGCCAATCTTCTTTCTAACTTCTGAAGAAAACACAATGGCTCAGCTGTGAAAAGTTTCCTGGACTATCAAGTAATTGGAAGGAAAAAAAACCAACAAGAACGAAGACTGATAATGCTCTGTTTTACCTAACATAGTAATTATAACCTCATATGCTGTTTTATTCCCTCACAATTACTTGGCCCTGTGCAAATGGTTTCAATATATTGATATTACAGTGAAAAACAAGTAGATAAAACAAGGTTTTACCAACACATCTCCTTTAGAAGCCCTATTTATTAGTGTGCCATTTTCAAATTTAGTGATAACATATTTTAAGCTAGGAAGAGAGTCATCATCATGCTAATATCTATTAATCATTGTAATTATGAAAAAACAATTAGATACATGTTGCATCACCTGACTGAATATCCCTCTGATGCATCTCTAGTTTACATCTACTGACTTTCTGATTAGCAAAAATAAACCAAATCAAGTAAGACCTCTCATCTGTGGCTTGGTTTCCAAATTATATTCAACACCTAGCACGTATATCTTCTGTTACTGCTGGTCTGTATTTGTGCTGTCTATTTTCATGTCACATCACCAAAACCTTTTTTCCTTGAGCTTGTTTTTTTAAGTGTTAAAGATGATGCCTCAGTTAGATGGAGAGCCAGCTCCAGGCACAAGAGATGTACCAGCAGAACCAGAGATACTAGGGTAGCAAAGTACAGGATCCAGACCTCTTTTATGCCAAACAACAGAAACTTTTGTAGAGCACTGAATTCAGGCCATGCAGCACGCACACAAATGCTGAACAACCGAGTCAAATACTTAGTTTTTAATGACAGTAAATCTTCATGTAGGTGTTCTTCAAGGTACTGTGACACTCATTTCAAAACTGACTTGTTTCTACCTAATTCAACTCTGTGGCTATTTGTTATTCTGGTTGTCACACTGCTGCATCACTCTAGTCACAGGCCATAACCTCAGTGACTAAGGACTGAACAAACAGGACACAAAGCTGCCAGGTGGCCAAGAGAAAATGAGTTTTCCTCTAGTCACAGCTAAATAGAGTGGATTGCTGAATGTTTGGAAGAGAGCACCAAAGAGAGAAAACCAAGTTTTAATCTGCTTCTCTGTCTCAGAATTTGGAACTGACTTTGTTTCCCGACAAAGTTATCCACAGACAGTGTGGATAGAGACAAAAAATTTATCCAAAACCCATAGGAAGTTAAAGGTGTTGTCTTGCTCCTACCCCACCCCCCCCAAAACAAAACTAAAAAAAAAAAAAAATGGAGAATAATGAAAGAAGCTCAGAGAGGATACAGTCCCTGAGGAAGGGCAAGAATTCAGTAAGAAAAGCCTGGTTAAATGTGAGGCAGGTGTCTGATATTTTGAAAAAGATAAGCATACTGATGTGGATCTGAGATTCAGCTGCAGTCAAAGGCTTTAGTGAGAGAAATTCTAGAGAGATGTCAAGGATGGATTGTTGCATGATGAAATCAGAGGAGAGTTCAGAATACCAATAAGTTTAGGAATGGAATGCCTGGAAAGAAGTTAGAGGAGTGGGGGGAAGAAAGGGTCACGGGTGGGTTTCCTTTGTGTAGGAAACAAAGAAACTGAGTGCAAGAAAGGCATCCGAAGACACTAGAAGATTACATGGAAACAAAATAGAGAAAAGCAAATGAGATGTTTGTATTAGTGACAGGAGGAAAGGAAGAGTAAGTGGCAAGAGACAGAAATCAAAGCCAAGAGAGTGTGTATAGTGTCTTTTATCATAGAATCCTTAGGGTTGGAACAGACCTTTAGAAGTCATCTAGTCCAACTCCTCTGCAATGAACAGGGACATTTACATCTACATCAGGTTCCCCAGGGTCTGATCCAGCACACTGCCTTGAAAGTCTCTAGGGACACAGCATCCACCACATCTCTGGGCATCTGTTCCACTGCCTTACCACCTTCACTGTAAAAAACTTTTTCCTAATATCTAACCTAAATCCATCCTTTTTAAGCTTGAAACCATTTCCCCTGGTCCTATCACAACAGAGCCTGATAAAGAGTCTATCACCTTTGTTCCTGTAGCTCCCACTGAGATACTGAAATGCCACAATCACCTCAGAGCCTTCTCTTCTCCAGGCTGAGCAGCCCCAGCTCTTTCAGCCTGTCCTCATAGGAGAGGTGCTTCACCCCTTGGATAATTCTTATGGCCCTCCACTCAATACAATCCAACAGGTCTACGTCTCTCCTGTACTGAGGACTCCACATCTGGACACAGGACTCCAGGTAAGGTCTCACCAGCGCAAAGTAGAGGAAGGATCCCCTCCTTCACCCTGCTGGCCACACTGCTTTGGGTGCAGCCCAGCACACGGTTGGCTTTCATGACTGATTCATGTCCAGCTTCCCATCCACCAGCACTCCCAGGTCTTTTTCAGCAGGGCTGCGCTCAATCCTTTCATCCCCCAGTCTGTACTGCTAATGGGTGTTGCCTCAGCCCAGGTGCAAGACCTCGCACTTGAATTTGCTGAGGCTCTCCCAGGCCGAGTGCTCAAGCCCGTCCAGGTCCATTTGGTGGCACCCCATCCCTCCGGTGTGCTGACCACAGCCCACAGCTCGGTGTCATCTACAGACCTGCTGAGGGAACACTCAGCCCCACTGCCAATCTCACGGACACAAAAGAACATCAGCCCAGCAGCACCCGGGGCTCCGCAGCTGCGGCGTCAGCCTTCCGCCGGGCGCGGCCGCGGCCACTCGGCGCCTCCGGAGCTGCGGCCGCCGGGCCGTCAACGGGAGCCGCGCACTCACCGCTCGCCCGGCGGCGCCGACGGCCGCCCTCGCCGCGCGGTCCCGCGTCCGAGCGGCTCGCGGCTTCTCCTCGTTAAAGCGGCCCGGGCGATCCTCGCGCCCCGCCGCCTCCGCTCCGCCCCCGAGGCTTTTTCCAGGCGAGCCCCGGCGACGTCCCCGCCGCGTCGGCCGCTCTCGCGAGAGCCGCCCGGCCGAGAGCCGCGCGGCCGCTCCGTCGCCTCGGGGAGCCGTGAGTGAGGGAAGCGGCCGGAACCGCGCCGCGCCTCGCGGGCCGTCGCTGCGCTTCTGGCGGGAACGGCTCCGAAGCGGCGAACCTCGGCGGTCGAGGCGTCCGCACTTCGCGGTGATGCCGGAGGACGTGCCGCAGTGTGGGAAGTCTCCACATAACGCTCTGGGACGGCGTCTCGGATAAAGCAGACGTTCTTCGCAGTTGCGGTGGCGGCCTCCTGCAAGCAGGAGAGCCCGAGAAAGCAGGGTTCCATCTTTCATCCCCTCTGCCCGACGCTGCTCTCTTTCTGCCCCGGTTCCTCACAAATGCAGGCAAACACAGGAAAAATGTATTTCTGCAGAGTTTAATGTCGCTGCAGACGAAGGCAGAACGTGACAAGTGGTTCATTTGTTCACATCTCACTCTTTCACTAACACTGCAAAATCCAGTGCTTTGTTTTCCAACTGCCGACTGCTCAACCCTGCCAAATACAGAAATGATGCACCGATCTGTAACATGAAACTTGGCTGGCAGTTATCCTGGTCAGCTTTTATCATTTCCACGTAGACTTCATGGGTTTCCTCATTGCTGCAGGTTAATCGTAGGCTTTGTCAGCAATCTGTGTCAGTGGCCGTACGTTCAGGTGTTGTGATGACAGATAATGATGAATGCCCGTGATATCAGAGGTGACTGTTGGTGGTACGGCAGCAGAGGCTGAACCTTCCTACAAATACTCCATTACGTTTTGTTGTCGTGCCAGCAGATGGCAGCAGAGCTGCAGTTTCCATCGAAATCAACAGCAGGCATTACTTTTGGAGCGACCTACATCGGAGTGTCCAAGTATCCGTATGCACTTGTGTACAGCAGTGAAAAAGTCATGGAAAAAGCCCCCTGCAAGGAATGCGGGGAGCATTGCCTTTGCCAACCCCTGAACAAAAGATTGCAGTGTTTTTCTCAGTAATGTCCCAGACGTTTCCAATGGGAGAGAAGGAATCTGTGGGACTGACGGTGGGAAATTCAGCCTCTTTTTTCATCCCCAACAGAGCTGAAATCTGGGCGACCAAAATTACCATGAGGTATCTTGGCAATGTAGAAGCCAGTATCCTACACTAGGGTAACCCGTGAGTTCTGCCAAAACCCCAAAGCATTGACTGCAAAATGCTACAGTGGAGGAGTGGAAAAGTGGAGAAAATCTTGTTCCTGTGTCCTGGGAAACTCTAGCAGCTTTGTGCCATGGTGAGAGGCCCTTTCTCTAGTAAGATAAGGGCACACCAATTTTGCTGGAGAAGTGAGATCGTGCTTTCTTGGCAAGTAGAAGAAATACAGAAATAAATTTAAAAATTCCTCAGAAATACTTTTGGCTGAGACTTTTTCAGTCCACATCTTTAACCTTTTGGAACACTTTTAATTCTTCTATTTTTGTTGTTGTTGTTGTTTTGACATGGCTTTTTTTTTTCATTCCCATTCAGCATTTTGGTCTCTTATCTACTTATCTGTTGGTAAAACGTGTGAGTGTTTCCAAAACATGTCTAAAGACAGAATTAGTTATGCCAAGGATGAATACACAGCTGGAAAGCCTATTTCTTCCTCCATTAGTTTTGGGCTTGTTATGATACATCCTTCATGAGACAAGTGCTCACAGCAGAGTTCTGGCAGTGTCTGTTTCTCCATTTTCTCTCCGTTTCCTAGTACCCAGAGCAGCTGTTTTCTCAAATCAGTACATTTGGACTACATGTTGTCTTCCATCTGACCACTATGCACTGAACAATCAAGGATTAACCAAGAGGAAATCAGCTTCTCCATGCTCGTGCATGACCTGAGATTTGAGCTGTCCTTTTCAAGACATTCACAGCTGTCACTTACAGTCAGGATTCTGGTGCAGACCTGCTTAAACAGCAAAGCAAGGTGTGCTTAAATGCCTGCTTATCAATGCCTCTGATAGAATGCATTCCTACATTTAAATATGCACAAAAATGTTTATGGATTTTTAATTGTTTGTATGTATTCATGTCTATTTCATGGATTTATAATATGTAATTATATATAATTTATGTGATTTACATAATTATTTAATTAATGTATTTGTAATATATGCATATATGCATTAATTCTCTCCTCCTTCTACTGACCAGGGATAACTACATACTGGAAAATACTCACAAGTCTGCCAGCAGACTGCTGCTCACAAGGTCACATCCAACCCCGCAGTTCAGGTGGACAATGCAGTCGTGACAGCAGCAGTAGAGGAGCTGCTAAGGTGGAAACTCGACCAGCAGTCACATTTCAGCTTGGATCCATCTCTAGAAGAGAGACACCAGTGATACTATCAACACAGAATTAATGCATGGGCAGTCACTGCAATGGTCTGTGATGGCAGCTGAGCTCCAGGTGTGAAAGGTTTATCTATTGCATTTCTTAATTCATTATTATGTGAATATTACTTACAGGTTTTGAATTGCAGATTTTGGTTTCAGCTGTTCAGAAGGTCAGTGCTCCCAAACACTGAACCTACAAGCACAAACTGTGAGATGGTTTTGATACCTCCTATGGGCTCTCTGTACATGGAAACAAACCAACAAATGGGCCCTGCAGGTAAACACAAACCTGCTTTTAGCACCATCCATCCCTGTGCCGAACATCAGAGGGGATCTGCTCTGTGTCCCACATGCAGAAAGGCAGTCTCTTGTAGGCATCTGGAGAACTAGATGCTCCAGGAAATCCATCCGTTCCTTCTTTCTGCTTAAAAAAGTTCTTTTGGCTTAAAAATGGTCTTTCCAACATAACAGCTGGGTAACTTGTGTTGCTATTTCATTCATTTTGCCCTTCCTTTTGCTCTCCTTTTCGTGCTGAGTCAAAGTAAATTTCACTAATTAGCCTGAATGTGTATCTGTGTCAAACGGAGGCAGAACAGAGATCAGGAGAAGGAAGAGATGCAGAAGCTGGCTAAATTCCCAGCAGAATTAACTTTCTGTTTCTAATGATCAGTGAGAAATTAGCTGGTAACACATCTGAGGAGCTGCCAATCTGGGTTTGTCCAGCTAGCTCAGCACAGGTGATACCAGCAAGCAAGCAATGACATAAAAATACTCAGCATGAAGTGCCTTTTGCAAAGAGTTGCCAGAGCATTTCAGATCAGTACAGACTGTTGGGAAGTTTCTATCAGTGCTGTACTATTTCATCAAGGATTAATGTAAGTGCAGTGCCATCATTGCCCTCCATTTACTGAAGGTGCCTCCACACATTCTGGTTGTTGGCAGACACTCAAAGATGTGGAAGGTTTGATAGGTAAAAGTGCAGCTCCCTCCTTTTCCATGACAGCTCTTTGTTCCTTAAACATTCGTATGTGATGTGTTACACTTTTAAGATGTTTATTTTTTATTTTTCAGATTGTAGAGATTGATGGTTGTGTTTGTCTGTTTGTTTTTCCCATAACTAAATGTCTTAAAGAAACACAAATAGTTTGAAAACCATTCTTCCCAGAATGCATCTTCCAGGTAACAGGAATAACAGTTCTTATTTAACCTGGAGCTAGAAAGGATGGAACAGGGAACTGGCAGCTCTACACTTTCTTATTTAACGAAAATATATATATATATAGCTGAAAGGAATCATGTAGTATGTAATGCAGCTATCAATATATCTGGGTGCTTTTTTTTTTTTTTTTGGTCATTTACTGATCTTTCTTGTATTTCAGATTGATCAAGCAATCCACCAGCTTTGCAGAATTATGCCTACCCCGCAAGCCAGAAATGCTTCAAACCCATCAGAAGACATCTGTAAATACCTTGGCACAGCCCTTCTCCAGATCAGCCCAGTGAGGGCTGAAATAACTCATGATTCCAGCTGACAACGTGCTGCTTTCTAACAGACGTCTTGCAGGAAGGGTTCTTTCCTTTGTCATTTGGCACAAACCTTTTCCTGCAAAAAATTAAAAATAAATTTCACTGCCGGAAAGATGTGGAGATCATCAACACTGCGTTGCCTCTTGCTCCCAAAACATGCTGACATGACTAAAAGGTCACAGCACTTCTATGGTACATTGCTTCATCAACACACTCACATTCACACTCTTAACATAAAATGAAAGAAGTTTGTGTCATGGTTCTCCAGAGTGCAGAATTCTGTACTTAGCTGCTAAAAATGAGTGTCTCACAGCTGAACCTTGGCAGAAATCCATCAGGGGAAGAAGGGCCTTGAGGCTGTGCAGCAATGAGGAGGGCTGAGTTCCTCTCCAGTGCTGTTTTCTAAGCCAGAGTCCAAACCAAGAGAGCTTGCAGCACTGGAGAATGAGCTACAAACGGCCATTTGAAGCATCTCTTCAAGCACTTCTCATCTGCCCAGAACAGAAGGCCACAATCAGTGTTAATTCTTTTTCAGGCAGCATGGGATTTCTGTCTGCCTTGGTATGCAGCAAAGACACTGGACTTTGGTTTTTAATGCACCCAGAAATGGCATCCTCTTACTGAACCTGTCAAAATTATTAGAAGTACTTCATGTTAATAAGGATTCCCTAATCTTTCAAAGTCTCTGCTTTACAAAGTTATACATATAGAAAAAAAAAAAAAAAAACAAACCCAAAACATATTTGTTAAATAGAATGTTTTCTACATTTTTTTTCTTTAAATCTCTCCTATGGTTTAAAATCTGTCCCTTAAACCTTCCTTACGATTTTGTAGCATGCAGGTTATGCATTTGGAACAAAGCAAATTCTCACTTGCATAATCCCAAAGGCTGATGTCAGCCTGTTTGCAGCCTCGACCTTGCATGGAGATGATCTCTACTCATAAGGGTCACTGGAAATCACAGCAGATGCCCTGGGAGGTGTTTGTGTGTCCCCATTGACTTCCATTACTCTTTTAAAGTAATGAAGAGGTAAGAAGGATAAGTGTGAACAGCCATGCAACAAATAAAACTGGAAAAGACAAAAGACCCCAGAAGCTCTGTTGGCCCCTTGCATCAGAGCCAGAAAGAGTCTGGAAGACAGTGAACTGTTACCTATACACAAGAAAGAGAAATAAAACAGCCCAGAAAAGTAGATTCTTCTGGCTATTCAGATATATGTTCTTTCCCTGTATTCCTTCTTTTCTCTTAACGCTAAAACTGTCGATAAATAAACACAAATATTAGCTTAGACAAAACAATTCTGGACATCGCCAGGCCATGATCACGTGTCAGCAGTTCCAAGGATAATCTCAAGCTTTCAAGTGAAGAGAACTGGAATAGACTGCTTTTATTTCTTGCTTTTATTTATATTTCATATGCAAAGATATCTTCTGGGACAATAAGTAGGGATAATAAATGGAATACTTTGTATCAGTAATTAAAAGTACTTGCTTACTGCTTACAAAGAAGTACATAACTTACAAAGTACATTCGCCAGATGAAAAACAAGGCATCAATACATCTGCATTACTAGAAGCAAATATATTGCACTGACACTTGTAAACCATTTTACTTGTCTCACAGTAATTTTCCAATAAGAAAACAAAGGAAGAAGAAGTATAAAGGCTCCTTGTGCTGCTGGTATGTAAATCACCCAAGCAATCACAAGTGAAGATGAGAATGGTGAAAGCTCACTGCTGATGTACCGAAATCTTCATGTGTTATATCAAACCTGCAAGGAATGCAATGGACAAATGACAAGCTCACGTCTCTCTTCTGACAAGGTTTTGGCTGCAGTGACAGCCTTCTTTCTGAGTCAAATCTTACCATCCTCCCAGCAACAAGCTCTACCTGCTGAATGGCATATTGCTGGGAGCATCCTTCCACAATCCAGTAATGGTCGGAACAGAACTGTGAGCTTGATTTCTTGGAAAATCAGGCTGTGTCTGAATATATTCCAGCACAGAGCAGGAGAAGAGACGGTACTGAGCAGCATGGCAGCAGGTAAACAAGGCATCGTGTGCACTTTAGAAAGTAAAGCTTTCCTGTGACGGACAAGGGAGCAAGATGGGGGAAGATGGAGAGAATCAAAGACTGCGGCCCTTGGTGGGAAGGAAAAAGCTAACTTCAGTGTGGGACACAAGCAATAAGGACAGGATTTGGAGAGTTTTCTGCTTT
The DNA here is from genome assembly GCF_987193195.1 of Phasianus colchicus. Lineage (NCBI taxonomy): Eukaryota > Metazoa > Chordata > Aves > Galliformes > Phasianidae > Phasianus > Phasianus colchicus. Next base: position 1,692,988 of record NC_143476.1, read on the forward strand.
CTATTGAGGTGTTCAAACTAGCAAATAAGTGTTCAAATGCTGGCACAAAGCAGGAGCAAAGTGTGTGGTCACGCTTGCCGAAGCAGCAGCTCACTGCCAGGGACCCTGACAAGGAAGTCTTGGGAGGAGGCTTTGGATGTGATGCCCCCAGACAGAGAGTGCCTGCGGCAGAGTCTTTGCAAATGTCAGGCGAGCTGAAGAGGGCACATGTCTTGTGGAGGCTGCGGAGAAGGAGCTCAGACCATGCTTCAGGCATAGGACGGGCTGGAGGAAATAAGAATACTGTCTTCTCGGTGTGCTGCTTTTTGCTCTTCCCAAACTGAAAAAAGTCCCCAGCACACCCTCCTCTCTGGTGACACCTTCCTTACCGCCGTTTGGAGGAAGCCAGAGGTACAGCCATGAGCAGAAACAGGACGTGCTTCGTTCTCAGGGCAATCACAGAATCACAGAATCGTTCCTGTTGGAAAAGATCAAGTGCAGCCATCAGCCCACCACCAGCATGTCCACAACCACAGCCCTCAGTGCCAGACCCACATGTCCCTTGAGCACCTCCAGGGGCAATGACTCCACCGCCTCCCTGGCAGCCCATTCCAGCACCTCACCACTCTTTCTTAGAATTTTTCTCCTAGTATCGGATCTGACTGTGTGGGTTCCAAATGCCCCAGGCAGAGGAAGAACTCAGTTTGGATTCCTCTCACATGTAGTAGAAAAGGGCAAAGGAAAGGCAATCTGCACACACCATCTCCTCCAGCAATTTGTAAACCTAGCAGATCTGCCCCATGCTTTATTTATGAGTGAGTGCAATAGAACATTTGGCCTTGTGTCAGCTGGAGGAGCTGACTGCTGAACTGAATGGAAGATTTCAGTTTTTCCTTGCAGCCACAGAGATAAGCAAGCAGTCTGAGTCAGAACACGCTGGTCTTCCTTTACAGTTAAACAGTTTGGGCCCTGATGACTTCAGCTGTTGAAAATAATGCAGCCTAGTCACCTCCTTGGACGGCGACAGCAGTGGAAATGTGAAATTGCTGCCTTCCCTTTTCTTTTTCATGATTTAGACTCTAAGGTTAGTGTTGCTAGCTAGGTTTGTCATGTTTCCAATTTTATTAGAAACGTAGCAGCAGAGCTCCAGATAGCAATCAAAAGATGTGAAGCTTCTATCTTCATGTGGGCTGAACTCTTAACCGTAAACTTTTCAATAAAGGAGATTATTTTGTATGCCAGCATTTTCTACAATAGAGATTTGACATGTTCCCACATTGCGTCCTTATCTCTAAGTTGGAGAGAGATGGATTTGAAGGCTGAATCATTCTGTGGGCAAATAATTGGTCTGATGGTCACAGCCAGAGGTTGTTATCACCGGTTCTGAGTCCGGGTGGAGGCCAGTCGTGAGTGGTGTCCCCTAAGGGTCCATCCTGGGACTGGTGCTCTTCAGCGTTTTCATCAATGTCATAGGCAGTGGAAACAACACACGGAGGGTGGTGAGGCACCGGAACAGGTTGCCCAAGGAGGCTGTGGATGCCCCATCCCTGCAAGCATCCCAGGCCAGGCTGGATGTGGCTCTGGGCAGCCTGGGCTGCTGGTTGTGACTGCACACAGCAGGGGGATTAAAACTATGTGATCATGGTGTCCTTTTCAACCCAGGCCATTGCAAGATTCTATGATTCCATGACACAAGTGTACCCTCAGCAAATTTGCTGATGATACCCAGTGAGGTGGTACAGCTGGCAGAGTAGAAGGGAGGGATGCGATCCAGAAGGACCTCCCAGCATGGAGTCCCCAGTCACTGAGACAGTGCCGGGCAGCGGTGCCCAGCAGCTGCTCCCTGGCAGGGGCTCTCCCCCAGCTGAGGTCATTCCCTGCTTGGAATTCCGCATGGAACCGGAACCCCAGAGCCGAGTGCATCACAGAACATGCTGCGTTTGGGGGCCTGCAGGGCTGCCCTGCGTGCTGCCTGGTCCCCAGCCATTCCCTGTGAGGTGACACTGCGCTGTGATGTCACAGTGGTACCTCGTGCGCCCTCGTGGCAGCGGTGGGAGCGGTGGCTCAGTCCGCTTGTGGGACCCGCAGGAAGCGGAACCAGAGAGAGCGTTGCGTCTACCTGGAGATTTCCTGCTGTCATGGAGCGGCTGAGAGCCCTTCGAGGTGAGTCCCTCCACCTCTCCGCACGCCGTGACGCCGCCCGAGCGCACGTGTGCCTCCAGAGTCAGTTCAGGCCGCGCCGGCAGCACCGTCCTCGCTCTGCTGAGCGCAGCTGCCCGCCGTGGTTTCCCCGGCACCCCAGCAAGGGGAAAGCTCCCTCCCCCGTCCCCGCCAACCGTGGGGCTGGAGGAGCGTTCCTCCCAGAGCCGGCCGGATGCTCGGCCCTGGCTCCGAGCGACACCGGCGGCAGCTGCTCCGCTCTTTGCTTCCAGGTCTCTTTGCCTGTGTGGGCTGCGTGCCCAGACGTACGCGTCGCAGGGAGAGAAGCAGGGTGCCGAGCCCTGTCCCTGTCTCCGCTGTGACTGTGCTGCAACAGCGCCTGCAAGACCGGGAGGTGAGCTGGGGACGTCCGGCCGTGAATCCTTGCCGTGGCGCAGTGCCGTGGTCCTGAGGGTGCCGGGCCGCGGCACCACACCGGCACGGTGATGGGTGGCAGTGGGCGGCTCCCCGAGAGCAAGGGCAAAGCAAAGCATGACTGGTCCCTGTCCCCAGGGTGATCGAGCACAGGTGTACCGCGAGCTGGAGGGCGCCCTGTGGGAAGACGACAGCCGCCCGCCGTGCGGAGTGGTGAACCGGCTGCTGGCAGAGGTGTCCCGGGACCTGACGGCAGCCCAGGTGAGGGGTTACAGCCAAAGGCAAAGGGAGCCGCTGCCCGTGCTGGTGTTGTGCTGGTGGACGGCGGTGGCTCAGCCCTTCCCAGGGTCTCAGGCAGTCTCCTGGACGGTGTGTCACCAGTGACTCCTTTTCAGGGTGTCAGGGACAACGTGAGGACGGCTGCCAGCAACGTCCTGGTGGCTCTGGCCCGGATGCATTTCAGCTTGGTGATGGCTGAGCTCCAGGGCCAGCTGAAGGCCATCGGGGAGAGACCCAAGGATTTCGTGCTCATCACCCTCAGCAAACTGTTCGGCATCTACGGTAGAGTGCTCTCAGCCACCCTACACCTATGACAACTGGGGAAAGGGGTCTTTCCTCTCTGGGGGATGCAGGGCTTCGCCCCCTCCTCTGTTGCTGCCAGGGCTCTGACTGTGGACCTCTCCTTCCTCTCTGCAGCTCCACAGTGCATCCCCTTCACGTGGCTGATGCTGGCTGGCCTGCGCAGTGTGGTGGGCCAGGTGAGGAGCGGCCGGACCCTGCGCCTCGCTTGTGCTGGTGAGTGCTGGCTCCAGAGCAGGGGGTCTCAGGACAGCCCTTGCATCCTGCCCTGTAGACTCTCACAGGCTCCCTTTTCTCTTGTTGGTTTGGTTTTGTTTGTTTTTTCTTTTAAAATTAATTCTTCGTTTATTTTGTTGTTTCATTTTGTTTTCTCAGTTGTGAAACAATGGTCAGAAGGAGTCCGGGTTCACTTCTGCTCTGGAAAGCAATGCCCCCGGCCTGCCGTGCAGAAAGAACAAATCTACGAGAATCTGCACCTGCTCTTCTTCTCCGTGCTGACAAACTGGCAGGACTGCAAGGAGGAAGAGGTGAGCACTGCTGCATTCCCAGCCCAGGATGGCAGCAGGGACCTCCGTGTCAGCAGCTCTGTCTGTGCCCAGTGGGCTGAGAGCAGAGGGGTGATGAGAGGGAGTGGGCTGGCTCTGCAAAGGGCCCCAAACTGCGCTCGGGGCTGCATCTCCGTGCCAGGAAGCAGCTGCATATCACAGCACTGTGGCAGGGAGTGCTGGGGACGAGGGTGTGGGGAAAATCTCCCTGCTGTCCAGAGCAAGCTCATCTCCTGCTGGGCAAGGGGGTATGGGGAAGGGGAAGGAAAAGAGAAAGCCCTCTCTGTCGGAAGAGCAGACCTTCAGTCTTTGATGCCGGGCCTCTGCCGTTCCTCTCCAGGACAAGCAGGCCGTCTTCGGGGCTGTGACTGCCATGATGGCTGTCCTCCTGCAAGAGGAGCTGCACCGAGAGCACGTCTGGGAGCAGCTCCTCTGGCTCGTGCGCCCCTATCAGGAGGTCCAAGACATCTGCAGAGTGACCAAGGTGAGATGTTGTGCAGGGCTCAGCGTGGATGTGGGGCCCATGCAAATGCCACGAGGGGTCAGGGGGATGCGGGGAGGAGGTGGGGAACCCTTGGAGAAAGAAGGAACAGGTGATCAAGGGAGGTCTGAGGCTTCCTGAGCTCTTCCGTCAAGGGAAGAACAATGGGGACAGGAACCAGGAGGGAGCCAGGAGTCAGTGGGGCCCATCTTCTGGGGATGGGAGGCTTCACAACCACCACCGTGGGGCTCTGAGTGCCTGAGGAGCTCTGTGCTAACAACCAGGCAGACCACGTTTAGTTGCATCTGATGAGGGAGAAGAGGGATGCTGGGTGGGAAATGCTTGCAAACGATGCCAACAGGGCTCGGTTGAAAGCAGAGAGACTTTGGGTGCTGCTGAGAGTTGGGGGACAAACAAGAATGCCAAACAGTGTGCAGGAGCTTCCCCCAGTGGAGAAACCATTGGAAAACAGTTTCTTCGCTCCCAAGTGGCTAGATGTGGCTTCAGCGCTTTTTTCCTCTCCTGGTCTCTTACAGAGCCTCACTATCTTCCTGGAGGCCTTAGAGGGAGTTCAGACCATCATCCCCAAGGACAAGTTTCTGGCCATTACCAGTGCCATGTTCTACCAGGTAAGGGGAGCCTATCCTTGCACCCACAGCAGTTTCCCTCTTGTCCAAGTCTCAGGAGGACTGCAGAGCTCTGAGCCTCTGACAGGTGCTCAGCTGTAGCTCCTGCATGCCTGAGGCTCCTCCAGAGCCATGCGTGTGCCCCCAGGGATGCTGTGGGGCAGGCCGGGTTTTGTCTGCATGTCCTCTCCCTGAGAGTGCCCAGGGAGACGAGAGCTGGCAGCACAGTTTCTTTCCTGTCCTCAGTGCTGATGCGATTTTCTAAAACGGACCTTGTTCCCACAGCTCTCTGATGACACCAGGCAGCACAGCGAGGCTGATAGCACAGAGCTGACCCGCTGCATCCTGCTGCAGGGTAAGGAGAGGAGCTTTGGCAATGCTTGGCAGTGCCCTGGCCAAAACCTTTCTCGCCAACCTCAGGAATGGGCATGTGTTTCTTGCTAACACAGCACGGGATTTTCTCTCTGCAGCCCGGATCTGCCCAGAGGAAGCAGTCCTGTTTCTGCGGTTGCAGCTGGGCGATGAGAGGGAGGCTGGACGCGTGGCAGCCCTGGGTCTGCTCAGTGCTCTAGCTTGCTCTGATGGTCAGTACCATGGGTCGCTATTTCCAGGGATCCCTTTTGCCATCAGGGTTGTGTCTCCATGCATGCTTCTGCACATCTCTTGCAGAGTCTGTGATGACGGAGAAGCTGCCCCAGGTCGCAGAGGCTTTGCAGTGCGTGTGCAGCGACCCCAGGATCCAGGTGAGCTGCTTTGGGAAAAGAAAGGTCTGTCGGAGTGGTGACGGGCAGGGCTGGGGTGACTAGACAGGTGCTGGGGCATTGACCACAGGGTCGCGATGGCTCCTCTGGGGAGAGCAGGCAGAGTGGAGCAGGCAGGTCCCTGTGCTGCACTTGGAAGGCGCACCACCCGGTGCTACGGCCTGGCCCTCACCTCAAGAGCCAAGGCTTGTCCTCTGCTCTCGCTGTCTCTGCTCGTGCCCAAAGGGCTGTCCCAATGAGCACGTAGCTTCCCTTTGCCTTCTGACCTGGAAAATCAAACCCATAACTGACCCCTGGCAGGTGAGGAAGGCCATTCTGCGTTTCATCGGGGACCTGCTCAGCACCGATGCCCAGAGCTGCTCATCCTGGGACGTAGTGGGGCATATCTTCAATGAGTTCAGCCGCAGCACGGGAAGAAGGGTAAGGACAGGGGGCTGCATCTTCTTTTGGAAGGCCTTTGCTGCTCAAAGGCTGGCACAGAAGCACCAGTGGGACCACACCTGAGCCAGCTGAGAGTAACTGGTGTTTCAACAACAATGTTGTGCAGGCAGCTGGAGTCCTTTCTGCCCAGGAGGCCCAGGAAGAAGGAGCTCTGCAAGAGCAGTGCATGAGCATCCTGGGATCGCTGGATTTCTCAGTGAGAGGGATGACCAAAGTAAGTCACACTCTGCCCTGCTGCCGCTCCTCGCCTTCGCACCACGTGTTCCTTGTCCCATTGCAACACCCCAGGTCTCTCCTCCAGCGTGCTCTGAAGCACACAAAACTCAGGGAAATTCACAGAGTCCTCTTCATCTCTGAGCGGAGGCAGGAATGCTGACACGCTCAACTGCCTCGTTCCCTACAGCTCCTGTGGCCGCGGCTGCTGCTCTATGTGGTTCCAGCTCAGTACACGGGCATGCTGATCCCGATCTCCCGCTGCATCCAAAGCCTGGCTGAGAGAGAGGACCTGGCAGCGCGGGAGGTAGGAGAGCTGGATCCACACTTCCTCAGCTCCGTGTTTCAAGGTAGGAGCAGAAACTCCCCCAGGGAGCTCTGCTGACCCGTATTAGCACCCAGAAGGGACAGCGGAGGGACATGTGGCAGGGCACTCAGCACACCTTTCTCCCCGCAGGCCCCCTGCTGACTCCCCAGACGCTGCTGGTGCGCCTGTTGGTGAGTAGATGCTCCAGGGGCTGGTGTCACAAGCCCCGAGGAGGAAGCAGCATGGCCGAGAGCGCCAGTGTCCATTTGAGCCCCGGGGCTGCCATTCTCTTCCCAGGCTCGCAGCACCATGGGAAAAGTTGTTGGCTGCTCCTTGCCCGCCAGGGCAGAGCCGAGCTGCTTCCATCCTGGGGGGAAGCCGCTGCTCTTGCTGCAGAAGTGACCCTGCTTCTCCTTGCTCTTGCTCAGGTGCTGGCAGGGAGCCCTTTTGCAGGCAGCGAACTCCAAGCTGCTGCCTTGCTGCTCATGCGAAACCTCCACAGCAGGATCCACAGAGCTGTGGGGGCCATGTGGGCAGCTGAGATCCCCCTGCTGCTGCAGTGCCTTGAAGGTAAAGTGCTGGTGGAGAGGGGGAGGCGGAAGAAGAGAAGGGAAGGGGAGGGGACAGGAGGGGAGGGGAGGGGAGGGAGGGGTGGGTAAGGGAAGGGAGGGGAGAGGAAAGGAAAGAAGGGAAGGGAAGGGAAGGGAAGGGAAGGGAAGGGAAGGGAAGGGAAGGGAAGGGAAGGGAAGGGAAGGGAAGGGAAGGGAAGGGAAGGGAAGGGAAGGGAAGGGAAGGGAAGGGAAGGGAAGGGAAGGGAAGGGAAGGGAAGGGAAGGGAAGGGAAGGGAAGGGAAGGGAAGGGAAGGGAAGGGAAGGGAAGGGAAGGGAAGGATGAAAATACAACCTGTGGCCCACTGCTTGCTCTACTGCAGTTCCCATTCCAGGGATACGGCACTGAGGCCCAGGGACCTTTCCCCTTGGGGTCTACCCATTCCAGGAGATGGATGGGCCCTTCACCTCCCCTCAGGCAGCAGTCCTGGAGCAGTTCTGTGTTCCTACTGGGAAAGTGTTTGTGGGGAGGGACAGGTCATTGTGGAGGGGGCGCAGGTCCCAGCTTTGCCCAGTGCCCAGGCCAAACCAGGTTTGCAGCAGCTCTTTTGTGGCTTGATCCCAAGCAAAGGTCTTTTGCTTCCTATTGCTGTGCAGGGAAATCGGAGAGCTTCCTGGACACTGCAGAGTGGGAGCACAATCTACTAAAGGTACAGCATTGCCAGGAGGCGTGGTGCAGAGCAGTGCTTGCCTGCCTAAAGGTGACCTGCTCTCATATGAGCCCCCGCAGGACAGGAACAACCTCTAAAATGCTGCTGCAGAGCGGCCGCATGCCTTTGCAGCACTGCCTCTTCCCATTCGTCCCAAGCCCAAGGCGGCTCTTAGGAGAAGAGCTGCAGGTGGCTTTAATGGAGGGGATGCTGGGGCAGCTGAGAGAGGGCCTGTTCTTCCAGACACCTCTCCCCAGAAGGCTGCAGCAACTTGGAAATGGGGGAAGAGGCAAAGGGCAAGGGAACATTGGCTTCTTCTGTTCTCCAACAGTTTCTGAGGGCTTCTCTGGAGACGATGGAGGATGACGCCTGGACAAAGGGCCTGAGCTGTGAGCTGAGCCGCTGGCTGGGCAGCTCTGCCAGCAGCTCTGCAGAAAAGGTGGGTTTTCCCCCGGGCTCTACCCAGCAGTGCAGCTGCAGGTGTCCAACTGGGGCTGGGGCTGCGGCTGGTGCTCTGCCCACTCGTCCCACTCATGCTGCTTCCCCAGCCCATGTCCCCCAGAGGGCCTTTCCCTGCAAGCTGCCCGGGGACCGGCTAAAGCTCGGCCTGCGGCTGCTCTCAGCGACTCCCAGGGAGCGTGGGTGCTCCCTTCCCACCTGGTCCTCTGCCAACAGGTCAGGCTGCTGCTACATCTCAGATTCTGACTTCCTTTTCCGTCCCTTCCCTTCCCTTCCCATGCAGCCTTTCCTGTACAAGGCGCTGGGGACAGTGCTGGGAGCCTGTAAGGCAGTCCTCCACATTCACGTCCAAGAGAAGCTGCTGCAACATCTGACGGAAGCAAACGCGGAGGAGCCCTCTGAGGCCCAGGTGAGCTCTCCCCTCCTGCAGCTTCTGTGAGCGTCCCCAGTCTGTCTTCTAGCCCTGCTCCGGACCTTTCTGATCTCCTCACTGCTGCCGTTTCCCTCAGGCGAGGACTGGCCCAGCCACTGTGCTTGGCTGCACCAGTAAGGTCACGCCTGCGCCAACTGCCCCTTGTTCTTTTGTGCAGGGAATGATCTCTCTTGTCAGCCATGCTGCTGAGGGCAACTTCCACCCAGTCCTGGACACACTCATCATGTTTTCGTCCAGGCTGTGCAAGGGCCGGAATGGAAGGATTGCCAGGAGCAAGAAGGTAAAGCGTTACGGGTTTCCACCTTGGCTTTCTTCTGCCTTATTTTCACAGCAGCTCCTGCCTTGGGAGCCCAGCTGCACTGTTGGGCACTGGGGGCCGCTGAGCAAGTTCTCAAAGCACTTCTCCCCACACAGATGGAGCTGGACAGCACGAGAGCTCATGCCACACGCAGCGCTCTCATGCTCGCCTATGGCAGCTTGGCACTGCGTGCCAGCAAGGAGCAGCTGCTCGCCCGCCTGGAGGTAGACATTGTGGGCAACATCCTGCTGCTGTACAGCTGCAGCTGCCGGGTGAGAGCTTGAAACGTGCCAGGGTGTCTGTGCCCAGCCGCAGCCCCTCCTCTGGGGAGATGCTGAGATGGGCCTTCTCTTTCTGAAGGTCCCCTGGGGAACGGTTTGTGCCCAGATGAAGACCCAAGCCTTCCCTTAGCATCGCCCCCACGTGTCCCCCTTGCAGCCCTCGGCCCTTCCCGCAGTTCACAGAATGTTCTTCTCTCTTGGGCCTCAGGACTTGCGGAACAACCTTGCACTGGTGCAGAGCATCACCGACTCCAGCTCTGCCTTCCAAACCGTGGGTGATTCCGCCAGCCTTAACCCCTCCTTGAAGGGCAAGCTGCTGGAGATCCTGATGGTGAGTGCCTAGAGCCAGAGCTGCCTGCAGTGGAGTTTTGGGCTGTGCCACGAGGCTCGATTCCCTGGAGGCACACACGTCTCCAGCTGGTGGGAGCCTCAGGTGCTGGCAGGCAGCAGCTGTGCAGCGGGCTAGGTCCAGCAGCTGTGGAGCTGCTGCATCCTGCAGTGGGAAATGTGGGAGTGATGGGGCTGGCGCGTGGCAGTTGTGTCTGTCTCTGGGCTGGGTGGAACAGCTCTCGCGTGCTTCTTGCCCGCTTTGACAGTGTCTCTCTGGGACTTGCAGGACTTGCTGAAGAAGTATTACTTGGGCGCCCCTGTCTCCCCAGTGCCCCTCAAGGTGGTTCTGGCCCTGGAGCAGTTGAGGTAAGGGCGCGAGCCTCTGGGATTGCAAAACAGGATGGTGCTCCACCTTCTGGGTAGCTCCGAAGGCCTGGAGGGGGCAGGGGGTGAGGAGAGAACGGCCCTGGTGCTCCCGTCCCGTGGCGGGGAAGAGAAGGGGTCTCCTTCCCTTCAGAGAGGGAGGTGGTTCACTGCTGCCAGGGAGGAGGCGGGCACTGCTGGAACTGAAGACGGTGCTCAGCAGCAGGAGCTGGGGGTGTTTACTTTGTAGCTGTCGATTAGGAGAACCTCGGATGTTGTCTGAACCAGTCTGGAGAGCGCTGCTAAAGGCCCTTTCTGCTTTCTCTTCCTTTTTTCCTCCTGTCAGCAAGCTGAAGCCCACTTTTGGAAACAAGGACATGCGGGAGATGTTGACTCTGTGCTGCAAGAACATCGTGACGCACCCTTCAGCAGAGATGATGCTGAAGATCAGGAAGTCACAGCACGCAGCGCAGTACCTGCAGGTAACCTGCCGTAACTTTCCCGGCCACCTCTCAGCAGGAGCCCTACCTCAGCACACACAGCCTATGCTCTGGCAGCAGCCGTGATGCCACACCTCAATCTCCTCTTCTGCTTTCAGCTTCAGCAAACATCGTTGAACGCTCTGGGCCGGCTCATGGTGGTCCTGCTCGAGACAGAGCCCAGCTGTGACTTCTTCCAGAACATAGTCCAAGTGAGTACATGTGGGGCAAGGGAGAAAGTGTGATGCCTGTGGATAGCAGGGACAGAGATCTGGCGAATGAGAGGATGGTCAGCGGGGGATGAATCTCCTGCTGATATGCCAGCTCGCTGTGAGCTCAGAAACGGGCAGAGAAATGGGCCCTGCAGGGGGAAAGGCAGGAGCCAGCCCTGGCAGGTCACAGCTCCCGGTTTAGGAGGCAGGAACATCTGTAGAGAGCAGGGACAGCTGTGCAGGGGGGAAGGGGAGGGGCTGCATGGAGCCACAGGGCAGCAGGTCCTGAGGATAAGTGCTGGAAAAGGAGGGACAGGGAGAGGGGTGGCAGGAAAGAAAAGATGTCCGCAGTGAGACAGAAGCCTTGCCCCAGGTCCTGCAGAAATCAATCACCTCAGATGATGTGTGGGAGCGCAAGAGGGCCCTGCAGACCTGCTCCCAGCTGCTGGCTGCTTCTGAAGAGCTTCGAGTGAGTAAAGAGCCCCACCGCATGCCCCCTGCTCCCTCCCCAGAGCCCCTGAGCTGGAAGGCGAGCTCCGCCCAGCTGTGCATGCTGTGCCACCGTGTGTGGGGAAGGCACAGCTGGAAGTAGCTAGTGAGAGCCGGGGCTGCCTACAGCTTTTTTCCTGCCTCTTGCCCCTGCAGAGAGGAGATGCCTGCAAGCACTTTGGCTCCCTGGTGGGATTGCTGGCGCCTCTGACGTGCGACCCCATGCCCGCATCCCGCCAGTTGGCTGTCTCCTGTCTGAGCTCCCTTCTCCGAATCCAAGGCAAGTAGAATGGGTGTGCACCAGCCCTCTTCTCTCCTCCCCTAGGCCCTGTTTACAGGAGGGAGAGGCACTGTGTGCAGCTCTCTTCTCGTCCCCACCCCATCCTCTGTCTCTGCCCCAAGGAAAGCGGTTCTGTTTCCAGAAGCATGACTTTCCTTTTCTCTCCGTGCTCTTTCCAGCCAAGGAGACCGACACAGTCATCGAGATGGGAGACATCAGGAGCCTGTGCGAGGGGCTGCATGCCTGCAGCACCACCTTGCAGTTCCAGACCTCATCCAAAATCGCAAGGGTAAGTGGGCCCAAAAAGGGGCGGTGGGATCTCAGTGCGTAGGCTTCTGCATGACCCTAAGCTGCCCCCAGCTATGTCTGGCCTTCAGGTGCCCAGTGCAAGGAGCTGACTGTATGATGTGCATTTGTGTGTATGTTGACTGTGTGTGTTTGTTTGCATGTGTGACTGTGGCTGCTGGGAGGTAGGCTTTGCATGTAAGCAGACGCCATGGGTGGAGAAGCTGAGAGAAGGCTCAACTGCCTTCTGTAAAAATAGCAGGGTACGGACAGCAGGAGCGTTGTGATGGCTGCCTGAGTGCCCTCCAGACTGCTTTATGTTCTGAAGAGCTGCCGCAGAGCAGTGATGGGATCTCTCCTGCTTCTCGTTTCTCTGCAGATGGTCTGCAGAAACTTCCCCGTGGAACGCGCCGTCGACTTCATGATGGCCATCAAGGAGGCATTCAAGAAAGCCAAAGGAATGCGCGTGCGTGCTGCTGGGAAGTGGATGATCACCTTTCTGCAGATGTACAGAAAGGACATCTGTCGGGACGTAAGAGACTTTCTTCCACGTGTCTTGGACTTTTTCTGGCTGTTGCATGATGCCTTGTGCCATTTGCTTCTTGTGCGAAAGAAGCACAGCCTGAGTGCAGAGCCAGGGCTTAGACAGGGGGGCTGGCGTGACATTTAGGCTTAGGCCTTGACAGCATGTCAAGGGAGCGGGCACTGCTCCTGCGCTGAATGTCCACGGTCACTCCCTGCAGAGTCAAGGATGCAGCAAGTTGTTCCTTCTCCCCTTCCTCTTTCAGGTTCCACTAATCCTGTACATCTTGCGCAGCTGCACATCATCCACGCAGCAGAGCGCAGTCATGCCCTTCCTGTGCCAGGCGGTGATCATCCTCACCCGCTGTCACGCAGAAGTCGTGATCGACAACTTCCGTCGGCTGCTTGGGCCCACAGACAGGTATCTGCTCTCCTGCCTTTGCTGTTGCTGCGGTCAAACTTGTAGCTGGGGATCCCGGGACAAAGCAGCTTTTCTTTTTCCCTCTCAAAGTCTGTTTGAGGTGAAAAGAACTCACTCACAACTTGAGACTCTCCTTTTTCTAGTGAGACGTGGAGAAGAATGAGAGAGTTCTGTCTTCGACGGTGGAGCCAGTAGACCAAAGAAGAGAAAGGCAAAAAGAAAAAGAGAAAAGAAAAGGAAAGAAAAGATGGGAAGAGGAAAGGGAAAGAAAGGGAAAGAAAGATAGGGAAAGAAATGAAAAAGGAAAGGAAAGGAAAAAATGAAAGGAAAAATGAAAGGAAACGGAGGGGAAGGGAATGGAGCGGAAGGAAACGGAGAAGAAGGCAAGGGAAGGCAAGGGAAGGGGAAAGGGAAATGAAAAAGGGAATCAAAAGGGAAATTTGAGAGGAGAGGAGGGGAGGGGACAAGCAGGGGGAATGGGTGAGGGGAGTGGGTGGGGAGAGGAAGGTAAGAAGGGAAGGGAGAAGGGAGGAAAAAAGTGAGGAAGGGAAGAGGAAGAGGAAAGAGAGGAGAGGAGAGGAGAGGAGGGAAGAGGAGAGGGAAAGGGAATGAAAAAGGGAAATTTAAAAGGAGAGGAGAAGAGGAGAGGGGAGGAGAGATTGGGGAGAGGGGAGGGGGCAGAAGGAGAGGGGGGGGAAGAAGGAAAGGGAGAAGGGAAGGAAAAGGAGGGGAAGGGAAGGGAAGAGAAGAGAAGGGAAGAAGGGAATGGAAGAGAAGGGAAGGGAAGGGGAGAAGGGAAGAGGAAAGAGAGGAGAGGAGAAGAGGAAGAGAAAGAGGAGAGAAGGGGAAGAGGAGGGAAGAAGACGAGAGAAGAGGAGGATGAGAGAAGAGGAGAGGAAGAGGAGAGGAGAGAAGAGGAAGAGGAGTGGAGAAAAGGAAGAGGAAGAGGAGAGAAGGAAGAGAAAAGGAGGAGGAGAGGAGGAAGAGGAGAGAAGAGGAAAAGGAGAGAAGAGGAGGAGAAGAGGAAGAGGAGAGAAGAGGAAGAGGAAGAGGAGAGGAGAGAAGAGGAAGAGAAGAGGAAGAAGAGAGGAAGAGAAAAGGAGAGGAAGAGGAGAGAAGAGGAGAGAAGAGAAAAGGAAGGGGAAGTGGAGAGAAGAGGAAGAGGAGAGAAGTGGAAAGAAGAGGATAGAAGAGAAGAGAAAAGATGAGCTTAAAAATGTATTATTTATTTAAATAAATTAAATACCAGAATCCTGGCTAAGATGTGAAAAGGGTTTTTTTTTACCAAGTCTTCATTTTAATAGCTGCTATCTCTTATCCAAACCAGTTACAGAATCACAGAATCACCGAATGTTGGGGATTGGAAGGAACCCTGTATGATCATCTAGTCCAATCCCCCTGCCCTAGCAGGAACACCTAGATCAGGTCATACAGGAACGCATCCACACAGGTTTTGAATGTCTCCAGAGAAGGAGTCCCCCCAGCCTCTCTGGGCAGCCTGTTCCAGTGTTCTGTCGCCCCCACCGTAAAGAAGTTCTGCACTGGACTCTCTCAAGCAGTTCCCTGTCCTTCTTGTGAACGGAGAGGCCCAGAACTGGACACAATACTCCAGTTGCGGTCACCTGGGCAGAGTAGAAGGGAAGGAGAACCTCTTTCGACCTGCTAATCACAGCCCTTCTAGTCTGCCCCAGGATGCCATTGGTCTTCTTGGCCACAAGGGCACAATGCTGGCTCACGGTCAGCCCACTGTTCACTGGGACCCCCAAGTCTCTTTCTCCTACACTGCTCTCCAACAGGTCAGTCCCCAACCTATTCTGGTACCTGGGGAGCTGTTCTTACCCAGACGCAAGTCTCTGCACTTGCCCTTGTTATATTTCATTACGTTTCTCCCTGCCAAACTCACCAGCCTGTCTAGGTCTCGCTGGGTGGCAGCACAGCCTTCAGGCATGTCAGCCACTCACAGTTTTGTGTCATCAGCAACTAGACTCACTCTGTTCCACTGACCAGAACTCTCTGGCTTCTTTCCTTTAGCTGGTTCACAGTCCAGCTCACTACTTGATCGTCCAGACCAGACTTCAGAGCTTTACAGATTTCTACATATTCTCATGGAGAAATCTAGAGAGATTACAGGATGTAACACTGAGCTTCCAAATGAATAACCAAACACTGATGTTTTTCAGAAGACCAGCAGCTGTAGAGGACCAAGTAGCCTGGTAGCAACAGAGTGCACGGAATAATTGGCTGAATTAAATGAACTGCAGTGTTTCTTCTGGAGTACTGCAGGACTTGCTGACTGATTATGGGCATCTTATGAGGAGATATCAGGAACACTTAAATTTTGAGTTAATCCACAACATTTTATTTCCCTCTCTGGTAATATTCCAGAGATGTCATGCAGCCTGGAAGAGAGGAACAAAGTGAAACCTGAGTAGCACCTTCTGAAACCTGAGTGTTTCTTCAGTCTGTGATTCTCTAGTTTGAAACATTGGCCAACTGTCAGGTGGTTTTTCAAGGTCCATAAGAACGTGTGAATTCCCAAGTGACAGACAATTTGCTGATGGTCCATGGAACCAGGCTTCCTCCTGGCCTGTGGAAGTCAAAAAAAAAGAGAACATGAAAACCAGATGTGTTTCCCTGCCCATGGCAAACACCAGCCTTTCCATCCTTACAGTCCTTCATGCCATTAGCACTGATTCAAAGAATATCCCACACACTTTTGCCATGTCTGGCAGAGCTTTCAGCTCTTTCTATTGCACCCGTCTTGCTTTCAAGTCAACAGAGCCTGTTTCAAACAAGGAAAAACAATCTTATACCTGCTGTGCCATGCTCATGGAAAGAGCAATGCAGATGCCAGCAGCTGCTGCCCACAGGGACAGCCAGGCTGGACTTATTTTCATTACATAGCTTTGTCCTGAAGTCCTTCTAGAAACTGGGACATATCTCCCTCTGAGCAGCAGAGGGCAGGAGAGCTCGAAGGTGAGGGCACACTCTCCCCTGCTTATCTGGCACTCAAAGAGAAAGAGAAAATGAAAACCAGATGTGTTTCCCTGCCCATGGCAAACACCAGCCTTTCCATCCTTACAGTCCTTCCTGACATCAGCAGCAACTGAAAAACATCCCACTCTAGTTTGCCATGTCTGGCAGGGGTTTCAGCTCTTTCTATTACATCCCTCTAGCTTTCAAGTCAACAGAGCCTGTGTCACTCAAGGAAAAGCAATCTTTTACCTGCTGTGCCATGCTCTTGGCAGCAGCAATGCAGACGCCAGCAGCTGATGCCCACAAGGACAGCCAGCCTGGACATATTTTCATTACATATCTTTGTCCTGATGTCCTTCTAAAAGCTGGAACATTTCTCCATCTCAGCAGAAGAGGGCAGGAGAGTTCCAAGTTGCAGTCACACACTCCCCTTTTTCTGGCACACAAAGAGAAGATGAAAACCAGGTATGTTTCCCTGCCCAGGGAAAACACTAGACTTTCCCTCCTTACAGTCCTTCCTGCCATCAGCAGTAACAGAAAAAACATCCAACTCACCTTTGCCATGTCTGGCATGGGTTGCATCTCTTTCTATTGCATCCCTCTTGCTTTCAAGTCAACAGAACCTGTGTCACACAAGGAAAAGCAATCTTTTACCTGCTGTGCCATGCTCAAGGCAACACCAATGCAGATGCCAGCAGCTGATGCCCACAAGGACAGCCAGCCTGGACTTATTTTCATTACATATCGTTGTCCTGATGTCCTTCTACAAGCTGGAACATTACTCCATCTCAGCAGAAGAGAGCAGGAGGGGTCCAAGGTAAAGGCACACTCTCCTCATTTTCTGGCACACAAAGACAAAGAGAATATGAAAACCAGATGTGTTTCCCTGCCCATGGCAAACACAAGCCTTTCCATCCTTACAGTCCTTCGTGACATCAGCAGCAACTGAAACAACATCCCACTCACCTTTGCCATGTCTGGCAGAGGTTGCAGCTCTTTCTGTTGCATTTCTCTAGCTTTCAAGTCAAGAGCTCTTCTGTCACACAAGGAAAAGCAATCTTTTACCTGCTTTGCCATGCTCATGGCAGCAGCAATGCAGATGCCAGCAGCAGATGCCCACAAGGACAGCCAGCCTGGACTTATTTTCATTACATATCTTTGTCCTGATGTCCTTCTACAAGCTGGAACATTTCTCCATCTCAGCAGAAGAGGGCAGGAGGGGTCCAAGGTGAGGGCACACACTCCTCTTTTTCTGGCACACAAAGAGAAGATGAAAACCAGATGTGTT
This sequence comes from Phasianus colchicus, assembly GCF_987193195.1. Lineage (NCBI taxonomy): Eukaryota > Metazoa > Chordata > Aves > Galliformes > Phasianidae > Phasianus > Phasianus colchicus. The sequence goes on from NC_143476.1 coordinate 1,709,868, forward strand.
TCCCTGCCCATGGCAAACACCAGACTTTCCATCCTTACAGTCCTTCCTGACATCAGCACTAATTTAAAAAACATCCCACTCACCTTTGCCATGTCTGGCAGAGGTTGCAGCTCTTTCTATTGCATCCCTCTAGCTTTCAAGTCAAGAGCTCCTGTGTCACACAAGGAAAAGCAATCTTTTACCTGCTGTGCCATGCTCACGGCAGCAGCAATGCAGATGCCAGCAGCTGATGCCCACAAGGACAGCCAGCCTGGTCTTATTTTCATTACATATCTTTGTCCTGATGTCCTTCTAGAAGCTTGGACATTTCTCCCTATGAGCAGCAGAGGGCAGGAGGGGTCCAAGTTGCAGGCACACTCTGCTCTTTTTCTGGAAAACAAAGAGAAGATGAAAACCAGATGTGTTTCCCTGCCCATGGCAAACACCAGCCTTTCCATCCTTACAGTCCTTCCTGCCATCAGCAGCAACTGAAACAACATCCCACTCAAGTTTGCCATGTCTGGAAGAGGTTGCAGCACTTTCTGTTGCATTTCTCTAGCTTTCAAGACAAGAGCTCCTGTGTCACACAAGGAAAAGCAATCTTTTACCTGCTTTGCCATGCTCATGGCAGCAGCAATGCAGATGCCAGCAGCTGATGTCCACAAGGACAGCCAGCCTGGACTTATTTTCATTACATATCTTTGTCCTGGTGTCCTTCTACAAGCTGGAACATTTCTCCATCTCAGCACAAGAGGGCAGGAGAGTTCCAAGGTGAGGGCACACTCTCCTCTTTTTCTGGCACACAAAGAGAAGATGAAAACCAGATGTGTTTCCCTGCCCATGGCAAACACCAGACTTTCCATCCTTACAGTCCTTCCTGACATCAGCACTAAATTGAAACAACATCCCACTCACCTTTGCCATGTCTGGCAGAGTTTGCAGCTCTTTCTATTGCATCCCTGTAGCTTTCAAGTCAAGAGCTCCTGTGTCACACAAGGAAAAGCAATCTTTTACCTGCTGTGCCATGCTCATGGCAGCAGCAATGCAGATGCCAGCAGCTGATGCCCACAAGGACAGCCAGCCTGGACTTATTTTCATTATATCTCTTTGTCCTGATGTCCTTCTAGAAGGTGGGTCATTTCTCCATCTCAGCTGCAATGGTCAAAAAGGGTCCAAGTTTAGGGCACACTCTCCTCGTGGCCTCTTGCACTCAAAGAGAAAGGGAACATGAAAACCAGAAGTGTTTCTTTGCCCATGGCAGACACCAGCCTTTCCATCCTGACAGTCCTTCCTACAATTACCTGGAATTGAAACAACATCCCCCACATCTCTTTTTTGAACTTATTCATGCATGAATAATAATAATGAGATTTTTTTCTGTAAATCTTATTTCTGCATGGAAACCATCTGATAACCAGAGCTTTTTTCTCTAAAACAATCCAGGAAATTTGCATTGCTTATCTATGTACGCAAAATGGTTTTGCCATTCATCTCAAATATCAATACTTCTGGCAAAATAATATAGAAAAAGTATTTACAGACATTTTTGGACATAGATTACTTCTGGTCAAGTGGGAAAGAATCCCTAAGCTGCAATCATGAAATTCTTTTATCACTTTCTCTGATTTAGCCAGTGTTACTAAAAGGGAAATAAGACACAGGCTTTTGATAGCAGCTGCCAATTTAAGAATGATAATAAGGTTTATTATTCTTGGCTAAGATCAAAGTCCCGCATTTCAGGTTTATCTCCAGCTCATCAAGTATAATTAACAGTTTTGGATAGCCACATTATTATATAGCAATATTGTCTTCCTGCAAGGAATTTCATTGTTTTGACACGTGCCACAGGTTGTTAATAGATTGCCTGATTACCATTTATTTTTTATATTGGCTTATGATGACTACAGAAAACTATACAGCAGCACCATAAAAACTTTAAATCCTATCCCATGTATCTGCATTCATACGAAAATTATATTGGAAAGCATTGGTGAAACTAAGATTACAAAATAAAGCAGAGGACAATTTCAGTGAAAGCCTGCAGGTTTCACAGCTCTGCCCATTTCAAACCCCTGAAGACACCCACGGGTTTCCTGCTGTGGGACACAGTCACTCACCTGCAGCTCAGCACTGCCTGCTCATGCCTGTGCACACCTTCAGGCTGGAACCAAGGAAATCCTCAGCAAAGACATCAGTACACTTTTGTTATGATGACTTTCATAAAGAAGCATCAAATATTTCTTCACGAGAAATACTGCAAGTCCCTTTGACACTAGCCCTTATTTTAAATGTTTAGATTTGTGCTTCATTCAGGCGTGCTGTCACTCCCAAAAAGATTTTTATTCTTTTGTTTTTCATTCTGAGGAACACAGTGATTTCTGCCTTGTTTACTGACTGTAGGCACAGCAATACTCCTGCACCTTCAGGGAAACAGCAAATCCATCTCTTTCACACCCTACTTCTATCAAGCTCATTCACCTTACAAGGTATTTATTGCAAGCAGCTCTTCCAAAAACGGAGATTAACAGAACCTGCAACCCAGGACACCTCAGTAAGGCAGTACTTTTCATCTCCTGAAGGTGTAGGTAGACACAGAGCTGGAACATCTTTTCCAGAGCTGTGTGATGCTATCTCATCTGTGTTCCTTTACTGTTGACTCAGTTTCACTTCTTATCTAACCTGGTTGCATCCCAGGATTTCTGGTGCCAGAAATAAACTGACAGCTTTCATCACTAGTTAAAAGGAAACTGCAATAGGAAAAGCCATTTTTCTGATTTCTCTGTTGATCAAAGATGCTTCATGCAAGCCTGATGCGGTAGAAACAATATCAGCTTTAGAATGACAGTCATTAGAGCAGAATCCTTTCACTGATGAAATCCCACAGTCCTGATTCATACAACACTGACACTGGAGGACACAGTAGTTTAGATGAGAGCGCATTAAAAATGACTAAGTTAAGGTCTCAGCAAAGAGTGACAAGTATGAAAAAAAGAGGCTGCAGAAACTGCTTCAGTTTGGCACTCTGGCATAAAGTATGACAACACACAACCTGCCTGTGCAGTTCCAGAAGCAGAAGAAAGCCGTCAACCAAGACTTGTTCTCATCTGCTCTGAAAGTCCACTGGGACAAGGCCACTTTTCTCTGACGTGCTTCCAGAAGTATCACTTCTGAGCACTGTGCCAGGGAGTTACAAGATACTGTTTGTGTGTACAGAGGAGAAAAAGACGTCTGTCTGGAAACAGACTTGGTGAAGGAGAAGCAGCATTTTCCAGAGTACTTCAGAAAGAACTGAGCACTGCCCCAAGAGCTTCAGAGCGGCAGGCTGTCACAGTGTGCCAACCAGCTCAGCTGTGAGTTGGCACTGAAGCTGCACCACAGGGAGAACAAAGCCCCCTGTGCACCCTTGGAGAGCCAAGGGTTGGAGATTCATGAACCTTGAGCTCCTTTCCAACCCGGGCCATGCTGTGATTCTGGGATTCTCACCTTTGCCTCATCTGGCAGAGGGAGGCAGCTCTTTCTCTTGTCTCCCTATGGCTGTCAGGTCACCAGGGCCAGTGTCACACAGGGAACTGCAAACACTGTGTGTGCTGTGCCCTGCCCATGGCAGCACAGAGGCAGCTGCCAGCAGCTGATGCCCACAAGGACAGCCAGCCTGGACTTCCTTTGATTCCTTCCCTTTGGATCAGCGTCCTTCAGGAAGGCGGAACATCTCTCCAGCTGAGCAGCAGAGGACAGCAGGGCTTCGTTGTCTGGGCATGTTCTCTTCTGGCCCTCTGGCCCTCACAGACACAGGAGGAGGACACAGAGGCTGCTGTAACACAGCCAGCCCTGCCTCTCAGGTCAGCTCTCAGGCCATCCTCTCTCCCCTCAGCAGCAGCTCACTGTTCTGCACTCCTCTGGCCTGGGCTGGCAGAGGTGTGCAGCAGTTCTGCTGATCTCCCAGTGCTGGCCATGTCTGCAGTGCCTGTGTGAAAGACACAGGAAGCTGCCAGCATTGCACTGCTCTGCTGTGCCCCTGCCATCACCGAGTTTGCTGTCAGCAGCTGCTGCTACACGTCCATTCAGGCACAGGCCTTTCCTTCCTGGCCCTCTTTCCCCCCCTCTCTCCTCTGCTCTCTCTCGTGCTCCCCTTTGGCCTGGGCTGGCTGAGCAGTGCAGGCCTTGTTGTTGCTCCCTGGGCCAACTACGTCACGGTTCCCCGTGACTCTGCCAGCTGCTCTGACACAGCGACTGCGTCCTCAGTGTGGATTCCAGAATGCGACAGACGTCCAGAGAAGACTTCCAGGGCTGATTGGAACATGCTGCCATCAAGAACTGCCATGGCTCAGGCCCCCTGGGAATCTGCTCACAGCGAAAGCTGCTGTCACTCTGTGTGGGCACAGCCTTGTCTGTGTAGGCCTGCTCACACTGCAGCCCCTGTCTGCACCAGAACCGTGCCGATCCACCTTCTCTTGGCCTCCTTGCCTGCATGGAAAAGGGCAGCTTGGGCTGAAGTCCCTCAACTTTCCGATGGCCGAGTGAAGTCTCTGAGCCCTGGTGACCCACTCAGCTCTTCAGCCTGCTGACCTGCTCTGCTGGGGCTGTCTTAAAAGGCAGAGGGCACGTTATCCTAATGTCCCCACATCCATCCCTCTTAGCATACTGTAGGCCAGTTCCTAAAAGGACACCTGCACAATCTCTCTGAATGTTAATCAACACGTAGTTGGTCTGTGCACTGCAGAAATTGCACCTAGGTTTTCAGTGCTGATTAGCTATGTGTTTAGTCAGAGGTGCAATGGTTCTAATGGTGAGAGAAAGACATTCCCAGTTGTCATCAGGTGGAACACACTTCAGACTGGAATCCTCAAGCAGACTGCAGTCAAGCTTTCTTAATTATTCGTTGTTCTTATCAATTCAGACGCATCTCTTAATTCCTGCTTGAATGAACATTCTGTAATAATCTGCTGAGACAGTGCAAGGCTTGACAATGAGACTATAGTTTATGAAAGCAGCACTTTTTACTTCCTTTACATGTTCTTATCTGAATGCTAAATGCAACATCAATTCACTTCTCACTGGGTTGAACGTTTTAAATATTTGGTAAACATAATGGTTCTAATTCTGACATTTAATATGAAAATATTAAAATTCCTTGAAAGTACTTTTTTGTTAGAATGCCAGATGCTAAAGGGATGAAGTGGCACAAGAAAGCAAAATATCTCTGCTGATGGCAGGAAGGACTGTAAGGATGGAAAGGCTGGTGTTTGCCATGGGCAGGGAAACACATCTGGTTTTCTTGTCCCCTTTGTGTTTGAGTGCCAGAAAAATAGAAAAGAGCGTGCCCTCACCTTGGACCCCTCCTGCCCTCTGCTGCTGAGATGGAGAAATGTCCCAGCTCCTACAAGGACATCAGGACAAAGGTAAGTATTGGAAATAAGTCCAGGCTGGCTGTACTTGTGGGCATCTGTTGCTGGAAAATTTAATGGCAGTAAACTGCCTAGATAATGACAGAATGAGGGTGACAATAGAGTGGTACGTAATCACAGTGCAATGAAAAAAGTATGCAGGGTGCAGGAAGGGAGGTGTGGACATTCTGAGTTGCAACTCTTTATTTGCTCCAGAAAGCTCTATCAGAATGGAAGACTGAAGGAAATACTTTGAGGGGTTTTTTAATGTGACTGGATAAAAGATCCACGTGGCAAATTGAATAACTGGGTGGTAAAGGGACATAGATACCTCACTGTTTCATGGAACCTTTCAATTAAGCATCTGAGCACTGTGTACAGGACTTGGGAATATAAGTATTTGAGGATCATGGAATATCTTTATTTGGAAGGGACCTCGAGGATCATGTATTCCACCTCCTGGTTCCACACCGGACCTCCTATGGGTCAAGCCCTGTGTCTGAGAGCATTGTGCAAATGCTCTTTGGCCTTTGTCAGCTCAGTGCCAAACCACTGCCCTGGGGAGCCAGTGCCAAATTCCATGTATCTAGTTCATCCTACAGAATGATGCCAAGAACAGTTATAGAGATCGACTTACAAACAAAATTCTTGTCTTGAATTAATGGTACACTCACCATTTAAAAAAAAAAAAGAAAAAAAAAAATCAAAGCCACATTCTTACGCTGGCATTTTACAGTATTGTCAGATTTTTGTAATTCTGTTTTGTCATATAGGATTCTCTCATCGTGAAATAATGACCAAGTTCTCTTTTCAGATCTAAACATACAAATGCTAAAGGCAGCAGTGCTGTTCAAGAGTACATTACCAGCTCAAACACTGCTTTGGCTATAAAACTGAAGGTAGTAAGGAATGTTATCAAGGAGTTAGAAGAAAACATGTAAGTGTAGATTTAAAAGCAACCTGTATTGTTACTTAGAGTTCGATATATGTAATCCAATGCACAGTACTTGTAACGTGTGTTTTACAAAATGCTTTGCAATGTAGGCATCTATTAAGATAAATGCTGCAAGTTCTAATATGTCCATGACCTTTTCAAACAGTTCCTTACTCCTACACATCACTACGAGTAGTTCTTCTGTCAGGAAGGATCACATGAGTAATTAACCTGTGACCTTAAGTTTGGAATTAAATGCATACAGTGGAAGTAAGAGCTGTGGGTTATTTTGCTCTTTCAGTGTTGAACAGCCGAGGTGTTTTGTTTTGGAGGGTGGACAGTGATGGGACACGTGGGGAATGGCTTTAAACTGAGACGAGGGGTGTTGAGGTTTAGGTTGGATGTGAGGAGGAAGTTTTTCAGCCAGAGGGTGGTGAGGCACTGGAACAGGTTGCCCAGGGAGGCTGTGGATGCCCCATCCCTGCAGGCATCCAAGGCCAGGCTGGATGTGGCTCTGGGCAGCCTGGGCTGCTGGTGGGCAGGTTAGAAAGCCCACAGGACTTTATTGCAGCCCTGGGTGCAGGGGGATCACTTCTCCTAGCATGCACACAGAAGAGCTGGAGCACACAGGTGATGCACATTCCACTTGTGAACATTCCTGCAATTGCAGAGAGCGTGCGCCTGTTCCAATCACTGCTGCACAGATTAAAAACTGATTGCAGATGAGCTGTTTTGGTATGGGGTTCTTGCCAACGGTCTGCAGTGGCTGTGTGATTCCTCGGGGAGTTGCTCTCCAGCCCAAAGGTCATGTCCTAAGTCGACCAGATCCCGTTTGTGTCCAGAAATGGCTGACAACAGATCAGCTGCTGGTCAAGTTTCTAACATCACACTGGCCTTGCTCCAGGGTCTGTGTCATCAGCCCCAGCACATACGGTGCACCTCTTCAAGGCTTTGCAACACTGAGACTCTGCACTTGGGCTCCAGACATCCTGCTGCACCAAGAGGTTATTCTAGCTTTGGTATCTTGCAACTTTGTATATAACTACATCACTGTAATCATAAATGTCTAGGAGAATGGAGATGGAGAAATTCATCTTCCTGTAATTCTCTGTACTGCAGCCCCGTGGTTGTCAACAACTAATGCAATATTGAAATTTCAGTTGAGAAATTGAAAGCTGCCCTTAACAAAAAAGCATCTGGATTTGTTACTGAAATCACACTGAGGATCAATAAATCCAAATGCTTCTAGCATAACCACGATTATAGGCAGTGTTTAGACAAGCTCTTACAGGAAAACCATGAACACAAGGCTAAAGAGAGACTAAGTGATGCACTCTGCAGGAATACTCATGGAAGTCTTCACAGTGCAGGAGTCTGATCTGATTACAGATGCTGTGCTTTAAGTACCCCTTATCATATCTTTTTTTTCACTGTTGTGCAGGGGTTGGACTCAGTGATCTCTGGAGGCTGGAGATGCTGTTTGCTAATGGCAGATGGAGAGAGGAAAAGCAAGTGAAAGGCATGCTGTGCATAGCCACCACATGGCATCTGCACCATTTCCCCCTGCACAAAGGAGGAGCATCTCACAAGCTTGGCCTGGGCCAGGGAAGGGAGCAGACAAACATCTGGACCGACCCCAAACGAGCTGGTTCTGCAGGTTGGGTGTCTTCTGCTGCTTGTCTCACATCCTGCTGCTCAGCGGTAGATTTGTTCCTGCTCAGTGCTAACAGGAAACTCACACAGCATTTCTGTTTCAGCTGTGCCAACGCTTTGATCCCTTGCTGCTTGGATGGGGCGTTTGAAGAAGGATGCCTGTGCTGATGTCCAGCCAGGCTTTGGGGATGAGTCTCCACACCAGGGTCCGTCTGACAGGACTGAGGGTTGGGGATCCAGCCAGGTCGAGTCCAGCGTGCTTTGCTCTTGTTCTTAGTGCTTGTTTTTGCTCAGGAGGGCAGGAGGTGAACCTCGTGAACCAATGCCTGCAGACGGGGTTTGCAGAGAAAGAGGTCCTGCAGGCCTTGTGTGACAGCCACGGAGCTGCAGCGAGGCTGCATCAGTGTAAAACACCAGAGATCCACGGAGGTGTGAAGGGGAGCTGTGGGCTGCAGTCACGCAGGAAGGGATGTGCATGCTCGGGGTTTGGTTGTTGTGTGTGTGTTAAGTGACTGTGATACCACTGCTGGGTCAGTGTGAGTGTACGGAACAAGTGTGACAGCCTTTTTGATGGAGCCCTGTGAAAGGAGTCCTATGGACTTGAGATCCAACTATCAGCCTGTGGGCATCATCCAGGAGTTGGGGTAGGGGATGAGGCAAGGGAAGTTGGTGTAAGAAGGTGATAAAGCAGTCTGGCATCAGTTCTATGTTTCTCCCATCTCCTGCTTTATTTCCTTCCAGGTGAAATAGATGGGTGCTGCAACATGCCCTTGAATGTAACAAAACCCACTCTAGTGTGGATTTGACATGGGCCCAGCACTGCAAGGTACGCTGCTGGGAGGAAGCGTCCATCTGGCTGAGGGCAGGAAGGCCCTCCAGAGGGATGCACTGAGGCCAGTTGTGCGAGGCTCAACAAGAGCAAGCGCCAGGTCCTGCGCTTTGGTCATGACGACCCCGTGCCAGCTTCTCCAGGATTTGGCTGGGGTAGAATTCCAAGCAGCCCCTGATTCCAGAACGTTGGGCTGGGCTGTTGGAATCTTCTGCCCTTGTGACTGGTCTTGCCTCCCCACCCTGTCCGTCGTGGTGGAGCAGCCTGGTGGCCCTCAGTGATGTCATAAGGGCTAGAATGAGGGGAGGAGCAGTGCGTGCTGCGTCCCTTCATTGGAGCGCTGGAGCTCTGACTGAGCAGCTCGCTTGTTGCACTTGTGCACCGACTGCGTCCCTTTGTCTTCACACCGTCCTGTGCAGCACCTTGTAGGTAAGCTGAGACAGTGTGGGAGAGACGGGGGGACAGTGAGTGCTGAGAACTGCTGGCTGGCGGAGCTCATAGGCTCACATTATCTCCATCAGCAGAGGGGTGGCCATGAGGGACAGGGAGGTGATCGTCCCCCCCTGCTCTGCTCTTGTGAGGCCCCAGCTGCAGTACAGTGTCCAGAAAGACAGGGAGCTGTTGGAGAGGGCCACAGAGATGATCAGGGGACAGGAGCACCTCCCCTGCAAAGACAGGCTGAGGGAGCTGGGCTTGTTCAGCCTGGAGAAAAGAAGGCAGTGGGGTGACCTCATGGCAGCCTTCAGTACCTAAAGGGAGCCTAAAAAGAGGAGGGGAATCAACTCTTTGAAAGGGTAGATAACAGCAGGACAAGGGGAAATGGTTTTAAGTTGAAAACTTAAGTTTTTAAGTTGAGGGAGGGCAGATTTTGGATTTTCCCTCGTAGTCTTTGCTAAACCGTGGAAGCAAACTGACCTGCTCTTTCTCTCTCCTCTCTCCACCCTCTGCTGGCTACCCTGGTGCAGCTTTTGCTCGTGGAAGATCAGAGCAAAGTGACAAGGAACGGCTGCGGATTCGTGAGATTTGTCTCCCTCGTTCTGATCTCTTGCCAGGTACCTGCCATGGTTTGTCCCCCCACATGCTTTAGCAGCCCGTGACGCCCCGTGTTTAGTAACACAGCCTCATCCAGCTTTGATGGGACGCTGGTCACGTGTGGGTTTTCTCCACGTGCTCTGCAGCTCAGCCCTCAGAAGGATGCTGTCTGTGGTGCTGTGACCAGCTGGTCTACAGGAAACCAATCCCTTAGGCAAAGAGTCCCAGCCCCAGCTTGTGCAGAGCTGCACAGCATCACCAGCAGGCGTGCTTGGGCTGTGTGAGTGTGCCCGACAGCTGTAGGGAGCACAGCAGAGATGTGAACAGAGAACATAAAAGTGTGTTTCTTTTCAGTTCCAGCTTGTCACACCTACGCTGATGGCTGTGGCGTGCAGCGAGATCAGCTGTGGGCCTGACCTGGCATGGACAGAGGTAGAGTATGAAGCTCTGATTGGTCTTTGTTCCCTGACTGCAGCCAGCAGAGTGAGCCGCAGATGTGCTCTCCTGCTTTCCAAGAGAGCTCCTCTGTGGCAAGACAGTAGTGCAAGCGTGGCAAGTTTATAAAAGTACCAGAGCCATCTCGGCTGTTGTGTTTGTCCTCTACTGACTTTTCCCTTGAAATGGCTGCAGAAACAACAATCATTCTCTGCTCTGTTTGGCCTCGCTGTTGGTTGGACTGCTCAAGAGAGCTGCTTGGTGCTTGCAATGGCACTGTTTGCACCTTGTAACTGCAGCCGTAGCTTTGGTTTCCCTCTTCACGGTCTCCTAGCATCTTAAACAGTCAGCCTTCCTGCACAAAGAGCGCAGGAAAGGATGTGGCAAAATACACAAGGCCACCTGTCTGCGTCAGTGCCATTGCTGATTAGTCTGGATGGGGAGAGATGCATCTTTGCTGGCGTGTGCCTGCTGCACACCAGGGAGAGAAACAGCCGTTATTAGACTTGCAGTTCCTTCTGAAGTGCCCATGATAAGGACCGAGTGCATTTCCTGCAGCTTTCTCTGCAGATGTGCTCCTCACCTTGAAATCCTCCTTGTTGGTTCCCAGCTCCTCACCGTGGCCTGTGCTCTCTGTTTCAGGCTGAGAACAAGGGGAAGCCCCTGCTAGACCATGAGGTGGCACCTGTGAATGTTCCAGCTATTGCTGCTGCCCATGCTATTAAGAGATACGTTGCCCAGGCAGCGGATGAACTCTCCATTGAGGTAAGCAGTTCAAGGCGTTCCTTGTTGCTCAATTTTACAATGGCAAATGTCTTCAGAGCTGCACTGGTACAAGTGCTTTAATGCTCGGCGATGTTTGGCAGTGCAGAAGAATGCAGACATTTGAGCTGTGCTTTCCTCCCAGCCGTGCTGAAGCTGGGATTGACGTTGCAATCTCTTGCAGGTGGGAGACATCGTGTGTGTCATCGACATGCCACCAAAGGAGCTGACCCCCTGGTGGAGAGGCAAGCTCGGCTTCCAGGTAGGCACAAGCTTCAGACTGGAGAGTGCAACTGCAGTAAAGGCAGGAATCTTAGCTTAGAGCTGCTCTGCATGCACAGGATGCCTAATGGACGTAAACAGTTTCCCTGTGTCGGTGTCAGGGGACCTTGCCGTTGGCTGCAAATGTTGAAAAATTGTTACCTTTATGCTTTGAACTATGGCCATTTTCTGCTGGATAGTCTTATGGAACGTCAGGCAAGCACGTTCCGAGGGAAATGTTATGTGGCTTTTGGTTTAACAGTTCAGACCTGAGAAGTGCTGCATGCAATAGTTGGCTTCTCTTCTTGTTACAGGTTGGATTTTTCCCAGGGGAGTGTGTGGAACTGATTAATAAGAACCTTCCTGAGGCACTCATCAACTCAGTGCCAAAGCCAGGTAGGGATGTTACATTTGATGGTGTGTGGAAGCAAAATGAAGTCTTTTTGGGGGTGCGTTCCATGTTTAGTACCTCCTTTATCCATCCCACATTGTCCTCTGGGTTGATGATTCTTCATGCACACCATGGGGCAGAGATTTGGCCCAATCCTCCTGTGTTTATGATTGGACTTGGGGAAACTATAGAATCTTCATAGAATGGCTTGGGATGGTAGGGTCCTTAAGGATCCTCAAGCTTCCACTTCCTTGCATCAGGCTGTGCTGCCAGCCCCCACATTTAATGTCAGATTAGACCAGGCTGCCCAGGGCCCCATCCAACCTGGCCTTGGGCTCCTCCAGAGATGGGGAAAATCCCTTTTTGTATGTACTGGTTGGTAATGTTCTTCCCGTTCTGACGTGCTCTGTAGAATGTGCTGTGCTCGGCCTCGTCCAACGGAGCCAGACCTGAAATGACCTGGTTTCTTCCTTTTGTTGTGCAGTGCCCAAGAAACACAGCAAGATCCTCACCTTCCTTCGTTCCTTGGTGAAGGCCCGCCCAAAGAAACCGACCGAGCGGGAGGTGGAGAAGGAAAGGGTGTTTGGCGGTGACCTGGGAGAGCATCTTCTCCACTCCGGTCGTGATGGTAAGGAGCTGCCCATTCCTGAGATCTTCCTCTGCTGGGCATCTAAAGAAGATGAAAGGGAGCTCATATCTAGCAGGGGGCAGGCTGATAGCCGTGGAGACACGTGTAATGGGAGTTGATGGCTGAAGGATAAAGTGAGGCGGATGCTCCTAAGAGACAAGCACATCTGTATTTGCTTCAGCCAAGCCTGGCTGGGCTTAGTGGATGGGATGTGAAGCACAGCCTGCAGCACGATTGAATCAGGAGCTCCACTGACGGCTGGCACGTGTTCTTCAGTCCCCCAGGTCCTCCAGAGCTGCGCTGAGTTCATTGAGCAGCACGGCGTGGTGCAGGGGATATACCGCCTGTCCGGCGTCGCGTCCAACATCCAGAGACTGCGGTAAGAGTGCTGCGACTGACACAGCCTGAGTGCATCTGGTGTGGCTTTGGGCTTGCCTTCCTCTCGCTCAACCGGGTTTGCGTCCCTCTCTCCAGGCAGGAATTTGAGTCGGAGCAGATTCCTGAGCTCACCGTCCGGGACATTCACAGCGTGAGCTCCCTCTGCAAGATGTACTTCAGGGAGCTCCCGAACCCTCTGCTCACCCACCAGCTGTACGGCAAGTTCTCGGTAAGCACAAGGCCACGTCTTTCATTTCCCTCTTCCTGGGCCTCTTGGCAGATGGCTGCAGCAGTGCCCCAGCTCGGAGGCCCTTTTGCTGTCAGCCCCACGAGGTTTACTCGCAGTGCTGTACTAGACTGATTGGTGTCTCGCTCCCTTTCTGCACTACTCCAGGATGCTGTTGGTGCCGCTACAGAGGAGGAGCGGCTGCTCAGAATGCAGGACGTCATCCAGCAGCTGCCCGCTCCTCACTACAGGTCAGTGCTGCCCTCAGCCTGCTGAGCTCAGCCCTGCTGCATTGCAGAGGGCAACGATGCGGTTCCAGGCTCTGTCTCACGCCGGCAACACGATGCCTGTGTATGCTGAAGGGTTGAAGGCTCCATGGGCTTACTTTATGGGGTCAGTTCCTGGGCACGGGGGCACGCTTGGTGCAGCTGATGGCTGCGGCTGTGCTGTGCTGGGGCTTGGTGCTGCAGCGTGGCACTCAGTCAAGTTGGATCTACTTCATCTTCGGTGACAGTAGCAATCACAAGAAGTAGCATGAATGGAGGTTTGCTTTCTGAATTGCAGCACGGCATGCTCGTTGGTGCTGAACGTTTGCCTCTCTTGTTTTCCAGGACACTGGAGTTCCTGATGAGACACTTGGCGTGTCTGGCTGGGAGCTCCACGATAACAAACATGCATGCCAAGAACCTAGCCATTGTGTGGGCTCCAAACCTCTTAAGGTAAACTTCTGGTTCTGATTCAACACAACACTGACATCTGTTCTCCAGTAAAAAAAAAAAACAGTCCTCCCTTTTTCGCCATCAAATGTGCTCTTCTCCTGTAAAATCTGTGGCTGACAGAAGAGCTGGAGCCTGGGCTGTTCTCCAATCCCACGGGCACAATGTCTATGTGACAATTTCTGCAGTCTTGTTGAGATGGGACTGACGTGTCCTTGATCATCCAGGGGAATTTCTGCAGTGGCATCACTGATTGCCCACTGCGGAAGTCTCCAGAGCCTCAGCTGACAGCTTTTGGCTGCAACAATTCAGACTCGGGGAAACGGTCTTGGAGAAATGACTTCTAAAATCTGCCTTTTCTACAGATCACAGCAGAACGAGTCTGCCTGCGCCAGCGGAAGAGCTGCCTGCATGGAGCTGCAGACGCAGTCGGATGTGGTGGAATTCATCATCAACCACACAGACGTCCTCTTCGGCTCCAAATCCGGAGCAGACATTGCAGATGCAGCAGGTGAGTGTCTTCCTCCATTAACTTTATCTTGACCTGACACCTTGACCAAATGCAGGCCTTCTCCGGGACCTTTGAGATTCTCTTTTACCATCAAGGGGACAGCAGACCTCTGGGCTTCCATTAGAATCTGGCATCCTGTTGCTGGATGCTGAGAATGTCCAAGCCCAAACTTCACAAGGAGGAAACCATCATTATTATGGTTTGCATGTAGGAAAAGCTTGATGCAAGCGTGGCAGCGAAGCTTTCTCAGTTCCCTGCCCCCATTTCCTTGGGTTTTTCCTTGCCTGTTTTGATACAGTAAGCTGCTCTTAGTTATAACCGTGTCCTTTGCCATAAACAGACTTCTGCCCACATGGTTATTTTGGGCTTCTGTTCTTCCAGTGGCTCAGATAAGCAAGCCTGAGAAAAATACAGCACCTCCCCCAGAACTGTGGTGGCTGTGCTGCTGCTTTCTGATCCTCACTCTTACCTGTGGTTTTCCCTGACAGGGCACAATTCTCTCCCAGGGCCCAAGTCTGTGGGGGTCTCTTCTGCTGCCACAAAGCTGCTCAGCCTGGAGGAGGCACAGGCACAGAGGCGAGGCCACAGCAGCTCTCCCCCTGTGACAGAGAGCAGCCATGACATTGTAGTGGAAGAAAGCCCTGCAGCTGGGCAGGGCAAATTCCACACCGTCGTTGACTTTCCATCTGACAGGTAAAGAGGACTTTCTTTTCCAGCAGCTAGCATCATTGTCTGGGTGGGTGTTAGTGTTTTTTTTTTCCCAGTATTTCTAGTGCCAGAAGTTGCTGAAAGTAAGTTAGGCTAAGGTGGGGTTTTCTAGATTTCAGGGCCACGTGCCTGAAACCAAATCCAGTTCTCCTCTAAGCAGAGCAGTTGGTCAGACTTGCTGGCACAGGAAATTAAACATGGCAGTGAGATGAGGCCGATGAGGTGCTAATGTAAGAGTCAGAGATGCTTCTGAACTTCCTTTATGGCTGCACGGTTCCTCAGAAAGCAGTTACGCCTGCCAGCTCCATCAAAGCCATCCCTCAGATGCTGTGCTGTACAGCTGTGGAGCCTTTGCTCACATGCTCTGCATCTTGCTTGACAGAGTTGAGGGGAATTTAGCCAGCAAGACTTCAGGGCTGAGCTGTAGAACGGAGCCATCCTCAACTGCTGGAAACAGCGAGTTTCTAAGTTGTGTTTCTGCAGAAACCAGGCAGTCCCAGGAACAAGCAACTGCTGCCAAGAGCTCAGTGCTGCTCTTCCCTCACCCTGCACCACGCACGACTCACAGCATTGGCTGTTTTCTCTCTCCAGACAAAATCCACCCAGCAAGAGTGAGGAATCACCAGCTAGCAGTTGGTGTTGCTGCTTCAGCCTCAGGAAGCCATTTTCTGGGAGCAAACGCCAACTGCAGCGCAATGCCAGGCAGCCCTCAGAAACAGCAGTGGTAGTCCTGGCAGGTAAGGGTGCAAATGCAGCTTCCAAATCCCTGCTTTTCAGGAACATCAAATTCAAGCTTGCAGTGCACTTGTATCTCTTTCTAGCGTCCAATCCCGTGCCTAAATCTTCATCCCTGATCAAGAACCACTGGCGTAATTCAGCTTGTGAAAGTTTGACACTAATCCCTGTGTATCCTTTCTAGGTGAATCGAGCCCTTGCCAAGCCATAAGATCCAGGGCAAGTAGCGAGGATGCTCTCTGTGCTTCCATCAGTGGAGAGCTCTTAGGAAGCACAAATTGCTGCAGTTCCAATAGCAGCCTTCCATCTAACAACATTAATGGAGAGAAGGAGCTCATCGAAGTCCATGCTCTCATTACACCTGGCTCTGCTGAAGTTGCTGACCTGAGCCTCCCAGACACCACAGTCACAAGTGTGGATTTTAACCAAGAGTCTCTGCAGTGCAGCCCATCTGAAGCACAGTGTGAGTGCCCCGACAGCAGCACCTCCATGCAGGAGCAGGTCAGCATCAGTGAAGAGGAGCAGAGCCTCTTGCAAGGGGACTTTCAATCAGGCCTCCAGTCCCAGGCACCGGATAGCAGCACTGAGAGCTCTGAGCCACTCTCTCCATGACAAGACAGGATGAGTCCCATCTTCACCGTGGACCTCTCACACCCTCCTGTCCTTTATATAATAATAAAAGCACACTCGTGCTCAACCAACGCCTTGACTGCCTCCAGAGTCTTCATTCACACGGACTGGGATGAATGCAGCACACAGCAAGGCACCCCAGCTTGCAATGCTGTGGCTGTGGGGTGCGTGCAGCACAGCTCCGGGTTTGTTCCTGTTTTGTCTGGCTTTGGGATGTCTGCAGGGGGAGCTCTGCTACCATTTGGCATGGTAGCAAATAATCTCTCGCATCCTGGATGCTGCTCATGATACTCCCAAGCTTCCTGGCTGTGGCTTTGTGATGCTTTTCAGGGCTTTCTGATGCATTTTCATGCCTTGGATGTTGCTTAACACCTCCCTCCTCCCATCATGTCCTTTCCTGGCTCCCATCTACGAACTGGCCCTGCAGATCATCTCCAGACCTGTCATCAGCACACTGCGGCAGGAGAAGCTCCCCCTGGCCAACGTCAGGCAGTACTGCTTGGTCTGCAGCTCAGTGGCCATTTCCCTTTTAGGCGGCTCCTGCAGAAGAATCAAGCAGCAGAACCTTTTGCTCACCCTGCACCACACAAATGCTACAAAAGCAGAAACAACCTGGGAATCTCTGGGTCTGCAAGAATTCACAGACACTCACTGACTGTTTGGTGGCTCCCTCCCATCCTTGATTTCCTTCTCCCCTTCTCCTCGTCGGATCCCACTGCTGAGCCATGATCAAGCTGCCCAGTGTGGCAGAGCATCGTGCAGAGCCGTGCTGGCACCTCCTCCCCTTCCTCTCCTGCAACCTCACCCGCTTCTCTGACAGACATGCTGATCCCACGCGTGCCATCGGGATGCTCTGGCACAGGATGTGCCCCTAACCCAAAGCTCCTTCCCACCCTCCCAACAAAAAGCAAACAGGTCTCCTGCCTCCTCTGCTTGATTTCATGTGGCAGGGATGGAGAGCTCTTCAGCTCTGAGCAAGTTTTTTTCTGAGAAAGTGACCATCTCTTTTCCATCCCTTTGCCCCTACAAACAGTTGTCCAGAGGATCTCGTCCAAGAATTCCTGGAACAGCCTGCAGCTGGCTCTCCTGAAGTTCAGGCTCCTGCCTTTGCTTCCTGCCAGGCCCGCATTCCTTGAGATCACCAACTCAAGGAGGGCATGGTCACTGCAGCCCTGACCGCCTCCTGTCGTAACCCCTGGTGTGCACCATGTCCAGCAATGCTTCCCTTCTGCTTGCTGTGCCCAATGCCTGCACCACAGAGTGATTCTCACTGCACTCCAGGAGTCTGTCAGATTGCTTGCAGCCAGCCATGCTGATTTCCCAGACTGACTGGAATCCCCCATCAGGATGAGAGTCAGTGAGTGCGATGCTTCTGCTGGCTGCAGTAAGCAGCTCCCACCAACAGGCTCTCTTTCCAGGCGGCTGTAGCAGACCCTCACCTCCAGAAGCCCTGCACTGCTGCACTTCCTAATTTTACCCACAAGTTCACAACCTGCTCATGGCTCTTCTTAGTTCTTTGCAGTCAACTTCTCATCATAGAGGGCAAATCCCTTGCCTTCCAGAATTCCGTAGTATCAATTGTGTCTCCTTTATGTCAGGATTTTTTTTCTTTCTTTTCTTTTTCCATTTTCTAGGTAGGAAAATGAATTTCTGAGGCAGGAGAAGCAGAAGTGAAACAGTCTTCCTGGCACTGCTCAGGTTGCAGGAGTTGCCAAGTGCTCCTCAGGTAATGTGTGCTGAAGAGCTGACCTTGGTGGCAGGGGCTGTGGCTGCATTTTGTGCCTGTCATGCGGGAATCCAAGAAAGCCTATTCAGAGCAGGAGCTGCAGAGCGAGATAAACATCACGAGAAGGTAAGGCTGAGAAGCAAGGACACCTCCAGAAAGAAGAGAAAAACTGAGTCAAGTGAGCTGCGTGACGGCCGTGTGATGCTGACCATGATTGGAGGAAGAGCGCATGGCTGGGAATGACTGATGGCTCTGGTTGGATGGGTGCCTGTGTGCACAGAGTTAAGGAGTGTTTGTGGGATGTTTTGCTGGCATCTAACGGCTGTAAGGGGAAGTCAAGAGAGAAAACTTGTGAATGCATAGAAGGGATGTTAAAATCTGGAACAGACTGTTTGGATCATTCACAGCTGAGTCCAGATTGCCACACTGCCAGAACCTGGGGCCTAGGATTTTCCTTTAAGAGTGCCAACTGCTTATTTTCAATGATAAAAAGTAACATTGAAAAAAGCTTCCCTCCTTGCATTAGAATTACGTATTGATATTTGATGTTTCTGTCTTTCCATTCCTTTAGCAGCCTGGGTGTTGATGCAGCTGCATGCATCTGCTGTCTTCCCCTTCTGTTTTGTGTAAAAGAACAGTAAAATATGCAATCAGTGTGAGATCTTTCTGAAGTATTTTACTTTATTTGCCCGTAGGCTGCAATGGCTGGGAAATGGCAGTGTCACCCAGGAGCCCACACGGCGACCTGATGTCTCATTGTTGGGGTCTATTGGAAACCACCACGATGACAAAAGAATGCCTGGGATTCCTCCGGCCCAAATGCCAAACCTTGCACTTGGCTGTGCTGAACCTCATGAGGTTCACCCAGGCCCACCTCTCAAGTCTGCTGAGCTCAAACAGATGTCATTTTTCTCGTGTCCTTCCATTCCGAGTCCATCCGTTCCCCAAAGCAAAAGAATTCTGACCAAGGCTGCAGTTGCAGCTGACTTCCCAAGGCTGCAAGACGTGGTGGTGACACAGCCTTGTGCTTCTGCATTGGTGCTCATCCCACGTTTCCTTTCTCTGTCTCGCAGGTCAGCTCCTGCTGGAAGCAGATGGTATCCCAGTGTGAATGAAGGTCAGTGCAGGAGCAGCTGCTGATGGAAGTAAGGAAGTCCATGCTGAAGAGCTCTGAAGCATCTGCAGGTGACAGCAGCACCAGTCACTTGATTCACATGTTGCAAAGACAAGGATTAGCACGAGTTCCAGTATCTACAGTATCATCACGAATCACGATAGGATTACAATGTGTCCTCATACAAACGCAGCCATTTCTCTCTGAGTCCAAAGGCTGTCCGGAAAGCATCTGTGAGGTCTCTCACACCAAACCACTGCTGTCCGTGTGGGATCTGACTCATTAGGGTATAGGGGTTAGGAATCACAGGCTGTCTTTTGAGAACGGGTTCAGTCATTTCCTTACATCTTGCACCAGCCGATACGTGCCGTCTGCCTTCCGTGCCGACAGGATTGGGGTGTTATAAGGCCACAGACAAGGTTCCAGAAGACCATCCTTAACCAGTGTCAGTGTTACAGCTTTTAGACCCACTCTCCCTTCTAAGGCTATGGGATATTGTTGCTGTTTCACAGCTCCACTCCCTCCTTGGGCAGTTCTTTGTAAGGGAAAATTGTGAGTCCACCCTGATTTCCTTCCCCTGCCCACAGCTTTGGATTCATTTCTTCTCATCACCACCTGTTCACACATTCATTGACACCTGATATCTGTTTCACAGACTTGCAGCTGTAATCCTCATTTAACTGTTAAATCTCTCCCCCATAAATCGGTCCCTGCTTCAGGCACACAGAACAATTGCCCTGCAACTATTTTATCTTTCCATTTTAGTTCTGTGGTCTCCAAGAGTGGAGCTGTTATTTCTGATCCCTCAGACCCAGTTATGCACAACAGCCACATCCAGATACACGTCTGGTACCTCTGAACTAGCTAATGCTGTAGGATGGAATGTTGTTTCTGCACTGGCTATCAAATGTGGGATTGCTCTGAAGCAGTACAGCACGATGTGTTTTGTAATTTGCCCTTAGAAACAGTTTGAAAAAGTAGAAAGACTTTATTAGTATTAGTAAAAAGAAGTTATTTCATAACATATTTTAGAAATACAGTTGTTCAATCATGTGATCAGTTCTCACTTACAGAACTGTAATAGTTACAAATT
Source organism: Phasianus colchicus (assembly GCF_987193195.1). Classification (NCBI taxonomy): domain Eukaryota; kingdom Metazoa; phylum Chordata; class Aves; order Galliformes; family Phasianidae; genus Phasianus; species Phasianus colchicus. Next base: position 1,729,993 of record NC_143476.1, read on the forward strand.
GCATGGATATAGTATTCAGGACCAGAAAGCATGTTGTAAGGCCATTCTGTTTGGATAGGAGAAGCTCAGCAAAAGAAAAACAGACTCCAAAGAAGCCAGGGCCTCCACACAAGGCCGAAGTGACTCACTCTGTGGGCAGGTTGGGATGCAACAGGCAGGCATCAAGAGACTCCCCTCTGTCCTGCTTCCAAACTTCTCTCTCTTCAGGGATGAGCAGGTGTCCAGAAATAGTGGCCAAGTGTTGATAAGCAGCTGTCAGACGTTCAATAATTAGCAGTATACCTGCTGAGCTAGCAACAATTGGTGTTTAGCCAGTCACACACACACACACAGAATGGCCCGGGTTGGAAGGGACCTCAAGGATCAGGAATCTCCAACTGCCTGCCACAGGCAGGGCCACCAACCTCAGTACAACTGCACATATGCACATTGCTGGATAGAAACAGCAGTGTGGGAAAAAACACTATGCTGTGAATGAAAAGGGTGAATCAGAATGGCTTAACAGCTGTCACACAAGGAAAAGCAATCCCTTACCTGCTGTGCCATGCTCATGGCAGCAGCAATGCAGATGCCAGCAGCTGATGCCCACAAGGACAGCCAGCCTGGACTTATTTTCAGTACATATCTTTGTCCTGATGTCCTTCTACAAGCTGGAACATTTCCCCATCTCAGCAGAAGAGGGCAGGATGGGTCCAAGGTGAGGGCACACTCTCCTCTATCTATCTAGCACTGAAAGATTAAGAGAACATGAAAATAGATGTGTTTCCCTGCCCATGGCAAACACCAGCCTTTCCATCCTTACAGTCCTTCCTGACATCAGCAGAAACTGAAACAACATCCCACTCACCTTTGCCATGTCTGGCAGAGGTGGCAGCTCTTTCTATTGCATCCCTCTAGCTTTCAAGTCAAGAGCTTTTGTGTCACACAAGAAAAGCAAAATTTACCTGCTGTGCCATGCTCATGGCAGCAGCAGTGCACATGCCAGCAGCTGATGCCCACAAGGACAGCCAGCCTGGACTTATTTTCATTACATATCTTTGTCCTGATGTCCTTCTACAAGCTGGAACATTTCTCCATCTCAGCAGAAGAGGGCAGGATGGGTCCAAGGTGAGGGCACACTCTGCTCTTTTTCTGGCACACAAAGAGAAAACGAAAACAAGATGTGTTTCCCAGCCCATGGCAAACACCAGCCTTTCCATCCTTACAGTACTTCCTTACTTCAGCAGCAATGGAATCAACATCCCACTCACCTTTGCCATGTCTGGCAGAGGTTGCAGCTCTTTCTATTGCATCCCTCTAGCTTTCAAGTCAAGAGCTCCTGTGTCACACAAGGAAAAGCAATCTTTTACCTCCTGTGCCATGCTCATGGCAGCAGCAATGCAGATGCCAGCAGCTGATGCCCACAAGGACAGCCAGCCTGGACTTATTTTAATTACATATCTTTGTCCTGATGTCCTTCTAGAAGCTTGGCCATTCTCCCTCTGAGCAGAAGAGGGCAGGAGGGTTCCAAGGTGAGGGCACACTCTCCCCTGTTTATCTGGCACTCAAAGATAAAGAGAAGATGAAAGACAGATGTGTTTCCCAGCCCATGGCAAACACCAGACTTTCCATCCTTACAGTCCTCCTGACATCAGCACTAATTGAAACAACATCCCTCTCACCTTTGCCATGTCTGTCAGAGGTTGCAGTCCGTTCTATTGCATCCCTCTAGCTGTCAAGTCAAGAGCTCCTGTGTCACTCAAGGAAAAGCAATATTTTACCTGCTGTGACATGCTCATGGCAGCAGCAATGCAGATGCCAGCAGCTGATGCCCACAAGGACAGCCAGCCTGGACTTTTTTTCATTACATATCTTTGTCTTGAAGTCCTTCAAGAAGCTGGAACATTTCTCCATCTCAGCAGAAGAGGGCAGGAGGGGTCCAAGGTGAGGTCACACTCTCCTCTTTTTCTGGAATACCAAGAGAAAATGAAAACAAGATGTGTTTTTCCGCCCATGGCAAACACCAGCCTTTCCATCCTTATAGTCCTTCCTGACATCAGCACTAATTGAAACAACATCCCACTCACCTTTGCCATGTGTGGCAGAGGTTGCAGCTCTTTCTATTGCATCCCTCTAGCTTTCATGTCAAGAGCTCCTGTGTCACACAAGGAAAAGCAATCTTTTACCTGCTGTGCCATGCTCATGGCAGCAGCAATGCAGATGGCAGCAGCTGATGCCCACAAGTACAGCCAGCCTGGACTTATTTTCATTACATATCTTTGTCCTGATGTCCTTCTAAAAGCTAGAACATTTCACCATCTCAGCAGAAGAGGACAGGAGGGGTCCAAGTTGCAGGCACACTCTCCTCTTTTTCTGGCACACAAAGAGAAGATGAAAACCAGATGTTACTCTGCCCATGGCAAACACCAGACATTCCATCCTTACAGTCCTTCCTGACATCAGCACAACTGAAACAACATCCCACTCACCCTTGCCATGTCTGGCAGAGGTTGCAGCTCTTTCTATTACATTCCTCTAGCTGTCAAGTCAAGAGCTCCTGTGTCAGTCAAGGAAAAGCAATCTTTTACCTGCATTGCAATGCTCATGGCAGCAGCAATGCAGATGCCAGCAGCTGATTCCCACAAGGACAGCCAGCCTGGACTTATTTTCATTACATATCTTTGTCCTGATGTCCTTCTAGAAGCTGGAAATTTCTCCCTCTGAGCAGCAGAGGGCAGGAGAGTTCCAAGGTTAGGGCAAACTCTCCTCTATTTCTCCAGCACTGAAAGAGAAAGAGAAAATGAAAACCAGATGTGTTTCCCTGCCCATGGCAAACACCAGACTTTCCATCCTTACAGTCCTTCCTGTCATCTGCACTAACTGAAAATAAATCCCACTCACCTTTGCCATGTCTGGCAGAGGTTGCAACTCTTTCTATTGCATCCCTCTAGCTGTCAAGTCAAGACCTCCTCTACCACACAAGGAAAAGCAATTTTTACCTGCTGTGCCATGCTCATGGCAGCAGCAATGCAGATGGCAGCAGCTGATGCCCACAAGTACAGCCAGCCTGGACTTATTTCCATTACATATCTTTGTCCTGATGTCCTTATACAAGCTGGAACATTTCTCCATCTCAGCAGAAGAGAGCAGGAGGGCTCCAAGTTGCAGGCACACTCTCCTCTTTTTCTGGCACACAAAGAGAAAGAGAAGATGAAAACCAGATGTGTTTCCCTGCCCATGGCAAACACCAGCCTTTCCATCCTTACAGTCCTTCCTGTCATCAGCACTAATTGAAACAACCATCCACTCACCTTTGCCATGTCTGCCTGAGGTTGCAGATCTTCCTATTGCCTCCCTCTAGCTGTCAACTCAAGAGCTCCTGTGTCACAGAAGGAAAAGCAATCTTTTACCTGCTGTGCCATGCTCATGGCAGCAGCAATGCAGATGCCAGCAGCTGATGCCCACAAGGACAGCTAGCCTGGACTTATTTTCATTACATATCTTTGTCCTGATGTCCTTGTAGCAGCTGGAAATTTCTCCCTCTGAGCAGCAGAGGGCAGGAGAGTTCCAAGGTTAGGGCATACTCTTCTCTATTTATCCAGCACTGAAAGAAAAAGAGAAAATGAAAACCAGATGTGTTTCCCAGCCCATGGCAAACACCAGACATTCCATCCTTACAGTCCTTCCTGACATCAGCACAACTGAAACAACATCCCACTCACCCTTGCCATGTCTGGCAGAGGTTGCAGCTCTTTCTATTACATTCCTCTAGCTGTCAAGTCAAGACCTCCTGTGTCACACAAGGAAAAGCAATCTTTCACCTGCATTGCAATGCTCATGGCAGCAGCAATGCAGATGCCAGCAGCTGATGCCCACAAGGACAGCCAGCCTGGACTTATTTCCATTACATATCTTTGTCCCGATGTCCTTCTAGAAGCTGGAACATTTCACCATCTCAGCAGCAGAGGGCAGGAGAGTTCCAAGGTGAGGACACACTCTCCCCTGTTTATCTGGCACTCAAAGAGAAAGAGAAAATGAAAACCAGATGTGTTTCCCTGCCCATGGCAAACACCAGCCTTTCCATCCTTACAGTCTTCCTGACTTCAGCAATAATTGAAACAAAATCGCACTCACCTTTGCCATGTCTGGCAGAGGTTGCAGCTCTTGCTATTGCATCCCTCTAGCTTTCAAGTCAAGAGCTCCTGTGTCACACAAGGAAAAGCAATCTTTTACCTGCCGTGCCATGCTCATGGAAGCAGCAATGCAGATGCCAGCAGCTGATGCCCACAAGGACAGCCAGCCTGGACTTATTTTCATTACATACCTTGTCCTGAGGTCCTTCTAGAAGCTGGAACATTTCTCCATCTCAGCAGAAGAGGGCAGGAGAGTTCCAAGGTGAGGGCACACTCTCCTCTTTTTCTGGCACACAAAGACAAAGAGAAGATGAAAAACAGATGTGTTTCCCTGCCCGATGGCAAACACCAGCCTTTCCATCCTTACCATTCTTCCCGACATCAGCACTAATTGAAACAACATCCCACTCACCCTTGCCATGTCTGGCAGAGGTTGCAGCTCTTTCTATTGCATCCCTCTAGCTGTCAAGTCAAGAGCTCCTGTGTCATTCAGGGAAAAGCAATCTTTTACCTGCTTTGCCATGCTCATGGCAGCAGCAATGCAGATGCCAGCAGCTGATGCCCACAAGGACAGCCAGCCTGGACTTATTTTCATTACATATCCATGTCCTGATGTCCTTCTACAAGCTGGAACTTTTCTCCATCTCAGCAGAAGAGGGCAGGAGGTGTCCAAGGTTACGGCACACTCTCCCCTGTTTATCTGGCACTCAAGGACAAAGAGAAGATGAAATCCAGATGTGTTTCCATTGCCCATGGCAAACACCAGACTTTCCATCCTTACAGTCCTTCCTGTCATCAGCACTAATTGAAACAACATCCCACTCACCTTTGCCATGTCTGGCAGAGGTTGCAGCTCTTTCTATTGCATCCCTCTAGCTGTCAAGTCAACAGAACCTGTGTCAGTCAAGGAAAAGCAATCTTTTACCTGCTTTGCCATGCTCATGGCAGCAGCAATGCAGATGCCAGCAGCTGATGCCCACAAGGACAGCCAGCCTGGACTTATTTTCATTACATATCCATGTCCTGATGTCCTTCTACAAGCTGGAACTTTTCTCCATCTCAGCAGAAGAGGGCAGGAGGTGTCCAAGGTTAGGGCACACTCTCCCCTGTTTATCTGGCACTCAAAGACAAAGAGAAGATGAAATCCAGATGTGTTTCCATTGCCCATGGCAAACACCAGACTTTCCATCCTTACAGTCCTTCCTGTCATCAGCACTAATTGAAACAACATCCCACTCACCTTTGCCATGTCTGGCAGAGGTTGCAGCTCTTTCTATTGCATCCCTCTAGCTTTCAAGTCAAGAGCTCCTGTGTCACTCAAGGAAAAGCAATCTTTTACCTGCTATGCCATGCTCATTGCAGCAGCACCAATGCAGATGTCAGCAGCTGATGCCCACAAGGACAGCCAGCCTGGAATTATTTTCATTACATACCTTTGACCTGATGTCCTTCTAGAAGCTGGAACATTTCTCCATCTCAGCAGAAGAGGGCAGGAGGGGTCCAAGATTAGGGCACACTCTCCTCTTTTTCTGGCACTCAAAGAGAAAGAGAAGATGAAATCCAGATGTGTTTCCCTGCCCATGGCAAACACCAGACATTCCATCCTTACAGTCCTTCCTGACATCAGCACTAATTGAAACAACATCCCACTCACCTTTGCCATGTCTGGCAGAGGTTGCAGCTCTTTCTATTGCATCCCTCAAGCTTTCAAGTCAACAGAACCATTGTCAGTCAAGGAAAAGCAATCTTTTACCTGCTTTGCCATGCTCATGGCAGCAGCAATGCAGATGCCAGCAGCTGATGCCCACAAGGACAGCCAGCCTGGACTTATTTTCATTACATATCCATGTCCTGATGTCCTTCTACAAGCTGGAACTTTTCTCCATCTCAGCAGAAGAGGGCAGGAGGTGTCCAAGGTTAGGGCACACTCTCCCCTGTTTATCTGGCACTCAAAGACAAAGAGAAGATGAAATCCAGATGTGTTTCCATTGCCCATGGCAAACACCAGACTTTCCATCCTTACAGTCCTTCCTGTCATCAGCACTAATTGAAACAACATCCCACTCACCTTTGCCATGTCTGGCAGAGGTTGCAGCTCTTTCTATTGCATCCCTCTAGCTTTCAAGTCAACAGAACCAGTGTCAGTCAAGGAAAAGCAATCTTTTACCTGCTATGCCATGCTCATTGCAGCAGCACCAATGCAGATGTCAGCAGCTGATGCCCACAAGGACAGCCAGCCTGGAATTATTTTCATTACATACCTTTGACCTGATGTCCTTCTAGAAGCTGGAACATTTCTCCATCTCAGTAGAAGAGGGCAGGAGGGGTCCAAGATTAGGGCACACTCTCCTCTTTTTCTGGCACTCAAAGAGAAAGAGAAGATGAAATCCAGATGTGTTTCCCAGGCCATGGCAAACACCAGACATTCCATCCTTACAGTCCTTCCTGACATCAGCACTAATTGAAACAACATCCCACTCACCTTTGCCATGTCTGGCAGAGGTTGCAGCTCTTTCTATTGCATCCCTCAAGCTTTCAAGTCAACAGAACCAGTGTCAGTCAAGGAAAAGCAATCTTTCACCTGCTTTGCCATGCTCATGGCAGCAGCAATGCAGATGCCAGCAGCTGATGCCCACAAGGACAGCCAGCCTGGACTTATTTTTATTACATACCTTTGTCCTGATGTCCTTCTAGAAGCTGGAACATTTCTCCATCTCAGCAGAAGAGGGCAGGAGAGTTCCACGGTGACGGCACACGCTCCCCTGTTTATCTGGCACTCAAAGAGAAAGAGAAAATGAAAACCAGATGTGTTTCCCTGCCCATGGCAAACACCAGCCTTTCCATCCGTACAGTCCTTCCTGACAAAAGCACTAATTGAAACAACATCCCACTCACCTTTGCCACGTCTGGCAGAGTTTGCAGCTCTTTCTATTGCATCCCTCTAGCTTTCAAGTCAACAGAACCAGTGTCAGTCAAGGAAAAGCAATCTTTTACCTGCTATGCCATGCTCATTGCAGCAGCACCAATGCAGATGTCAGCAGCTGATGCCCACAAGGACAGCCAGCCTGGACTTATTTTCATTACATATCTTTGTCCTGATGTCCTTCTACAAGCTGGAACATTTCTCCATCTCAGCAGAAGAGGGCAGGAGGTGTCCAAGGTTAGGGCACACTCTCCCCTGTTTATCTGGCACTCATAGAGAAAGAGAAAATGAAAACCAGATGTGTTTCCCTGCCCGATGGCAAACACCAGCCTTTCCATCCTTACAGTCCTTCCTACTATCACCTGGAATTGAAACAACATCCCCCACATCTCTTTTTTGAACTTATTCATGCATGAATAATAATAATGAGAATTTTTCTGTAAATCTTATTTCTGCATGGAAACGATCTGATAACCAGAGCTTTTTTCTCTAAAACAATCCAGGAAATTTGCATTGCTTATCTATGTACGCAAAATGTTTTTGCCATTCATCTCAAATATCAATACATCTGGCAAAATAAGATAGAAAAAGTATTTACAGACATTTTTGGACATAGATTACTTCTGTTCAAGTGGGAAAGAATCCCTAAGCTGCAATCATGAAATTCTTTTATCACTTTCTCTGATTTAGCCAGTGTTACTAAAAGGGAAATAAGACACAGGCTTTTGATAGCAGCTGCCAATTTAAGAATGATAATACGGTTTATTTTTCTTGGCTAAGATCAAAGTCCTGCATTTCAGGATTATCTCCAGCTCATCAAGTATAATTAACAGTTTTGGATAGCCACATTATTGTATAGCAATATTGTCTTCCTGCAAGAAATTTCATTGTTTTGACACGTGCCACAGGTTGTTAATAGATTGCCTAATCACCATTTATTTTTTTTATTGGCTTATGATGACCACAGAAAATTATACAGCAGCACCATAAAAACTTTAAATCCTATCCCATGTATCTGCACTCATACGAAAATAATATTGGAAAGCATTGGTGAAACTAAGATTACAAAATAAAGCAGAGGACAATTTCAGTGAAAGCCTGCAGGTTTTACAGCTCTGCCCATTTCAAACCCCTGAAGACATCCACGGGTTTCCTGCTGTGGGACACAGGCACTCACCTGCAGCTCAGCACTGCCTGCTCATGCCTGCGCACACCTTCAGGCTGGAACCAAGGAAATCCTCAGCAAAGACATCAGTACACTTTTGTTATGATGACTTTCATAAAGAAGCATCAAATATTTCTTCACGAGAAATACTGCAAGTCCCTTTGACACTAGCCCTTATTTTAAATGTTTAGATTTATGCTTCATTCAGGCGTGCTGTCACTCCCAAAAAGATTTTTATTCTTTTGCTTTTCATTCTGAGGAACACAGTGATTTCTGCCTTGTTTACTGACTGTAGGCACAGCAATACTCCTGCACCTTCAGGGAAACAGCAAATCCATCTCTTTCACACCCTACTTCTATCAAGCTCATTCACCTTACAAGGTATTTATTGCAAGCAGCTCTTCCAAAAATGGAGATTAACAGAGCCTGCAACCCAGGACACCTCAGTAAGCCAGTACTTTTCATCTCCTGAAGGTGTAGGTAGACACAGAGCTGGAACATCTTTTCCAGAGCTGTGTGATGCTATCTCATCTATGTTCCTTTACTGTGCACTCAGTTTCACTTCTTATCTAACCTGGTTGCATCCCAGGATTTCTGGTGCCAAAAATAAACTGACAGCTTTCATCACTAGTTAAAAGGAAACTGCAATAGGAAAAGCAATTTTTCTGATTTCTCTGTTGATCAAAGATGCTTCCTGCAAGCCTGATGCGGTAGAAACAATATCAGCTTTAGAATGACAGTCATTAGAGCAGAATCCTTTCACTGATGAAATCCCACAGTCCTGATTCATACAACACTGACACTGGAGGACACAGTAGTTTAGATGAGAGCGCATTAAAAATGACTAAGTTAAGGTCTCAGCAAAGAGTGACAAGTATGAAAAAAAGAAGTTGCAGAAACTGCTTCAGTTTGGCACTCTGGCATAAAGTATGACAACACACAACCTGCCTGTGCAGTTCCAGAAGCAGAAGAAAGCCGTCAACCAAGACTTGTTCTCATCTGCTCTGAAAGTCCACTGGGACAAGGCCACTTTTCTCTGACGTGCTTCCAGAAGTATCACTTCTGAGCACTGTGCCAGGGAGTTACCAAGATACTGTTTATGTGCTCAAAGGAGAAAAAGACGTCTGTCTGGAAACAGACTTGGTGAAGGAGAAGCAGCATTTTCCAGAGTACTTCAGAAAGAACTGAGCACTGCCCCAAGAGCTTCAGAGCGGCAGGCTGTCACAGTGTGCCAACCAGCTCAGCTGTGAGTTGGCACTGAAGCTGCACCACAGGGAGAACAAAGCCCCCTGTGCACCCTTGGAGAGCCAAGGGTTGGAGATTCATGAACCTTGAGCTCCTTTCCAACCCGGGCCATGCTGTGATTCTGGGATTCTCACCTTTGCCTCATCTGGCAGAGGGAGGCAGCGCTTTCTATTGTCTCCCTATGGCTGTCAGGTCACCAGGGCCAGTGTCACACAGGGAACTGCAAACACTGTGTGTGCTGTGCCCTGCCCATGGCAGCACAGAGGCAGCTGCCAGCAGCTGATGCCCACAAGGACAGCCAGCCTGGACTTCCTTTGATTCCTTCCCTTTGGATCAGCGTCCTTCAGGAAGGCGGAACATCTCTCCAGCTGAGCAGCAGAGGACAGCAGGGCTTCGTTGTCTGGGCATGTTCTCTTCTGGCCCTCTGGCCCTCACAGACACAGGAGGAGGACACAGAGGCTGCTGTAACACAGCCAGCCCTGCCTCTCAGGTCAGCTCTCAGGCCATCCTCTCTCCCCTCAGCAGCAGCTCACTGTTCTGCACTCCTCTGGCCTGGGCTGGCAGAGGTGTGCAGCAGTTCTGCTGATCTCCCAGTGCTGGCCATGTCTGCAGTGCCTGTGTGAAAGACACAGGAAGCTGCCAGCATTGCACTGCTCTGCTGTGCCCCTGCCATCACCGAGTTTGCTGTCAGCAGCTGCTGCTACACGTCCATTCAGGCACAGGCCTTTCCTTCCTGGCCCTCTTTCCCCCCCTCTCTCCTCTGCTCTCTCTCGTGCTCCCCTTTGGCCTGGGCTGGCTGAGCAGTGCAGGCCTTGTTGTTGCTCCCTGGGCCAACTACGTCACGGTTCCCCGTGACTCTGCCAGCTGCTCTGACACAGCGACTGCGTCCTCAGTGTGGATTCCAGAATGCGACAGACGTCCAGAGAAGACTTCCAGGGCTGATTGGAACATGCTGCCATCAAGAACTGCCATGGCTCAGGCCCCCTGGGAATCTGCTCACAGCGAAAGCTGCTGTCACTCTGTGTGGGCACAGCCTTGTCTGTGTAGGCCTGCTCACACTGCAGCCCCTGTCTGCACCAGAACCGTGCCGATCCACCTTCTCTTGGCCTCCTTGCCTGCATGGAAAAGGGCAGCTTGGGCTGAAGTCCCTCAACTTTCCGATGGCCGAGTGAAGTCTCTGAGCCCTGGTGACCCACGCAGCTCTTCAGCCTGCTGACCTGCTCTGCTGGGGCTGTCTTAACAGGCAGAGGGCACGTTATCCTAATGTCCCCACATCCATCCCTCTTAGCATACTGTAGGCCAGTTCCTAAAAGGACACCTGCACAATCTCTCTGAATGTTAATCAACACGTAGTTGGTCTGTGCACTGCAGAAATTGCACCTAGGTTTTCAGTGGTGATTAGCTATGTGTTTAGTCAGAGGTGCAATGGTTCTAATGGTGAGAGAAAGACATTCCCAGTTGTCACCAGGTGGAACACACTTCAGACTGGAATCCTCAAGCAGACTGCAGTCAAGCTTTCTTAATTATTCGTTGTTCTTATCAATTCAGACGCATCTCTTAATTCCTGCTTGAATGAACATTCTGTAATAATCTGCTGAGACAGCGCAAGGCTTGACAATGAGACTATAGTTTATGAAAGCAGCACTTTTTACTTCGTATACAAGTTCTTATCTGAATGCTAAATGCAACATCAATTCACTTCTCACTGGGTTGAACGTTTTAAATATTTGGTAAACATAATGGTTCTAATTCTGACATTTAATATGAAAATATTAAAATTCTTTGTAAGTACTTTTTTGTTAGAATGCCAGATGCTAAAGGGATGAAGTGGCACAAGAAAGCAAAATGTCTGTGCTGATGGCAGGAAGGACTGTAAGGATGGAAAGGCTGGTGTTTGCCATGGGCAGGGAAACACTGCTGGTTTTCTTGTTCCCTTTGTCTTTGAGTGCCAGAAAAATAGAGGAGAGCGTGCCCTCACCTTGGACCCCTCCTGCCCTCTGCTGCTGAGATGGAGAAATGTCCCAGCTCCTACAAGGACATCAGGACAAAGATAAGTATTGGAAATAAGTCCAGGCTGGCTGTACTTGTGGGCATCTATTGCTGGAAAATTTAATGGCAGTAAACTGCCTAGATAATGACAGAATGAGGGTGACAATAGAGTGGTACGTAATCACAGTGCAATGAAAAAAGTATGCAGGGTGCAGGAAGGGAGGTGTGGACATTCTGAGTTGCAACTCTTTATTTGCTCCAGAAAGCTCTATCAGAATGGAAGACTGAAGGAAATACTTTGAGGGGTTTTTTAATGTGACTGGATAAAAGATCCATGTGGCAAATTGAATAACTGGGTGGTAAAGGGACATAGATACCTCACTGTTTCATGGAACCTCTCAGTTAAGCATCTGAGCACTGTGTACAGGACTTGGGAATATAAGTATTAGAGGATCATGGAATATCTGTATTTGGAAGGGACCTCGAGGATCATGTATTCCACCTCCTGGTTCCACACCGGACCTCCTATGGGTCAAGCCCTGTGTCTGAGAGCATTGTGCAAATGCTCTTTGGCCTTTGTCAGCTCAGTGCCAAACCACTGCCCTGGGGAGCCAGTGCCAAATTCCATGTATCTAGTTCATCCTACAGAATGATGCCAAGAACAGTTATAGAGATCGACTTACAAACAAAATTCTTGTCTTGAATTAATGGTACACTCACCATTTAAAAAAAAAAAAAGAAAAAAAAAAATCAAAGCCACATTCTTACGCTGGCATTTTACAGTATTGTCAGATTTTTGTAATTCTGTTTTGTCATATAAGATTCTCTCATCGTGAAATAATGACCAAGTTCTCTTTTCAGATCTAAACATACAAATGCTGAAGGCAGCAGTGCTGTTCAAGAGTACATTACCAGCTCAAACACTGCTTTGGCTATAAAACTGAAGGCAGTCAGGAATTTTATCAAGGAGTTAGCATGTAAGTGTAGATTTAAAAGCAACCTGTATTGTTACTTAGAGTTTGATATAGTGTAATCCAATGCACAGTACTTGTAACGTGTGTTTTACAAAATGCTTTGCAATGTAGGCATCTATTAAGAAAAATGCTGCAAGTTCTAATATGTCCATGACCTTTTCAAACAGTTCCTTACTCCTACACATCACTACGAGTAGTTCTTCTGTCAGGAAGGATCACATGAGTAATTAACCTGTGACCTTAAGTTTGGAATTAACTGCATACAGTGGAAGTAAGAGCTGTGGGTTATTTTGCTCTTTCAGTGTTGAACAGCCGAGGTGTTTTGTTTTGGAGGGTGGACAGTGATGGGACACGTGGGGAATGGCTTTAAACTGAGACGAGGGGTGTTGAGGTTTAGGTTGGATGTGAGGAGGAAGTTTTTCAGCCAGAGGGTGGTGAGGCACTGGAACAGGTTGCCCAGGGAGGCTGTGGATGCCCCATCCCTGCAGGCATCCACGGCCAGGCTGGATGTGGCTCTGGGCAGCCTGGGCTGCTGGTGGGCAGGTTAGAAAGCCCACAGGACTTTATTGCAGCCCTGGGTGCAGGGGGATCACTTCTCCTAGCATGCACACAGAAGAGCTGGAGCACACAGGTGATGCACATTCCACTTGTGAACATTCCTGCAATTGCAGAGAGCGTGCGCCTGTTCCAATCACTGCTGCACAGATTAAAAACTGATTGCAGATGAGCTGTTTTGGTATGGGGTTCTTGCCAACGGTCTGCAGTGGCTGTGTGATTCCTCGGGGAGTTGCTCTCCAGCCCAAAGGTCATGTCCTAAGTCGACCAGATCCCGTTTGTGTCCAGAAATGGCTGACAACAGATCAGCTGCTGGTCAAGTTTCTAACATCACACTGGCCTTGCTCCAGGGTCTGTGTCATCAGCCCCAGCACATACCGTGCACCTCTTCAAGGCTTTGCAACACTGAGACTCTGCACTTGGGCTCCAGACATCCTGCTGCACCAAGAGGTTATTCTAGCTTTGGTATCTTGCAACTTTGTATATAACTACATCACTGTAATCATAAATGTCTAGGAGAATGGAGATGGAGAAATTAATCTCCCTGTAATTCTCTGTACTGCAGCCCCGTGGTTGTCAACACCTAATGCAATATTGAAATTTCAGTTGAGAAATTGAAAGCTGCCCTTAACAAAAAAGCATCTGGATTTGTTACTGAAATCACACTGAGGATCAAGAAATCCAAATGCTTCTAGCATAACCACGATTATAGGCAGTGTTTAGACAAGCTCTTACAGGAAAACCATGAACACAAGGCTAAAGAGAGACTAAGTGATGCACTCTGCAGGAATACTCATGGAAGTCTTCACAGTGCAGGAGTCTGATCTGATTACAGATGCTGTGCTTTAAGTACCCCTTATCATATCTTTTTTTTCACTGTTGTGCAGGGGTTGGACTCAGTGATCTCTGGAGGCTGGAGATGCTGTTTGCTAATGGAAGATGGAGATAGGAAAAGCAAGTAAAAGGCATGCTGTGCATAGCCACCACATGGCATCTGCACCATTTCCCCCTGCACCAAGGAGGAGCAGCTCACAAGCTTGGCCTGGGCCAGGGAAGGGAGCAGACAAACATCTGGACCGACCCCAAACGAGCTGGTTCTGCAGGTTGGGTGTCTTCTGCTGCTTGTCTCACATCCTGCTGCTCAGCGGTAGATTTGTTCCTGCTCAGTGCTAACAGGAAACTCACACAGCATTTCTGTTTCAGCTGTGCCAACGCTTTGATCCCTTGCTGCTTGGATGGGGCGTTTGAAGAATGATGCCTGTGCTGATGTCCAGCCAGGCTTTGGGGATGAGTCTCCACACCAGGGTACGACTGAAAGGACTGAGGGTTGGGGATCCAGCCAGGTCGAGTCCAGTGTGCTTTGCTCTTGTTCTTAGTGCTTGTTTTTGCTCAGGAGGGCAGGAGGTGAACCTCGTGAACCAATGCCTGCAGACGGGGTTTGGAGAGAAAGAGGTCCTGCAGGCCTTGTGTGACAGCCACGGAGCTGCAGCGAGGCTGCATCCGTGTAAAACACCAGAGATCCACGGAGGTGTGAAGGGGAGCTGTGGGCTGCAGTCACGCAGGAAGGGATGTGCATGCTCGGGGTTTGGTTGTTGTGTGTGTGTTAAGTGACTGTGATACCACTGCTGGGTCAGTGTGAGTGTACGGAACAAGTGTGACAGCCTTTTTGATGGAGCCCTGTGAAAGGAGTCCTATGGACTTGAGATCCAACTATCAGCCCGTGGGCATCATCCAGGAGTTGGGGTAGGGGATGAGGCAAGGGAAGTTGGGCTAAGAAAGGGATAAAGCAGTCTGGCAGTAGTTCTGTGTTTCTCCCATCTCCTGCTTTATTTCCTTCCAGGTGAAATAGATGGGTGCTGCAACATGCCCTTGAATGTAACAAAAGCCACTCTAGTGTGGATTTGACATGGGCCCAGCACTGCAAGGTACGCTGCTGGGAGGAAGCGTCCATCTGGCTGAGGGCAGGAAGGCCCTCCAGAGGGATGCACTGAGGCCAGTTGTGCGAGGCTCAACAAGAGCAAGCGCCAGGTCCTGCGCTTTGGTCATGACGACCCCGTGCCAGCTTCTCCAGGATTTGGCTGGGGTAGAATTCCAAGCAGCCCCTGATTCCAGAACGTTGGGCTGGGCTGTTGGAATCTTCTGCCCTTGTGACTGGTCTTGCCTCCCCACCCTGTCCGTCGTGGTGGAGCAGCCTGGTGGCCCTCAGTGATGTCATAAGGGCTAGAATGAGGGGAGGAGCAGTGCGTGCTGCGTCCCTTCATTGGAGCGCTGGAGCTCTGACTGAGCAGCTCGCTTGTTGCACTTGTGCACCGACTGCGTCCCTTTGTCTTCACACCGTCCTGTGCAGCACCTTGTAGGTAAGCTGAGACAGTGTGGGAGAGACGGGGGGACAGTGAGTGCTGAGAACTGCTGGCTGGCGGAGCTCATAGGATCACATTATCTCCATCAGCAGAGGGGTGGCCATGAGGGACAGGGAGGTGATCGTCCCCCCCTGCTCTGCTCTTGTGAGGCCCCAGCTGCAGTACAGTGTCCAGAAAGACAGGGAGCTGTTGGAGAGGGTCCAGAGGCGAGCCACAGAGATGATCAGGGGACTGGAGCACCTCCCCTGCAAAGACAGGCTGAGGGAGCTGGGCTTGTTCAGCCTGGAGAAAAGAAGGCAGTGGGGTGACCTCATGGCAGCCTTCAGTACCTAAAGGGAGCCTAAAAAGAGGAGGGGAATCAACTCTTTGAAAGGGTAGATAACAGCAGAACAAGGGGAAATGGTTTTAAGTTGAAAACTTAAGTTTTTAAGTTGAGGGAGGGCAGATTTTGGATTTTCCCTCGTAGTCTTTGCTAAACCGTGGAAGCAAACTGACCTGCTCTTTCTCTCTCCTCTCTCCACCCTCTGCCTGCTTCCCTGCTGCAGCTTTTGCTCGTGGAAGATCAGAGCAAAGTGACAAGGAAAGGCTGCGGATTCGTGAGATTTCTCTCCCTCGTTCTGATCTCTTGCCAGGTACCTGCCATGGTTTGTCCCCCCACATGCTTTAGCAGCCTGTGACGCCCCGTGTTTAGTAACACAGCCTCATCCAGCTTTGATGGGACGCTGGTCACGTGTGGGTTTTCTCCACGTGCTCTGCAGCTCAGCCCTCAGAAGGATGCTGTCTGTGGTGCTGTGACCAGCTGGTTTTATGGAAAGCAATCCCTTAGGCAAAGAGTCCCAGCCCCAGCTTGTGCAGAGCTGCACAGCATCACCAGGGACACCAGCAGGCGTGCTTGGGCTGTGTGAGTGTGCCCGACAGCTGTAGGGAGCACAGCAGAGATGTGAACAGAGAAAATAAAAGTGTGTTTCTTTTCAGTTCCAGCTTGTCACACCTACGCTGATGGCTGTGGCGTGCAGCGAGATCAGCTGTGGGCCTGACCTGGCATGGACAGAGGTAGAGTATGAAGCTCTGATTGGTCTTTGTTCCCTGACTGCAGCCAGCAGAGTGAGCCGCAGATGTGCTCTCCTGCTTTCCAAGAGAGCTCCTCTGTGGCAAGACAGTAGTGCAAGCGTGGCAAGTTTTTAAAATTACCAGAGCCATCTCGGCTGTGGGGTTTGTCCTCTACTGACTTTTCCCTTGAAATGGCTGCAGAAACAACAATCATTCTCTGCTCTGTTTGGCCTCGCTGTTGGTTGGACTGCTCAAGAGAGCTGCTTGGTGCTTGCAATGGCACTGTTTGCACCTTGTAACTGCAGCCGTAGCTTTGGTTTCCCTCTTCACGGTCTCCTAGCATCTTAAACAGCCAGCCTTCCTGCACAAAGAGCGTAGGAAAGGAGGGGGCAAAATGGACAAGGCCACCTGTCTGCGTCAGTGCCATTGCTGATTAGTCTGGGTGGGGAGAGATGCATCTTTGCATTGCCTGGCGTGTGCCTGCTGCACACCAGGGAGAGAAACAGCCGTTATTAGACTTGCAGTTCCTTCTGAAGTGCCCACGATAAGGACCGAGTGCATTTCCTGCAGCTTTCTCTGCAGATGTGCTCCTCACCTTGAAATCCTCCTTGTTGGTTCCCAGCTCCTCACCGTGGCCTGTGCTCTCTGTTTCAGACTGAGAACAAGGGGAAGCCCCTGCTGGACAATGAGGTGGCACCTGTGAACATTCCAGCTATTGCTGCTGCCCATGCTATTAAGAGACACATTGCCCAGGCAGCGGATGAACTCTCCTTTGAGGTAAGCAGTTCAAGGCGTTCCATGCTCTATTTTACAGTGGCAAATGCCTTCACAGCTGCGCTGGTGCAAGTGCTCTCACGCTCGGCGATGTTTGGCAGTGCAGAAGAATGCAGTCATTTGAGCTGTGCTTTCCTCCCAGCCGTGCTGAAGCTGGGATTGACGTTGCAATCTCTTGCAGGTGGGAGACATCATCTGTGTCATCGACATGCCACCAAAGGAGCTGACCCCCTGGTGGAGAGGCAAGCTCGGCTTCCAGGTAGGCACAAGCTTCAGACTGGAGAGTGCAACTTCAGTAAAGGCAGGAATCTCAGCTTAGAGCTGCTCTGCCTGCACAGGATGCCTAATGGACATAAACAGTTTCCCTGTGTCGGTGTCAGAGGACCTTGCCTTTGGCTGCTAATGTTGAAAAATTATTACCTTTATGCTGTGAACTATGGCCATTTTCTGCTGGATAGTCTTATGGAACGTCAGGCAAGCACGTTCCGAGGGAAATGTTACGTGGCTTTTGGTTTAACAGTTCAGACCTGAGAAGTGCTGCATGCAATAGTTGGCCTCTCTTCTTGTTACAGGTTGGATTTTTCCCAGGGGAGTGTGTGGAACTCATTAATAAGAACATTCCTGAGGCACTCATCAATTCTGTGCCAAAGCCAGGTATGGATGTTACATTTGATGGTGTGGGAAAGCAAAATGAAGTCTTTTTGGGGGTATGTTCCATGTTTAGTACCTCCTTTATCCATCCCACATTGTCCTCTGGGTTGATGATTCTTCATGCACACCATGGGGCAGAGATTTGGCCCAATCCTCCTGGGTTTATGACTGGACTTGGGGAAACTATAGAATACTCATGGAATGGCTTGGGATGGAAAGGAACCTCAGGGATCATCATGCTCCAACCCTCCTGCCTCAGGATGGTCTCCCAGCCCCCACATTTAATGTGAGACTAGATCAGGCTGCCCAGGGCCCCATCCAGCCTGGCCTTGGGCTCCTCCAGAGATGGGGAAAATCCCTTTTTGTATGTACTGGTTGGTAATGTTCTTCCCGTTCTGACGTGCCCTGTAGAATGTGCTGTGCTCGGCCTCGTCCAACGGAGCCAGACCTGAAATGACCTGGTTTCTTCCTTTTGTTGTGCAGTGCCCAAGAAACGCAGCAAGATCCTCACCTTCCTTCGTTCCTTGGTGAAGGCCCGCCCAAAGAAACCGACCAAGCGGGAGGTGGAGAAGGAAAGGGTGTTTGGCGGTGACCTGGGAGAGCATCTTCTCCACTCCGGTCGTGATGGTAAGGAGCTGCCCATTCCTGAGATCTTCCTCTGCTGGGCATCTAAAGAAGATGAAAGGGAGCTCATATCTAGCAGGGGGCAGGCTGATAGCAGTGGAGACACGTGTAATGGGAGTTGATGGCTGAAGGATAAAGTGAGGCGGATGCTCCTAAGAGACAAGCACATCTGTATTTGCTTCAGCCAAGCCTGGCTGGGCTTAGTGGATAGGATGTGAAGCACAGCCTGCAGCACGATTGAATCAGGAGCTCCACTGACGGCTGGCACGTGTTCTTCAGTCCCCCAGGTCCTCCAGAGCTGCGCTGAGTTCATTGAGCAGCACGGCGTGGTGCAGGGGATATACCGCCTGTCCGGCGTCGCGTCCAACATCCAGAGGCTGCGGTAAGAGTGCTGCGACTGACACAGCCTGAGTGCATCTGGTGTGGCTTTGGGCTTGCCTTCCTCTCGCTCAACCGGGTTTGCGTCCTTCTCTCCAGGCAGGAATTTGAGTCGGAGCAGATTCCTGAGCTCACCGTCCGTGACATTCACAGCGTGAGCTCCCTCTGCAAGATGTACTTCAGGGAGCTCCCGAACCCTCTGCTCACCCACCAGCTGTACGGCAAGTTCTCGGTAAGCACAAGGCCACGTCTTTCATTTCCCTCTTCCTGGGCCTCTTGGCAGATGGCTGCAGCAGTGCCCCAGCTCGGAGGCCCTTTTGCTGTCAGCCCCACGAGGTTTACTCGCAGTGGTGTACTAGCCTGATTGGTGTCTCGCTCCCTTTCTGCACTACTCCAGGATGCTGTTGGTGCCGCTACAGAGGAGGAGCGGCTGCTCAGAATGCAGGACGTCATCCAGCAGCTGCCCGCTCCTCACTACAGGTCAGTGCTGCCCTCAGCCTGCTGAGCTCAGCCCTGCTGCATTGCAGAGGGCAACGATGCGGTTCCAGCCTTTGTCTTTCTGAATTCCAGCACGGCATGCTCGTTGGTGCTGAACGTTTGCCTCTCTTGTTTTCCAGGACTCTGGAGTATCTGATGAGACACTTGGCGTGTCTGGCTGGGAGCTCCAGTATAACAAACATGCATGCCAAGAACCTAGCCATTGTGTGGGCTCCAAACCTCTTAAGGTAAACTTCTGGTTCTGTTTCAACACAACACTTACATCTGTTCTCCATTAAAAAAAAAAACAGTGCTCCCTTTTTCTCCATCAAATGTGCTCTTCTTCTGTAAAATCTGTGGCTGACAGAAGAGCAGGAGCCTGAGCTGTTCTCCATCCCCACGGGCACAATGTCTAGGTGACAATTTCTGCAGTCTTGTTGAGATGGGACTGACGTGTCCTTGATCATCCAGGGGAATTTCTGCAGTGGCATCACTGATTGCCCACTGCGGAAGTCTCCAGAGCCTCAGCTGACAGCTTTTGGCTGCAACAATTCAGACTCGGGGAAACGGTCTTGGAGAAATGACTTCTAAAATCTGCCTTTTCTACAGATCACAGCAGAACGAGTCTGCCTGCGCCAGCGGAAGAGCTGCCTGCATGGAGCTGCAGACGCAGTCGGATGTGGTGGAATTCATCATCAACCACACTGACGTCCTCTTCGGCTCCAAATCCGGAGCAGACATTGCAGATGCAGCAGGTGAGTGTCTTCCTCCATTAGCTTGATCTTGACCTGACACCTTGACCAAATGCAGGCCTTCTCCAGGATGTTTGAGATACTCTTTTACCATCAAGGGGACAGCAGACCTCTGGACTTCCATTAGGGTATGGCATCCTGTTGCTGGATGCTGAGAATGTCCAAGCCCAAACTTCACAAGGAGGAAACCGTCATTATTATGGTTTGCACGCAGGAAAAGCTTGATGCAAGTGTGGCAGCGAAGCTTTCTCAGTTCCCTGCCCCCATTTCCTTGGGTTTTTCCTTGCCTATTTTGATACAGTAAGCTGCTTTTAATGATGACCATGTCCTTTGCCATAAACACACCTCTTCCCACATGGTTATTTTGGGCTCCTCTTCTTCCAGTGGCTCGGATAAGCAAGCCTGAGAAAAATACAGCACCTCCCCCAGAACTGTGGTGGCTGTGCTGCTGCTTTCTGATCCTCGCTCTTACCTGTGGTTTTCCCTGACAGGGCACAATTCTCTCCCAGGGCCCAAGTCTGTGGGAGTCTCTTCTGCTGCCACAAAGCTGCTCAGCCTGGAGGAGGCACAGGCACAGAGGCGAGGCCACAGCACCTCTTCTGTGGTAACAGAGAGCAGCCGGGACATTGAAGTGGAAGAAAGCCCTGCAGCTGGGCAGGGCAAATTCCACACCGTCGTTGACTTTCCATCTGACAGGTAAAGAGGACTTTCTTTTCCAGCACCTAGCATCATTGTTTGGGTGGGTTTTTGTGTTTTCCTGCAGAAACCAGGCAGTGCTAGGAACAAGCAACTGCTGCCAAGAGCTCAGTGCTGCTCTTCCCTCACCCTGCACCACGCACGACTCACAGCATTGGCTGTTTTCTCTCTCCAGACAAAATCCACCCAGCAAGACTGAGGAATCACCAGCTAGCAGTTGGTGTTGCTGCTTCAGCCTCAGGAAGCCATCCTCTGGCAGCAAACGCCAACTGCAGCGCAATGCCAGGCAGCCCTCAGAAACAGCAGTGGTAGTCCTGGCAGGTAAGGGTGCAAATGCAGCTTCCAAATCCCTGCTTTTCAGGAGCATACAATTCAAGCTTGCTCTGCACATGTATCTCTTTCTAGCGTTCAATCCCGTGCCTAAATCTTCACCCCTGATCAAGTACCACTGTCGTAATTCAGCTTGTGAAAGGTTGACACTAACCCCTGTGTATCCTTTCTAGGTGAATCGAGCCCTTGCCAAGCCATAAGATCCAGGGCAAGTAGCGAGGATGCTCTGTGTGCTTCCATCAGTGGAGAGCTCTTAGGAAGCACAAATTGCTGCAGTTCTAATAGCAGCCTTCCATCTAACAACATTAATGGAGAGAAGGAGCTCATCGAAGTCCATGCTCTCATTACACCTGGCTCTGCTGAAGTTGCTGACCTGAGCCTCCCAGACACCACAGTCACAAGTGTGGATTTTAACCCAGAGTCTCTGCAGTGCAGCCCATCTGAAGCACAGTGTGAGTGCCCCGACAGCAGCACCTCCATGCAGGAGCAGGTCAGCATCAGTGAAGAGGAGCAGAGCCTCTTGCAGGGGGACTTTCAATCAGGCCTCCAGTCCCAGGCACCGGACAGCAGCACTGAGAGCTCTGAGCCACTCTCTCCATGACAAGACAGGATGAGTCCCATCTTCACCGTGGACCTCTCACACCCTCCTGTCCTTTATATAATAATAAAAGCACACTCGTGCTCAATCAACGCCTTGACTGCCTCCAGAGTCTTCATTCACACGGACTGGGATGAATGCAGCACACAGCAAGGCACCCCAGCTTGCAATGCTGTGGCTGTGGGGTGCATGCAGCACAGCTCCGGGTTTGTTCCTGTTTTGTCTGGCTTTGGGATGTCTGCAGGGGGAGCTCTGCTACCATTTGGCATGGTAGCAAATAATCTCTCGCATCCTGGATGCTGCTCATGATACTCCCAAGCTTCCTGGCTGTGGCTTTGTGATGCTTTTCAGGGCCTTCTGATGCATTTTGATGCCTTGGATGTTGCTTAACACCTCCCTCCTCCCATCATGTCCTTTCCTGGCTCCCATCTACGAACTGGCCCTGCAGATCATCTCCAGACCTGTCATCAGCACACTGCGGCAGGAGAAGCTCCCCTGGCCAACGTCAGGCAGTACTGCTTGGTCTGCAGCTCAGTGGCCATTTCCATTTTAGGCGGCTCCTGCAGAAGAATCAAGCAGCAGAACCTTTTGCTCACCCTGCACCACACAAATGCTGCAAAAGCAGAAACAACCTGGGAATCTCTGGTTTGCAAGACTTCACAGACACTTATTGACTGTGTCTGATGGTTCCCTCCCATCCTTGATTTCCTTCTCCCCTTCTCCTCGTCTGATCCCACTGCTGAGCCATGATCAAGCTGCCCAGTGTGGCAGAGCATCGTGCAGAGCCGTGCTGGCACCTCCTCCCCTTCCTCTCCTGCAGCTCAGCCTGCAACCTGAGCAAGTTTTTTTCTGAGAAAGTGACCAGCTCTTTTCCATCCCTTTGCCCCTACAAACAGTTGTCCAGAGGATCTCGTCCAAGAATTCCTGGAACAGCCTGCAGCTGGCTCTCCTGAAGTTCAGGCTCCTGCCTTTGCTTCCTGCCAGGCCCGCATTCCTTGAGATCACCAACTCAAGGAGGGCATGGTCACTGCAGCCCTGACCGCCTCCTGTCGTAACCCCTGGTGTGCACCATGTCCAGCAATGCTTCCCTTCTGCTTGCTGTGCCCAATGCCTGCACCACAGAGTGATTCTCACTGCACTCCAGGAGTCTGTCAGATTGCTTGCAGCCAGCCATGCTGATTTCCCAGACTGACTGGAATCCCCCATCAGGATGAGAGTCAGTGAGTGCGATGCTTCTGCTGGCTGCAGTAAGCAGCTCCCACCAACAGGCTCTCTTTCCAGGCGGCTGTAGCAGACCCTCACCTCCAGAAGCCCTGCACTGCTGCACTTCCTAATTTTACCCACAAGTTCACAACCTGCTCATGGCTCTTCTGAGTTCTTTGCACTCAACTTCTCATCATAGAGGGCAAATCCCTTGCCTTCCAGAATTCCGTAGTATCAATTGTGTCTGCTAATGTCAGGATTTTTTTTCTTTCTTTTCTTTTTCCATTTTCTAGGTAGGAAAATGAATTTCTGAGCCAGGAGAAGCAGAAGTGAAACAGTCTTCCTGGCACTGCTCAGGTTGCAGGAGTTGCCAAGTGCTCCTCAGGTAATGTGTGCTGAAGAGCTGACCTTGGTGGCAGGGGCTGTGGCTGCATTTTGTGCCTGTCATGCGGGAATCCAAGAAAGCCTATTCAGAGCAGGAGCTGCAGAGCGAGATAAACATCACGAGAAGGTAAGGCTGAGAAGCAAGGACACCTCCAGAAAGAAGAGAAAAACTGAGTCAAGTGAGCTGCGTGACGGCCGTGTGATGCTGACCATGATTGGAGGAAGAGCGCATGGCTGGGAATGACTGATGGCTCTGGTTGGATGGGTGCCTGTGTGCACAGAGTTAAGGAGTGTTTGTGGGATGTTTTGCTGGCATCTAACGGCTGTAAGGGGAAGTCAAGAGAGAAAACTTGTGAATGCATAGAAGGGATGTTAAAATCTGGAACAGACTGTTTGGATCAGTCACAGCTGAGTCCAGATTGCCACACTGTCAGAACCTGGGGCCTAGGATTTTCCTTTAAGAGTGCCAACTGCTCATTTTAAATGATAAAAAGTAACATTGATAGAAGCTTCCCTCCTTGCATTAGAATAAGGCATTGATATTTGATGTTTCTGTCTTTCCATTCCTTTAGCAGCCTGGGTGTTGATGCAGCTGCATGCATCTGCTGCCCTCTCCTTCTGTTTTGTGTAAAAGAACAGTAAAATATGCAATCAGTGTGAGATCTTTCTGAAGTATTTTACTTTATTTGCCCCTAGGCTGCAATGGCTGGGAAATGGCAGTGTCACCCAGGAGCCCACACAGCGACCTGATGTCTCATTGTTGGGGTCTATTGGAAACCACCACGATGACAAAAGAATGCCTGGGATTCCTCCGGCCCAAATGCCAAACCTTGCACTTGGCTGTGCTGAACCTCATGAGGTTCACCCAGGCCCACCTCTCAAGTCTGCTGAGCTCAAACAGATGTCATTTTTCTCGTGTCCTTCCATTCCGAGTCCATCTGTTCCCCAAAGCAAAAGAATTTGGAGGGAACCACCGACAGTTATGTGAGCGATTTCAGCGTCTATTTCTGATCATGGCAACAACTTCAGAGGTCACACTTAATTTACGGTGCCCGTTGTAATTCTGACCAAGGCTGCAGTTGCAGCTGACTTCCCAAGGCTGCAAGACGTGGTGGTGACACAGCCTTGTGCTTCTGCATTAGTGCTCATCCCACGTTTCCTTTCTCTGTCTCGCAGGTCAGCTCCTGCTGGAAGCAGATGGTATCCCAGTGTGAATGAAGGTCAGTGCAGGAGCAGCTGCTGACGGGAGGAAGGAAGTCCATGCTGAAGAGCTCTGAAGCATCTGCAGGTATGGTTCTGGAGGAGGCAGCAGTGATGTCGGAGGGCTCCCAGCAGGAAGCTGTCTCATCCAAATGCTTGCTGAGTGGTTGGAAGGGAGCTTTCTGCATGACAGCAGCACCAGTTGCTTGCTTCAAATGCTGCAAAGACAAGGATTAGCAGGAGTTCCAGTATCTACAGTATCATCACGAATCACGATAGGATTACAATGTGTCCTCATACAAACGCAGCCATTTCTCTCTGAGTCCAAAGGCTGTCCGGAAAGCATCTGTGAGGTCTCTCACACCAAACCACTGCTGTCCGTGTGGGATCTGACTCATTAGGGTATAGGGGTTAGGAACCACAGGCTGTCTTTTGAGAACGGGTTCAGTCATTTCCTTACATCTTGCACCAGCCGATACGTGCCGTCTGCCTTCCGTGCCGACAGGATTGGGGTGTTATAAGGCCACAGACAAGGTTCCAGAAGACCATCCTTAACCAGTGTCTGTGTTACAGCTTTTAGACCCACTCTCCCTTCTAAGGCTATGGGATATTGTTGCTGTTTCACAGCTCCACTCCCTCCTTGGGCAGTTCTTTGTAAGGGAAAATTGTGAGTCCACCCCGATTTCCTTCCCCTGCCCACACCTTTGGATTCATTTCTTCTTCATCACAGCTGATAACACATTCATTGACACCTGATATCTGTTTCACAGACTTGCAGCTGTAATCCTCATTTAACTGTTAAATCTCTCCCCCATAAATCGGTCCCTGCTTCAGGCACAGAGAACAATTGCCCTGCAACTATTTTATCTTTCCATTTTAGTTCTGTGGTCTCCAAGAGTGGAGCTGTCACTTCTGATCCCTCAGCCCCAGTTATGCACAACAGCCACATCCAGATACACGTCTGGTACCTCTGAACTAGCTAATGCTGTAGGATGGAATGTTGTTTCTGCACTGGCTATCAAATGTGGGATTGCTCTGAAGCAGTACAGCACGATGTGTTTTGTAATTTGCCCTTAGAAACAGTTTGAAAAAGTAGAAAGACTTTATTAGTATTAGTATTAGTAAAAAGAAGTTATTTCATAACATATTTTAGAAATACAGTTGTTCAATCTCACTTGAATCTCACTTGATCATACATGTGATCAATTCTCACTTACAGAACTGTAATAGTTACAAATTGCATGGGTTTAGTATTAAGGACCAGAAAGCATGTTGTAAGGCCATTCTGTTTGGATAGGAGAAGCTCAGCAAAAGAAAAACAGACTCCAAAGAAGCCAGGGCCTCCACACAAGGCCGAACTGACTCACTCTGTGGGCAGGTTGGGATGCAACAGGCAGGCATCAAGAGACTCCCCTCTGTCCTCCTTCCAAACTTCTCTCTCTTCAGGGATGAGCAGGTGTCCAGAAATAGTGGCCAAGTGTTGATAAGCAGCTGTCAGACGTTCAATAATTAGCAGTATACCTGCTGAGCTAGCAACAATTGGTGTTTAGCCAGTCACACACACACACACAGAATGGCCCGGGTTGGAAGGGACCTCAAGGATCAGGAATCTCCAACCCCCTGCCACAGGCAGGGCCACCAACCTCTGTACCACTGCACATATGCATACTGCTGGATAGAAACAGCAGTGTGGGAAAAAACTGTATGCTGTGGATGCAAAGGGTGAATCAGAATGGCTTAACAGCTGTCCCACAAGGAAAAGCAATCCCTTACCTGCTGTGACATGCTCATGGCAACACCAATGCAGAAGACAGCAGCTGATGCCCACAAGGACAGCCAGCCTGGACTTATTTTCACTAAATATCTTTGTCCTGATGTCCTTGTAGAACCTGGGAAATTTCTCCATCTCAGCAGAAGAGGGCAAGAGGGGTAGAAAGCACGCACACTCTCCTCTTTTTCTGGCACACAAAAACAAAGAGAAAATGAAAACCAGATGTGTTTCCCTGCCCGATGGCAAACACCAGCCTTTCCATCCTTACCATTCTTCCCGACATCAGCACTAATTGAAACAACATCCCACTCACCCTTGCCATGTCTGGCAGAGGTTGCAGCTCTTTCTATTGCATCCCTCTAGCTGTCAAGTCAAGAGCTCCTGTGTCATTCAGGGAAAAGCAATCTTTTACCTGCTTTGCCATGCTCATGGCAGCAGCAATGCAGATGCCAGCAGCTGATGCCCACAAGGACAGCCAGCCTGGACTTATTTTCATTACATATCCATGTCCTGATGTCCTTCTACAAGCTGGAAATTTTCTCCATCTCAGCAGAAGAGGGCAGGAGGTTTCCAAGGTTAGGGCACACTCTCCCCTGTTTATCTGGCACTCAAAGACAAAGAGAAGATGAAATCCAGATGTGTTTCCATTGCCCATGGCAAACACCAGACTTTCCATCCTTACAGTCCTTCCTGTCATCAGCACTAATTGAAACAACATCCCACTCACCTTTGCCATGTCTGGCAGAGGTTGCAGCTCTTTCTATTGCATCCCTCTAGCTGTCAAGTCAGCAGAACCTGTGTCAGTCAAGGAAAAGCAATCTTTTACCTGCTTTGCCATGCTCATGGCAGCAGCAATGCAGATGCCAGCAGCTGATGCCCACAAGGACAGCCAGCCTGGACTTATTTTCATTACATATCCATGTCCTGATGTCCTTCTACAAGCTGGAACTTTTCTCCATCTCAGCAGAAGAGGGCAGGAGGTGTCCAAGGTTAGGGCACACTCTCCCCTGTTTATCTGGCACTCAAAGACAAAGAGAAGATGAAATCCAGATGTGTTTCCATTGCCCATGGCAAACACCAGACTTTCCATCCTTACAGTCCTTCCTGTCATCAGCACTAATTGAAACAACATCCCACTCACCTTTGCCATGTCTGGCAGAGGTTGCAGCTCTTTCTATTGCATCCCTCTAGCTTTCAAGTCAAGAGCTCCTGTGTCACTCAAGGAAAAGCAATCTTTTACCTGCTATGCCATGCTCATTGCAGCAGCACCAATGCAGATGTCAGCAGCTGATGCCCACAAGGACAGCCAGCCTGGAATTATTTTCATTACATACCTTTGTCCTGATGTCCTTCTAGAAGCTGGAACATTTCTCCATCTCAGTAGAAGAGGGCAGGAGGGGTCCAAGATTAGGGCACACTCTCCTCTTTTTCTGGCACTCAAAGAGAAAGAGAAGATGAAATCCAGATGTGTTTCCCTGCCCATGGCAAACGACAGCCTTTCCATCCGTACAGTCCTTCCTGACATCAGCACTAATTGAAACAACATCCCACTCACCTTTGCCATGTCTGGCAGAGGTTGCAGCTCTTTCTATTGCATCCCTCAAGCTTTCAAGTCAACAGAACCAGTGTCAGTCAAGGAAAAGCAATCTTTCACCTGCTTTGCCATGCTCATGGCAGCAGCAATGCAGATGCCAGCAGCTGATGCCCACAAGGACAGCCAGCCTGGACTTATTTTTATTACATACCTTTGTCCTGATGTCCTTCTAGAAGCTGGAACATTTCTCCATCTCAGCAGAAGAGGGCAGGAGAGTTCCACGGTGACGGCACATGCTCCCCTGTTTATCTGGCACTCAAAGAGAAAGAGAAAATGAAAACCAGATGTGTTTCCCTGCCCATGGCAAACACCAGCCTTTCCATCCGTACAGTCCTTCCTGACAAAAGCACTAATTGAAACAACATCCCACTCACCTTTGCCATGTCTGGCAGAGGTTGCAGCTCTTTCTATTGCATCCCTCTAGCTTTCAAGTCAACAGAACCAGTGTCAGTCAAGGAAAAGCAATCTTTTACCTGCTATGCCATGCTCATTGCAGCAGCACCAATGCAGATGCCAGCAGCTGATGCCCAGAAGGACAGCCAGCCTGGAATTATTTTCATTACATATCTTTGTCCTGATGTCCTTCTACAAGCTGGAACATTTCTCCATCTCAGCAGAAGAGGGCAGGAGGTGTCCAAGGTTACGGCACACTCTCCCCTGTTTATCTGGCACTCATAGAGAAAGAGAAAATGAAAACCAGATGTGTTTCCCTGCCCGATGGCAAACACCAGCCTTTCCATCCTTACAGTCCTTCCTACTATCACCTGGAATTGAAACAACATCCCCCACATCTCTTTTTTGAACTTATTCATGCATGAATAATAATAATGAGAATTTTTCTGTAAATCTTATTTCTGCATGGAAACGATCTGATAACCAGAGCTTTTTTCTCTAAAACAATCCAGGAAATTTGCATTGCTTATCTATGTACGCAAAATGTTTTTGCCATTCATCTCAAATATCAATACATCTGGCAAAATAAGATAGAAAAAGTATTTACAGACATTTTTGGACATAGATTACTTCTGTTCAAGTGGGAAAGAATCCCTAAGCTGCAATCATGAAATTCTTTTATCACTTTCTCTGATTTAGCCAGTGTTACTAAAAGGGAAATAAGACACAGGCTTTTGATAGCAGCTGCCAATTTAAGAATGATAATACGGTTTATTTTTCTTGGCTAAGATCAAAGTCCTGCATTTCAGGATTATCTCCAGCTCATCAAGTATAATTAACAGTTTTGGATAGCCACATTATTGTATAGCAATATTGTCTTCCTGCAAGAAATTTCATTGTTTTGACACGTGCCACAGGTTGTTAATAGATTGCCTAATCACCATTTATTTTTTTTATTGGCTTATGATGACCACAGAAAATTATACAGCAGCACCATAAAAACTTTAAATCCTATCCCATGTATCTGCACTCATACGAAAATAATATTGGAAAGCATTGGTGAAACTAAGATTACAAATAAAGCAGAGGACAATTTCAGTGAAAGCCTGCAGGTTTTACAGCTCTGCCCATTTCAAACCCCTGAAGACATCCACGGGTTTCCTGCTGTGGGACACAGGCACTCACCTGCAGCTCAGCACTGCCTGCTCATGCCTGCGCACACCTTCAGGCTGGAACCAAGGAAATCCTCAGCAAAGACATCAGTACACTTTTGTTATGATGACTTTCATAAAGAAGCATCAAATATTTCTTCACGAGAAATACTGCAAGTCCCTTTGACACTAGCCCTTATTTTAAATGTTTAGATTTATGCTTCATTCAGGCGTGCTGTCACTCCCAAAAAGATTTTTATTCTTTTGCTTTTCATTCTGAGGAACACAGTGATTTCTGCCTTGTTTACTGACTGTAGGCACAGCAATACTCCTGCACCTTCAGGGAAACAGCAAATCCATCTCTTTCACACCCTACTTCTATCAAGCTCATTCACCTTACAAGGTATTTATTGCAAGCAGCTCTTCCAAAAATGGAGATTAACAGAACCTGCAACCCAGGACACCTCAGTAAGCCAGTACTTTTCATCTCCTGAAGGTGTAGGTAGACACAGAGCTGGAACATCTTTTCCAGAGCTGTGTGATGCTATCTCATCTGTGTTCCCTTACTGTTGACTCAGTGTCACTTCTTATCTAACCTGGTTGCATCCCAGGATTTCTGGTGCCAAAAATAAACTGACAGCTTTCATCACTAGTTAAAAGGAAACTGCAATAGGAAAAGCAATTTTTCTGATTTCTCTGTTGATCAAAGATGCTTCCTGCAAGCCTGATGCAGTAGAAACAATATCAGCTTTAGAATGACAGTCATTAGAGCAGAATCCTTTCACTGATGAAATCCCACAGTCCTGATTCATACAACACTGACACTGGAGGACACAGTAGTTTAGATGAGAGCGCATTAAAAATGACTAAGTTAAGGTCTCAGCAAAGAGTGACAAGTATGAAAAAAAGAGGTTGCAGAAACTGCTTCAGTTTGGCACTCTGGCATAAAGTATGACAACACACAACCTGCCTGTGCAGTTCCAGAAGCAGAAGAAAGCCGTCAACCAAGACTTGTTCTCATCTGCTCTGAAAGTCCACTGGGACAAGGCCACTTTTCTCTGACGTGCTTCCAGAAGTATCACTTCTGAGCACTGTGCCAGGGAGTTACAAGATACTGTTTGTGTGTACAGAGGAGAAAAAGACGTCTGTCTGGAAACAGACTTGGTGAAGGAGAAGCAGCATTTTCCAGAGTACTTCAGAAAGAACTGAGCACTGCCCCAAGAGCTTCAGAGCGGCAGGCTGTCACAGTGTGCCAACCAGCTCAGCTGTGAGTTGGCACTGAAGCTGCACCACAGGGAGAACAAAGCCCCCTGTGCACCCTTGGAGAGCCAAGGGTTGGAGATTCATGAACCTTGAGCTCCTTTCCAAGCCGGGCCATGCTGTGATTCTGGGATTCTCACCTTTGCCTCATCTGGCAGAGGGAGGCAGCTCTTTCT
The DNA here is from genome assembly GCF_987193195.1 of Phasianus colchicus. Classification (NCBI taxonomy): domain Eukaryota; kingdom Metazoa; phylum Chordata; class Aves; order Galliformes; family Phasianidae; genus Phasianus; species Phasianus colchicus. The sequence goes on from NC_143476.1 coordinate 1,760,778, forward strand.
CTTGTCTCCCTATGGCTGTCAGGTCACCAGGGCCAGTGTCACACAGGGAACTGCAAACACTGTGTGTGCTGTGCCCTGCCCATGGCAGCACAGAGGCAGCTGCCAGCAGCTGATGCCCACAAGGACAGCCAGCCTGGACTTCCTTTGATTCCTTCCCTTTGGATCAGCGTCCTTCAGGAAGGCGGAACATCTCTCCAGCTGAGCAGCAGAGGACAGCAGGGCTTCGTTGTCTGGGCATGTTCTCTTCTGGCCCTCTGGCCCTCACAGACACAGGAGGAGGACACAGAGGCTGCTGTCACACAGCCAGCCCTGCCTCTCAGGTCAGCTCTCAGGCCATCCTCTCTCCCCTCAGCAGCAGCTCACTGTTCTGCACTCCTCTGGCCTGGGCTGGCAGAGGTGTGCAGCAGTTCTGCTGATCTCCCAGTGCTGGCCATGTCTGCAGTGCCTGTGTGAAAGACACAGGAAGCTGCCAGCATTGCACTGCTCTGCTGTGCCCCTGCCATCACCGAGTTTGCTGTCAGCAGCTGCTGCTACACGTCCATTCAGGCACAGGCCTTTCCTTCCTGGCCCTCTTTCCCCCCCTCTCTCCTCTGCTCTCTCTCGTGCTCCCCTTTGGCCTGGGCTGGCTGAGCAGTGCAGGCCTTGTTGTTGCTCCCTGGGCCAACTACGTCACGGTTCCCCGTGACTCTGCCAGCTGCTCTGACACAGCGACTGCGTCCTCAGTGTGGATTCCAGAATGCGACAGACGTCCAGAGAAGACTTCCAGGGCTGATTGGAACATGCTGCCATCAAGAACTGCCATGGCTCAGGCCCCCTGGGAATCTGCTCACAGCGAAAGCTGCTGTCACTCTGTGTGGGCACAGCCTTGTCTGTGTAGGCCTGCTCACACTGCAGCCCCTGTCTGCACCAGAACCGTGCCGATCCACCTTCTCTTGGCCTCCTTGCCTGCATGGAAAAGGGCAGCTTGGGCTGAAGTCCCTCAACTTTCCGATGGCCGAGTGAAGTCTCTGAGCCCTGGTGACCCACGCAGCTCTTCAGCCTGCTGACCTGCTCTGCTGGGGCTGTCTTAACAGGCAGAGGGCACGTTATCCTAATGTCCCCACATCCATCCCTCTTAGCATACTGTAGGCCAGTTCCTAAAAGGACACCTGCACAATCTCTCTGAATGTTAATCAACATGTAGTTAGTTTTCAGTGGTGATTAGCTATGTGTTTAGTCAGAGGTGCAATGGTTCTAATGGTGAGAGAAAGACATTCCCAGTTGTCATCAGGTGGAACACACTTCAGACTGGAATCCTCAAGCAGACTGCAGTCAAGCTTTCTTAATTACTCGTTGTTGTTATCAATTCAGACGCATCTCTTAATTCCTGCTTGAATGAACATTTTGTAATAATCTGCTGAGACAGTGCAAGGCTTGACAATGAGACTATAGTTTATTAAAGTAGCACTTTTTACTTAGGTGCACTTTTCATCTGTTGAACTTCCTGTCGTCTATTGGAAATCTCTGGCACCAGTGCATAAGATTCACCTATTCTATAGAAGTCTGACTGAACCCCATACTGGGATTATTTTTGTTCAATCCAAGCACCTTGGACGTTACTATACATTTATTCAATCATGAGGTAAGTCTGCTTCAGAAGCAATATAGAAAGCATAAAGGGGGAAGAAGATAATGTATTAGTGAAGACTTAACTAGTATTCATAAACTGAAAACTGTTAAACACTATGATGATTACAGAATTTCCCGGAGAAATGTCAAGTTCTTATCTGAATGCTAAATGCAACATCACTTCACTTCTCACTGGGTTGAATGTTTTAAATATTTGGTAATAATAATGGTTCCTTAATTCTGACATTTAATATGAAAATATTAAAATTCCTGTGTTAGAGTACTTTTTTGTTAGAATGCCAGATGCTAAAGGGATGAAGTGGCACAAGAAAGCAAAATATCTCTGCTGATGGCAGGAAGGACTGTAAGGATGGAAAGGCTGGTGTTTGCCGTGGGAAGGGAACACGTCTGGTTTTCTTGTTCCCTTTGTCTTTGAGTTCCAGAAAAATAGAGGAGAGCGTGCCCTCACCTTGGACCCCTCCTGCCCTCTGCTGCTGAGATGGAGAAATGTCCCAGCTCCTACAAGGACATCAGGACAAAGGTAAGTATTGGAAATAAGTCCAGGCTGGCTGTACTTGTGGGCATCTGTTGCTGGAAAATTTAATGGCAGTAAACTGCCTAGATAATGACAGAATGAGGGTGACAATAGAATGGTACGTAATCACAGTGCAATGAAAAATGTATGCAGGGTGCAGGAAGGGAGGTGTGGACATTCTGAGTTGCAACTCTTTATTTGCTCCAGAAAGCTCTATCAGAATGGAAGACTGAAGGAAATACTTTGAGGGGTTTTTTAATGTGACTGGATAAAAGATCCACGTGGCAAATTGAATAACTGGGTGGTAAAGGGACATAGATACCTCACTGTTTCATGGAACCTCTCAGTTAAGCATCTGAGCACTGTGTACAGGACTTGGGAATATAAGTATTAGAGGATCATGGAATATCTGTATTTGGAAGGGACCTCGAGGATCATGTATTCCACCTCCTGGTTCCACACCGGACCTCCTATGGGTCAAGCCCTGTGTCTGAGAGCATTGTGCAAATGCTCTTTGGCCTTTGTCAGCTCAGTGCCAAACCACTGCCCTGGGGAGCCAGTGCCAAATTCCATGTATCTAGTTCATCCTACAGAATGATGCCAAGAACAGTTATAGAGATCGACTTACAAACAAAATTCTTGTCTTGAATTAATGGTACACTCACCATTTAAAAAAAAAAAAAGAAAAAAAAAAAATCAAAGCCACATTCTTACGCTGGCATTTTACAGTATTGTCAGATTTTTGTAATTCTGTTTTGTCATATAAGATTCTCTCATCGTGAAATAATGACCAAGTTCTCTTTTCAGATCTAAACATACAAATGCTGAAGGCAGCAGTGCTGTTCAAGAGTACATTACCAGCTCAAACACTGCTTTGGCTATAAAACTGAAGGCAGTCAGGAATTTTATCAAGGAGTTAGCATGTAAGTGTAGATTTAAAAGCAACCTGTATTGTTACTTAGAGTTTGATATAGTGTAATCCAATGCACAGTACTTGTAACGTGTGTTTTACAAAATGCTTTGCAATGTAGGCATCTATTAAGAAAAATGCTGCAAGTTCTAATATGTCCATGACCTTTTCAAACAGTTCCTTACTCCTACACATCACTACGAGTAGTTCTTCTGTCAGGAAGGATCACATGAGTAATTAACCTGTGACCTTAAGTTTGGAATTAACTGCATACAGTGGAAGTAAGAGCTGTGGGTTATTTTGCTCTTTCAGTGTTGAACAGCCGAGGTGTTTTGTTTTGGAGGGTGGACAGTGATGGGACACGTGGGGAATGGCTTTAAACTGAGACGAGGGGTGTTGAGGTTTAGGTTGGATGTGAGGAGGAAGTTTTTCAGCCAGAGGGTGGTGAGGCACTGGAACAGGTTGCCCAGGGAGGCTGTGGATGCCCCATCCCTGCAGGCATCCACGGCCAGGCTGGATGTGGCTCTGGGCAGCCTGGGCTGCTGGTGGGCAGGTTAGAAAGCCCACAGGACTTTATTGCAGCCCTGGGTGCAGGGGGATCACTTCTCCTAGCATGCACACAGAAGAGCTGGAGCACACAGGTGATGCACATTCCACTTGTGAACATTCCTGCAATTGCAGAGAGCGTGCGCCTGTTCCAATCACTGCTGCACAGATTAAAAACTGATTGCAGATGAGCTGTTTTGGTATGGGGTTCTTGCCAACGGTCTGCAGTGGCTGTGTGATTCCTCGGGGAGTTGCTCTCCAGCCCAAAGGTCATGTCCTAAGTCGACCAGATCCCGTTTGTGTCCAGAAATGGCTGACAACAGATCAGCTGCTGGTCAAGTTTCTAACATCACACTGGCCTTGCTCCAGGGTCTGTGTCATCAGCCCCAGCACATACCGTGCACCTCTTCAAGGCTTTGCAACACTGAGACTCTGCACTTGGGCTCCAGACATCCTGCTGCACCAAGAGGTTATTCTAGCTTTGGTATCTTGCAACTTTGTATATAACTACATCACTGTAATCATAAATGTCTAGGAGAATGGAGATGGAGAAATTAATCTCCCTGTAATTCTCTGTACTGCAGCCCCGTGGTTGTCAACACCTAATGCAATATTGAAATTTCAGTTGAGAAATTGAAAGCTGCCCTTAACAAAAAAGCATCTGGATTTGTTACTGAAATCACACTGAGGATCAAGAAATCCAAATGCTTCTAGCATAACCACGATTATAGGCAGTGTTTAGACAAGCTCTTACAGGAAAACCATGAACACAAGGCTAAAGAGAGACTAAGTGATGCACTCTGCAGGAATACTCATGGAAGTCTTCACAGTGCAGGAGTCTGATCTGATTACAGATGCTGTGCTTTAAGTACCCCTTATCATATCTTTTTTTTCACTGTTGTGCAGGGGTTGGACTCAGTGATCTCTGGAGGCTGGAGATGCTGTTTGCTAATGGAAGATGGAGATAGGAAAAGCAAGTAAAAGGCATGCTGTGCATAGCCACCACATGGCATCTGCACCATTTCCCCCTGCACCAAGGAGGAGCAGCTCACAAGCTTGGCCTGGGCCAGGGAAGGGAGCAGACAAACATCTGGACCGACCCCAAACGAGCTGGTTCTGCAGGTTGGGTGTCTGCTGCTGCTTGTCTCACATCCTGCTGCTCAGCGGTAGATTTGTTCCTGCTCAGTGCTAACAGGAAACTCACACAGCATTTCTGTTTCAGCTGTGCCAACGCTTTGATCCCTTGCTGCTTGGATGGGGCGTTTGAAGAATGATGCCTGTGCTGATGTCCAGCCAGGCTTTGGGGATGAGTCTCCACACCAGGGTACGACTGAAAGGACTGAGGGTTGGGGATCCAGCCAGGTCGAGTCCAGTGTGCTTTGCTCTTGTTCTTAGTGCTTGTTTTTGCTCAGGAGGGCAGGAGGTGAACCTCGTGAACCAATGCCTGCAGACGGGGTTTGGAGAGAAAGAGGTCCTGCAGGCCTTGTGTGACAGCCACGGAGCTGCAGCGAGGCTGCATCCGTGTAAAACACCAGAGATCCACGGAGGTGTGAAGGGGAGCTGTGGGCTGCAGTCACGCAGGACTGGTCTTGCCTCCCCACCCTGTCCGTCGTGGTGGAGCAGCCTGGTGGCCCTCAGTGATGTCATAAGGGCTAGAATGAGGGGAGGAGCAGTGCGTGCTGCGTCCCTTCATTGGAGCGCTGGAGCTCTGACTGAGCAGCTCGCTTGTTGCACTTGTGCACCGACTGCGTCCCTTTGTCTTCACACCGTCCTGTGCAGCACCTTGTAGGTAAGCTGAGACAGTGTGGGAGAGACGGGGGGACAGTGAGTGCTGAGAACTGCTGGCTGGCGGAGCTCATAGGATCACATTATCTCCATCAGCAGAGGGGTGGCCATGAGGGACAGGGAGGTGATCGTCCCCCCCTGCTCTGCTCTTGTGAGGCCCCATCTGCAGTACAGTGTCCAGAAAGACAGGGAGCTGTTGGAGAGGGTCCAGAGGCGAGCCACAGAGATGATCAGGGGACTGGAGCACCTCCCCTGCAAAGACAGGCTGAGGGAGCTGGGCTTGTTCAGCCTGGAGAAAAGAAGGCAGTGGGGTGACCTCATGGCAGCCTTCAGTACCTAAAGGGAGCCTAAAAAGAGGAGGGGAATCAACTCTTTGAAAGGGTAGATAACTGCAGGACAAGGGGAAATGGTTTTAAGTTGAAAACTTAAGTTTTTAAGTTGAGGGAGGGCAGATTTTGGTTTTTCCCTCGTAGTCTTTGCTAAACCGTGGAAGCAAACTGACCTGCTCTTTCTCTCTCCTCTCTCCACCCTCTGCCTGCTTCCCTGCTGCAGCTTTTGCTCGTGGAAGATCAGAGCAAAGTGACAAGGAAAGGCTGCGGATTCGTGAGATTTCTCTCCCTCGTTCTGATCTCTTGCCAGGTACCTGCCATGGTTTGTCCCCCCACATGCTTTAGCAGCCCGTGACGCCCCGTGTTTAGTAACACAGCCTCATCCAGCTTTGATGGGACGCTGGTCACGTGTGGGTTTTCTCCACGTGCTCTGCAGCTCAGCCCTCAGAAGGATGCTGTCTGTGGTGCTGTGACCAGCTGGTTTTATGGAAAGCAATCCCTTAGGCAAAGAGTCCCAGCCCCAGCTTGTGCAGAGCTGCACAGCATCACCAGGGACACCAGCAGGCGTGCTTGGGCTGTGTGAGTGTGCCCGACAGCTGTAGGGAGCACAGCAGAGATGTGAACAGAGAAAATAAAAGTGTGTTTCTTTTCAGTTCCAGCTTGTCACACCTACGCTGATGGCTGTGGCGTGCAGCGAGATCAGCTGTGGGCCTGACCTGGCATGGACAGAGGTAGAGTATGAAGCTCTGATTGGTCTTTGTTCCCTGACTGCAGCCAGCAGAGTGAGCCGCAGATGTGCTCTCCTGCTTTCCAAGAGAGCTCCTCTGTGGCAAGACAGTAGTGCAAGCGTGGCAAGTTTTTAAAATTACCAGAGCCATCTCGGCTGTGGGGTTTGTCCTCTACTGACTTTTCCCTTGAAATGGCTGCAGAAACAACAATCATTCTCTGCTCTGTTTGGCCTCGCTGTTGGTTGGACTGCTCAAGAGAGCTGCTTGGTGCTTGCAATGGCACTGTTTGCACCTTGTAACTGCAGCCGTAGCTTTGGTTTCCCTCTTCACGGTCTCCTAGCATCTTAAACAGCCAGCCTTCCTGCACAAAGAGCGTAGGAAAGGAGGGGGCAAAATGGACAAGGCCACCTGTCTGCGTCAGTGCCATTGCTGATTAGTCTGGGTGGGGAGAGATGCATCTTTGCATTGCCTGGCGTGTGCCTGCTGCACACCAGGGAGAGAAACAGCCGTTATTAGACTTGCAGTTCCTTCTGAAGTGCCCACGATAAGGACCGAGTGCATTTCCTGCAGCTTTCTCTGCAGATGTGCTCCTCACCTTGAAATCCTCCTTGTTGGTTCCCAGCTCCTCACCGTGGCCTGTGCTCTCTGTTTCAGACTGAGAACAAGGGGAAGCCCCTGCTGGACAATGAGGTGGCACCTGTGAACATTCCAGCTATTGCTGCTGCCCATGCTATTAAGAGACACATTGCCCAGGCAGCGGATGAACTCTCCTTTGAGGTAAGCAGTTCAAGGCGTTCCATGCTCTATTTTACAGTGGCAAATGCCTTCACAGCTGCGCTGGTGCAAGTGCTCTCACGCTCGGCGATGTTTGGCAGTGCAGAAGAATGCAGTCATTTGAGCTGTGCTTTCCTCCCAGCCGTGCTGAAGCTGGGATTGACGTTGCAATCTCTTGCAGGTGGGAGACATCATCTGTGTCATCGACATGCCACCAAAGGAGCTGACCCCCTGGTGGAGAGGCAAGCTCGGCTTCCAGGTAGGCACAAGCTTCAGACTGGAGAGTGCAACTTCAGTAAAGGCAGGAATCTCAGCTTAGAGCTGCTCTGCCTGCACAGGATGCCTAATGGACATAAACAGTTTCCCTGTGTCGGTGTCAGAGGACCTTGCCTTTGGCTGCTAATGTTGAAAAATTATTACCTTTATGCTGTGAACTATGGCCATTTTCTGCTGGATAGTCTTATGGAACGTCAGGCAAGCACGTTCCGAGGGAAATGTTACGTGGCTTTTGGTTTAACAGTTCAGACCTGAGAAGTGCTGCATGCAATAGTTGGCCTCTCTTCTTGTTACAGGTTGGATTTTTCCCAGGGGAGTGTGTGGAACTCATTAATAAGAACATTCCTGAGGCACTCATCAATTCTGTGCCAAAGCCAGGTATGGATGTTACATTTGATGGTGTGGGAAAGCAAAATGAAGTCTTTTTGGGGGTATGTTCCATGTTTAGTACCTCCTTTATCCATCCCACATTGTCCTCTGGGTTGATGATTCTTCATGCACACCATGGGGCAGAGATTTGGCCCAATCCTCCTGGGTTTATGACTGGACTTGGGGAAACTATAGAATACTCATGGAATGGCTTGGGATGGAAAGGAACCTCAGGGATCATCATGCTCCAACCCTCCTGCCTCAGGATGGTCTCCCAGCCCCCACATTTAATGTGAGACTAGATCAGGCTGCCCAGGGCCCCATCCAGCCTGGCCTTGGGCTCCTCCAGAGATGGGGAAAATCCCTTTTTGTATGTACTGGTTGGTAATGTTCTTCCCGTTCTGACGTGCCCTGTAGAATGTGCTGTGCTCGGCCTCGTCCAACGGAGCCAGACCTGAAATGACCTGGTTTCTTCCTTTTGTTGTGCAGTGCCCAAGAAACGCAGCAAGATCCTCACCTTCCTTCGTTCCTTGGTGAAGGCCCGCCCAAAGAAACCGACCAAGCGGGAGGTGGAGAAGGAAAGGGTGTTTGGCGGTGACCTGGGAGAGCATCTTCTCCACTCCGGTCGTGATGGTAAGGAGCTGCCCATTCCTGAGATCTTCCTCTGCTGGGCATCTAAAGAAGATGAAAGGGAGCTCATATCTAGCAGGGGGCAGGCTGATAGCAGTGGAGACACGTGTAATGGGAGTTGATGGCTGAAGGATAAAGTGAGGCGGATGCTCCTAAGAGACAAGCACATCTGTATTTGCTTCAGCCAAGCCTGGCTGGGCTTAGTGGATAGGATGTGAAGCACAGCCTGCAGCACGATTGAATCAGGAGCTCCACTGATGTCTGGCACGTGTTCTTCAGTCCCCCAGGTCCTCCAGAGCTGCGCTGAGTTCATTGAGCAGCACGGCGTGGTGCAGGGGATATACCGCCTGTCCGGCGTCGCGTCCAACATCCAGAGGCTGCGGTAAGAGTGCTGCGACTGACACAGCCTGAGTGCATCTGGTGTGGCTTTGGGCTTGCCTTCCTCTCGCTCAACCGGGTTTGCGTCCTTCTCTCCAGGCAGGAATTTGAGTCGGAGCAGATTCCTGAGCTCACCGTCCGTGACATTCACAGCGTGAGCTCCCTCTGCAAGATGTACTTCAGGGAGCTCCCGAACCCTCTGCTCACCCACCAGCTGTACGGCAAGTTCTCGGTAAGCACAAGGCCACGTCTTTCATTTCCCTCTTCCTGGGCCTCTTGGCAGATGGCTGCAGCAGTGCCCCAGCTCGGAGGCCCTTTTGCTGTCAGCCCCACGAGGTTTACTCGCAGTGGTGTACTAGCCTGATTGGTGTCTCGCTCCCTTTCTGCACTACTCCAGGATGCTGTTGGTGCCGCTACAGAGGAGGAGCGGCTGCTCAGAATGCAGGACGTCATCCAGCAGCTGCCCGCTCCTCACTACAGGTCAGTGCTGCCCTCAGCCTGCTGAGCTCAGCCCTGCTGCATTGCAGAGGGCAACGATGCGGTTCCAGGCTCTGTCTCACGCCGGCAACACGATGCCTGTGTATGCTGAAGGGTTGAAGGCTCCATGGGCTTACTTTATGGGGTCAGTTCCTGGGCACGGGGGCACGCTTGGTGCAGCTGATGGCTGCGGCTGTGCTGTGCTGGGGCTTGGTGCTGCAGCGTGGCACTCAGTCAAGTTGGATCTACTTCATCTTCGGTGACAGTAGCAATCACAAGAAGTAGCATGAATGGAGGTTTGCTTTCTGAATTGCAGCACGGCATGCTCGTTGGTGCTGAACGTTTGCCTCTCTTGTTTTCCAGGACTCTGGAGTATCTGATGAGACACTTGGCGTGTCTGGCTGGGAGCTCCACGATAACAAACATGCATGCCAAGAACCTAGCCATTGTGTGGGCTCCAAACCTCTTAAGGTAAACTTCTGGTTCTGTTTCAACACAACACTTACATCTGTTCTCCATTAAAAAAAAAAACAGTGCTCCCTTTTTCTCCATCAAATGTGCTCTTCTTCTGTAAAATCTGTGGCTGACAGAAGAGCAGGAGCCTGAGCTGTTCTCCATCCCCACGGGCACAATGTCTAGGTGACAATTTCTGCAGTCTTGTTGAGATGGGACTGACGTGTCCTTGATCATCCAGGGGAATTTCTGCAGTGGCATCACTGATTGCCCACTGCGGAAGTCTCCAGAGCCTCAGCTGACAGCTTTTGGCTGCAACAATTCAGACTCGGGGAAACGGTCTTGGAGAAATGACTTCTAAAATCTGCCTTTTCTACAGATCACAGCAGAACGAGTCTGCCTGCGCCAGCGGAAGAGCTGCCTGCATGGAGCTGCAGACGCAGTCGGATGTGGTGGAATTCATCATCAACCACACCGACGTCCTCTTCGGCTCCAAATCCAGAGCAGACATCGCAGATGCAGCAGGTGAGTGTCTTCCTCCATTAGCTTGATCTTGACCTGACACCTTGACCAAATGCAGGCCTTCTCCAGGATGTTTGAGATACTCTTTTACCATCAAGGGGACAGCAGACCTCTGGACTTCCATTAGGGTATGGCATCCTGTTGCTGGATGCTGAGAATGTCCAAGCCCAAACTTCACAAGGAGGAAACCGTCATTATTATGGTTTGCACGCAGGAAAAGCTTGATGCAAGTGTGGCAGCGAAGCTTTCTCAGTTCCCTGCCCCCATTTCCTTGGGTTTTTCCTTGCCTATTTTGATACAGTAAGCTGCTTTTAATGATGACCATGTCCTTTGCCATAAACACACCTCTTCCCACATGGTTATTTTGGGCTCCTCTTCTTCCAGTGGCTCGGATAAGCAAGCCTGAGAAAAATACAGCACCTCCCCCAGAACTGTGGTGGCTGTGCTGCTGCTTTCTGATCCTCGCTCTTACCTGTGGTTTTCCCTGACAGGGCACAATTCTCTCCCAGGGCCCAAGTCTGTGGGAGTCTCTTCTGCTGCCACAAAGCTGCTCAGCCTGGAGGAGGCACAGGCACAGAGGCGAGGCCACAGCACCTCTTCTGTGGTAACAGAGAGCAGCCGGGACATTGAAGTGGAAGAAAGCCCTGCAGCTGGGCAGGGCAAATTCCACACCGTCGTTGACTTTCCATCTGACAGGTAAAGAGGACTTTCTTTTCCAGCACCTAGCATCATTGTTTGGGTGGGTTTTTGTGTTTTCCTGCAGAAACCAGGCAGTGCTAGGAACAAGCAACTGCTGCCAAGAGCTCAGTGCTGCTCTTCCCTCACCCTGCACCACGCACGACTCACAGCATTGGCTGTTTTCTCTCTCCAGACAAAATCCACCCAGCAAGACTGAGGAATCACCAGCTAGCAGTTGGTGTTGCTGCTTCAGCCTCAGGAAGCCATCCTCTGGCAGCAAACGCCAACTGCAGCGCAATGCCAGGCAGCCCTCAGAAACAGCAGTGGTAGTCCTGGCAGGTAAGGGTGCAAATGCAGCTTCCAAATCCCTGCTTTTCAGGAACATACAATTCAAGCTTGCTCTGCACATGTATCTCTTTCTAGCGTTCAATCCCGTGCCTAAATCTTCACCCCTGATCAAGTACCACTGTCGTAATTCAGCTTGTGAAAGGTTGACACTAACCCCTGTGTATCCTTTCTAGGTGAATCGAGCCCTTGCCAAGCCATAAGATCCAGGGCAAGTAGCGAGGATGCTCTGTGTGCTTCCATCAGTGGAGAGCTCTTAGGAAGCACAAATTGCTGCAGTTCTAATAGCAGCCTTCCATCTAACAACATTAATGGAGAGAAGGAGCTCATCGAAGTCCATGCTCTCATTACACCTGGCTCTGCTGAAGTTGCTGACCTGAGCCTCCCAGACACCACAGTCACAAGTGTGGATTTTAACCCAGAGTCTCTGCAGTGCAGCCCATCTGAAGCACAGTGTGAGTGCCCCGACAGCAGCACCTCCATGCAGGAGCAGGTCAGCATCAGTGAAGAGGAGCAGAGCCTCTTGCAGGGGGACTTTCAATCAGGCCTCCAGTCCCAGGCACCGGACAGCAGCACTGAGAGCTCTGAGCCACTCTCTCCATGACAAGACAGGATGAGTCCCATCTTCACCGTGGACCTCTCACACCCTCCTGTCCTTTATATAATAATAAAAGCACACTCGTGCTCAACCAACGCCTTGACTGCCTCCAGAGTCTTCATTCACACGGACTGGGATGAATGCAGCACACAGCAAGGCACCCCAGCTTGCAATGCTGTGGCTGTGGGGTGCGTGCAGCACAGCTCCGGGTTTGTTCCTGTTTTGTCTGGCTTTGGGATGTCTGCAGGGGGAGCTCTGCTACCATTTGGCATGGTAGCAAATAATCTCTCGCATCCTGGATGCTGCTCATGATACTCCCAAGCTTCCTGGCTGTGGCTTTGTGATGCTTTTCAGGGCCTTCTGATGCATTTTGATGCCTTGGATGTTGCTTAACACCTCCCTCCTCCCATCATGTCCTTTCCTGGCTCCCATCTACGAACTGGCCCTGCAGATCATCTCCAGACCTGTCATCAGCACACTGCGGCAGGAGAAGCTCCCCCTGGCCAACGTCAGGCAGTACTGCTTGGTCTGCAGCTCAGTGGCCATTTCCCTTTTAGGCGGCTCCTGCAGAAGAATCAAGCAGCAGAACCTTTTGCTCACCCTGCACCACACAAATGCTGCAAAAGCAGAAACAACCTGGGAATCTCTGGTTTGCAAGACTTCACAGACACTTATTGACTGTGTCTGATGGTTCCCTCCCATCCTTGATTTCCTTCTCCCCTTCTCCTCGTCTGATCCCACTGCTGAGCCATGATCAAGCTGCCCAGTGTGGCAGAGCATCGTGCAGAGCCGTGCTGGCACCTCCTCCCCTTCCTCTCCTGCAGCTCAGCCTGCAACCTGAGCAAGTTTTTTTCTGAGAAAGTGACCAGCTCTTTTCCATCCCTTTGCCCCTACAAACAGTTGTCCAGAGGATCTCGTCCAAGAATTCCTGGAACAGCCTGCAGCTGGCTCTCCTGAAGTTCAGGCTCCTGCCTTTGCTTCCTGCCAGGCCCGCATTCCTTGAGATCACCAACTCAAGGAGGGCATGGTCACTGCAGCCCTGACCGCCTCCTGTCGTAACCCCTGGTGTGCACCATGTCCAGCAATGCTTCCCTTCTGCTTGCTGTGCCCAATGCCTGCACCACAGAGTGATTCTCACTGCACTCCAGGAGTCTGTCAGATTGCTTGCAGCCAGCCATGCTGATTTCCCAGACTGACTGGAATCCCCCATCAGGATGAGAGTCAGTGAGTGCGATGCTTCTGCTGGCTGCAGTAAGCAGCTCCCACCAACAGGCTCTCTTTCCAGGCGGCTGTAGCAGACCCTCACCTCCAGAAGCCCTGCACTGCTGCACTTCCTAATTTTACCCACAAGTTCACAACCTGCTCATGGCTCTTCTGAGTTCTTTGCACTCAACTTCTCATCGTAGAGGGCAAATCCCTTGCCTTCCAGAATTCCATAGTATCAATTGTGTCTGCTAATGTCAGGATTTTTTTTCTTTCTTTTCTTTTTCCATTTTCTAGGTAGGAAAATGAATTTCTGAGCCAGGAGAAGCAGAAGTGAAACAGTCTTCCTGGCACTGCTCAGGTTGCAGGAGTTGCCAAGTGCTCCTCAGGTAATGTGTGCTGAAGAGCTGACCTTGGTGGCAGGGGCTGTGGCTGCATTTTGTGCCTGTCATGCGGGAATCCAAGAAAGCCTATTCAGAGCAGGAGCTGCAGAGCGAGATAAACATCACGAGAAGGTAAGGCTGAGAAGCAAGGACACCTCCAGAAAGAAGAGAAAAACTGAGTCAAGTGAGCTGCGTGACGGCCGTGTGATGCTGACCATGATTGGAGGAAGAGCGCATGGCTGGGAATGACTGATGGCTCTGGTTGGATGGGTGCCTGTGTGCACAGAGTTAAGGAGTGTTTGTGGGATGTTTTGCTGGCATCTAACGGCTGTAAGGGGAAGTCAAGAGAGAAAACTTGTGAATGCATAGAAGGGATGTTAAAATCTGGAACAGACTGTTTGGATCAGTCACAGCTGAGTCCAGATTGCCACACTGTCAGAACCTGGGGCCTAGGATTTTCCTTTAAGAGTGCCAACTGCTCATTTTAAATGATAAAAAGTAACATTGATAGAAGCTTCCCTCCTTGCATTAGAATAAGGCATTGATATTTGATGTTTCTGTCTTTCCATTCCTTTAGCAGCCTGGGTGTTGATGCAGCTGTATGCATCTGCTGCCCTCTCCTTCTGTTTTGTGTAAAAGAACAGTAAAATATGCAATCAGTGTGAGATCTTTCTGAAGTATTTTACTTTATTTGCCCCTAGGCTGCAATGGCTGGGAAATGGCAGTGTCACCCAGGAGCCCACACGGCGACCTGATGTCTCATTGTTGGGGTCTATTGGAAACCACCACGATGACAAAAGAATGCCTGGGATTCCTCCGGCCCAAATGCCAAACCTTGCACTTGGCTGTGCTGAACCTCATGAGGTTCACCCAGGCCCACCTCTCAAGTCTGCTGAGCTCAAACAGATGTCATTTTTCTCGTGTCCTTCCATTCCGAGTCCATCTGTTCCCCAAAGCAAAAGAATTTGGAGGGAACCACCGACAGTTATGTGAGCGATTTCAGCGTCTATTTCTGATCATGGCAACAACTTCAGAGGTCACACTTAATTTACGGTGCCCGTTGTAATTCTGACCAAGGCTGCAGTTGCAGCTGACTTCCCAAGGCTGCAAGACGTGGTGGTGACACAGCCTTGTGCTTCTGCATTAGTGCTCATCCCACGTTTCCTTTCTCTGTCTCGCAGGTCAGCTCCTGCTGGAAGCAGATGGTATCCCAGTGTGAATGAAGGTCAGTGCAGGAGCAGCTGCTGACGGGAGGAAGGAAGTCCATGCTGAAGAGCTCTGAAGCATCTGCAGGTATGGTTCTGGAGGAGGCAGCAGTGATGTCGGAGGGCTCCCAGCAGGAAGCTGTCTCATCCAAATGCTTGCTGAGTGGTTGGAAGGGAGCTTTCTGCATGACAGCAGCACCAGTTGCTTGCTTCAAATGCTGCAAAGACAAGGATTAGCACGAGTTCCAGTATCTACAGTATCATCACGAATCACGATAGGATTACAATGTGTCCTCATACAAACGCAGCCATTTCTCTCTGAGTCCAAAGGCTGTCCGGAAAGCATCTGTGAGGTCTCTCACACCAAACCACTGCTGTCCGTGTGGGATCTGACTCATTAGGGTATAGGGGTTAGGAACCACAGGCTGTCTTTTGAGAACGGGTTCAGTCATTTCCTTACATCTTGCACCAGCCGATACGTGCCGTCTGCCTTCCGTGCCGACAGGATTGGGGTGTTATAAGGCCACAGACAAGGTTCCAGAAGACCATCCTTAACCAGTGTCTGTGTTACAGCTTTTAGACCCACTCTCCCTTCTAAGGCTATGGGATATTGTTGCTGTTTCACAGCTCCACTCCCTCCTTGGGCAGTTCTTTGTAAGGGAAAATTGTGAGTCCACCCCGATTTCCTTCCCCTGCCCACACCTTTGGATTCATTTCTTCTTCATCACAGCTGATAACACATTCATTGACACCTGATATCTGTTTCACAGACTTGCAGCTGTAATCCTCATTTAACTGTTAAATCTCTCCCCCATAAATCGGTCCCTGCTTCAGGCACAGAGAACAATTGCCCTGCAACTATTTTATCTTTCCATTTTAGTTCTGTGGTCTCCAAGAGTGGAGCTGTCACTTCTGATCCCTCAGCCCCAGGTATGCACAACAGCCACATCCAGATACACGTCTGGTACCTCTGAACTAGCTAATGCTGTAGGATGGAATGTTGTTTCTGCACTGGCTATCAAATGTGGGATTGCTCTGAAGCAGTACAGCACGATGTGTTTTGTAATTTGCCCTTAGAAACAGTTTGAAAAAGTAGAAAGACTTTATTAGTATTAGTATTAGTAAAAAGAAGTTATTTCATAACATATTTTAGAAATACAGTTGTTCAATCATGTGATCAATTCTCACTTACAGAACTGTAATAGTTACAAATTGCATGGGTTTAGTATTAAGGACCAGAAAGCATGTTGTAAGGCCATTCTGTTTGGATAGGAGAAGCTCAGCAAAAGAAAAACAGACTCCAAAGAAGCCAGGGCCTCCACACAAGGCCGAACTGACTCACTCTGTGGGCAGGTTGGGATGCAACAGGCAGGCATCAAGAGACTCCCCTCTGTCCTCCTTCCAAACTTCTCTCTCTTCAGGGATGAGCAGGTGTCCAGAAATAGTGGCCAAGTGTTGATAAGCAGCTGTCAGACGTTCAATAATTAGCAGTATACCTGCTGAGCTAGCAACAATTGGTGTTTAGCCAGTCACACACACACACACAGAATGGCCCGGGTTGGAAGGGACCTCAAGGATCAGGAATCTCCAACCCCCTGCCACAGGCAGGACCACCAACATCTGTAGCACTGCACATATGCATACTGCTGGATAGAAACAGCAGTGTGGGAAAAAACTGTATGCTGTGGATGCAAAGGGTGAATCAGAATGGCTTAACAGCTGTCCCACAAGGAAAAGCAATCCCTTACCTGCTGTGACATGCTCATGGCAACACCAATGCAGAAGACAGCAGCTGATGCCCACAAGGACAGCCAGCCTGGACTTATTTTCACTAAATATCTTTGTCCTGATGTCCTTGTAGAACCTGGGAAATTTCTCCATCTCAGCAGAAGAGGGCAAGAGGGGTAGAAAGCACGCACACTCTCCTCTTTTTCTGGCACACAAAGAGAAAATGAAAACCAGATGTGTTTCCCAGCCCATGGCAAACAACAGACATTCCATCCTTACAGTCTTCCTGACTTCAACACTAATTGAAACAGCATCCCACTCACCTTTGCCATGTCTGCCAGAGGTTGCAGCTCTTTCTATTGCATCCCTCTAGCTTTCAAGTCAAGAGCTCCTGTGTCACACAAGGAAAAGCAATCTTTTACCTGCAGTGCCATGCTCTTGGCAGCAGCAATGCAGATGCCAGCAGCTGATGCCCACAAGGACAGCCAGCCTGGACTTATTTTCATTACATATCTTTGTCCTGATGTCCTTCTACAAGCTGGAACATTTCTCCATCTCAGCAGAAGAGGGCAGGATGGGTCCAAGGTGAGGGCACACTCTCCCCTGTTTATCTGGCACTCAAAGAGAAAGAGAAAATGAAAACCAGATGTGTTTCCCAGCCCATGGCAAACACCAGCCTTTCCATCCTTACAGTCTTCCTGACTTCAGCACTAATTGAAACAACATCCCACTCACCTTTGCATGTCTGGCAGAGGTTGCAGCTCTTTCTATTGCATCCCTCTAGCTTTCAAGTCAAAAGCTCCTGTGTCACACAAGGAAAAGCAATCTTTTACCTGCAGTGCCATGCTCTTGGCAGCAGCAATGCAGATGCCAGCAGCTGATGCCCACAAGGACAGCCAGCCTGGACTTATTTTCATTACATATCTTTGTCCTGATGTCCTTCTACAAGCTGGAACATTTCTCCATCTCAGCAGAAGAGGGCAGGATGGGTCCAAGGTGAGGGCACACTCTCCCCTGTTTATCTGGCACTCAAAGAGAAAGAGAAAATGAAAACCAGATGTGTTTCCCAGCCCATGGCAAACACCAGCCTTTCCATCCTTACAGTCTTCCTGACTTCAGCACTAATTGAAACAACATCCCACTCACCTTTGCATGTCTGGCAGAGGTTGCAGCTCTTTCTATTGCATCCCTCTAGCTTTCAAGTCAAGAGCTCCTGTGTCACACAAGGAAAAGCAATCTTTTACCTGCAGTGCCATGCTCTTGGCAGCAGCAATGCAGATGCCAGCAGCTGATGCCCACAAGGACAGCCAGCCTGGACTTATTTTCATTACATATCTTTGTCCTGATGTCCTTATACAAGCTGGAACATTCTCCCTCTGAGCAGCAGAGGACAGGAGAGTTCCAAGGTGAGGGCACACACTCCCCTGTTTTACTGGCACTCAAAGAGAAAGAGAAAATGAAAACAAGATGTGTTTCCCAGCTCATGGGAAACACCAGCCTTTCCATCCTTACAGTCTTCCTGACATCAGCAGCAATGGAAACAACATCCCACTCACCTTTGCCATGTCTGGCAGAGGTTGCAGCTCTTTCTATTGCATCCCTCTAGCTTTCAAGTCAAGAGCTCCTGTGTCACACAAGGAAAAGCAACCTTTTACCTGCTTTGCCATGCTCTTGGCAGCAGCAATGCAGATGCCAGCAGCTGATGCCCACAAGGACAGCCAGCCTGGACTTACTTTCATTACAGATCTTTGTCCTGATGTCCTTCTACAAGCTGGAAGATTTCTCCATCTCAGGAGAAGATGGCAGGATGGGTCCAAGGTGAGGGCACACTCTCCCCTGTTTATCTGGCACTCAAAGAGAAAGAGAAAATGAAAACAAGATGTGTTTCCCTGCCCATGGCAAACACCAGCCTTTCCATCCTTACAGTCTTCCTGCCATCAGCACTAATTGAAACAACATCCCACTCACCTTTGCCATGTCTGGCTGAGGTTGCAGCTCTTTCTATTGCATCCCTCTAGCTTTCAAGTCAAGAGCTCCTGTGTCACAGAAGGAAAAGCAACCATTTACCTGCTTTGCCATGCGCATGGCAGCAGCAATGCAGATGCCTGCAGCTGATGCCCACAGGGACAGCCAGCCTGGACTTATTTTCATTACATATCTTTGTCCTGAGGTCCTTCTAGAAGCTGGAACATTTCCCCACCTCAGCAGAAGAGGGCAGGAGGGATCCAAGGTGAGGGCACACTCTCCCCTGTTTATCTGGCACTCAAAGAGAAAGAGAAAATGAAAACCAGATGTGTTTCCCAGCCCATGGCAAACACCAGCCTTTCCATCCTTACAGTCTTCCTGACTTCAGCACTAATTGAAACAACATCCCACTCACCTTTGCATGTCTGGCAGAGGTTGCAGCTCTTTCTATTGCATCCCTCTAGCTTTCAAGTCAAGAGCTCCTGTGTCACTCAAGGAAAAGCAATCTTTTACCTGCTTTGCCATGCTCTTGGCAGCAGCGGTGCAGATACAAGCAGCTGATGCCCACAAGGACAGCCAGCCTGGACTTATTTTCATTACATATCTTTGTCCTGATGTCCTTCTACAAGCTGGAAGATTTCTCCATCTCAGGAGAAGAGGGCAGGATGGGTCCAAGGTGAGGGCACACTCTCCCCTGTTTATCTGGCACTCAAAGAGAAAGAGAAAATGAAAACCAGATGTTTTTCCCTGCCCATGGCAAACACCAGCCTTTCCATCCTTACAGTCCTTCCTGACATTAGCAGCAACTGAAACAACATCCCACTCACCTTTGCCATGTCTGGCAGAGGTTGCAGCTCTTTCTATTGCATCCCTCTAGCTTTCAAGTCAAGATCTCCTGTGTCACACAAGGAAAAGCAATCTTTTACCTGCAGTGCCATGCTCATGGCAGCAGCAATGCAGATGTCAGCAGCTGATGCCCACAAGGACAGCCAGCCTGGACTTATTTTCATTACATATCTATGTCCTGATGTCCTTCTACAGGCTGGAACATTTCTCCATCTCAGCAGAAGAGGGCAGGAGTGTTCCAAGGTTAGGGCACACTCTGCTCTTTATCTGGCACTCAAAGAGAAAGAGAAAATGAAAACAAGATGTGTTTCCCAGCCCATGGCAATCACCAGCCTATCCATACTTACAGTCCTTCCAGACATCATCAGCAAATGAAACAGCATCCCACTCACCTTTGCCATGTCTGGCAGAGGTTGCAGCTCTTTCTATTGCATCCCTGTAGCTTTCAAGTCAAGAGCTCCTGTGTCACACAAGGAAAAGCAATCTTTTACCTGCTGTGCCATGCTCTTGGCAGCAGCAATGCAGATGCCAGCAGCTGATGCCCACAAGGACAGCCAGCCTGGACTTATTTTCATTACATATCTTTGTCCTGATGTCCTTCTAGAAGCTTGGCCATTCTCCCTCTGAGCAGCAGAGAGCAGTAGGGGTCCAAGGAGAGGGCACACTCTCCCCTGTTTATCTGGCACTCAAAGAGAAAGAGAAAATGAAAACCAGATGTGTTTCCCTGCCCATGGCAATCACCAGCTGTTCCATCCTTACAGTCCTTCCTGACATCTGCACTAATTGAAACAACATCCCACTCACCTTTGCCATGTCTGGCAGAGGTTGCAGCTCTTTCTATTGCATCCTTCTAGCTGTAAAGTCAAGAGCTCCTGTGTCACACAAGGAAAAGCAATCTTTTACCTGCTGTGCCATGCTCATGGCAGCAGCAATGCAGATGCCTGCAGCTGATGCCCACAAGGACAGCCAGCCTGGACTAATTTTCATTACATGTCTTTGTCCTGATGTCCTTCTAGAAGCTGGAACATTTCTCCATGTCAGCAGAAGAGGGCAGGATGGGTCCAAGGTGAGGGCACACTCTCCCCTGTTTATCTGGCACTCAAAGAGAAAGAGAAAATGAAAACCAGATGTGTTTCCCTGCCCATGCCAAACACCAGTCTTTCCATCCTTACAGTCCTTCCTGACATTAGCAGCAACTGAAACAACATCCCACTCACCTTTGCCATGTCTGGCAGAGGTTGCAGCTCTTTCTATTGCATCCCCCTAGCTTTCAAGTCAAGAGATCCTGTGTCACACCAGGAAAAGAAACCTTTTACCTGCTTTGCCATGCTCATGGCAGCAGCAGTGCTGATGCCAGCAGCTGATGCCCACAAGGACAGCCAGCCTGGACTTATTTTCATTACATATCTTTGTCCTGATGTCCTTCTATAAGCTTGGCCATTCTCCCTCCGAGCAGCAGAGGGCAGTAGGGGTCCAAGGTGAGGGCACACTCTGCTCTTTTTCTGGCACACAAAGAGAAAATGAAATCCAGATGTGTTTCCCAGCCCATGGCAAACACCAGCCTTTCCATCCTTACAGTCTTCCTGACTTCAGCACTAATTGAAACAACATCCCACTCACCTTTGCCATGTCTGGCAGAGGTTGCAGCTCTTTCTATTGCATCCCTCTAGCTTTCAAGTCAAGAGCTCCTGGGTCACACAAGGAAAAGCAATCTTTTACCTGCTTTGCCATGCTCATGGCAGCAGCTGTGCAGATGCCAGCAGCTGATGCCCACAAGGACAGCCAGCCTGGACTTATTTTCATTACATATCTTTGTCTTGATGTCCTTCTAGAGGCTTGGCCATTCTCCCTCTGAGCAGCAGAGGGCAGGAGAGTTCCAAGGTGAGGACACACTCTCCCCTGTTTATCTGGCACTCAAAGAGAAAGAGAAAATGAAAACAAGATGTGCTTCCATGCCCATGGCAAACACCAGCCTTTCCATCCTTACAGTCTTCCTGACATCAGCACTAATTGAAACAACATCCCACTCAAGTTAGCCATGTCTGGCAGAGGTTGCAGCTCTTTCTATTGCATCCCTCTAGCTTTCAAGTCAAGAGCTCCTGTGTCACATAAGGAAAATCAATATTTACCTGCTGTGCCATGCTCATGGCAGCAGCAATGCAGATGCCAGCAGCTGATGCCCACAAGGACAGCCAGCCTGGACTTATTTTCATTACATATCTTTGTCCTGAAGTCCTTCTAGAAGGCTGAACACTTCTCCATCTCTGCTGCAATGGTCAAAAAGGGTCCAAGTTTAGGGCACTCTCTCCTCATGGCCTCTTGCACTCAAAGACAAAGGGAACATGAAAATCAGAAGTGTTTCTTTGCCCATGGCAGACACTAGCCTTTCCATCCTGACAGTCCTTCCTACAATCAGCTGGAATTGAAACATCATCCCCCACATCTCTTTTTTGAACTTATTCATGCATGAATAATAATAATGAGAATTTTTCTGTAAATCTTATTTCTGCATGGAAACGATCAGATAACCGGAGCTTTTTTCTCTAAAACAATCCAGCAAATTTGCATTGCTTATCTATGTGCGCAAAATGTTTTTGCCATTCATCTCAAATATCAATTCATCTGGCAAAATAAGATAGAAAAAGTATTTACAGACATTTTTGGACATTGATTACTTCTGGTCAAGTGGGAAAGAATCCCTAAGCTGCAATCATGAAATTCTTTTATCACTTTCTCTGATTTAGCCAGTGTTACTAAAAGGGAAATAAGACACAGGCTTTTGATAGCAGCTGCCAATTTAAGAATGATAATACGGTTTATTTTTCTTGGCTAAGATCAAAGTCCCACATTTCAGGATTATCTCCAGCTCATCAAGTATAATTAACAGTTTTGGATAGCCACATTATTGTATAGCAATATTGTCTTCCTGCAAGGAATTTCATTGTTTTGACACGTGCCACAGGTTGAAAATAGATTGCCTAATCACCATTTATTTTTTTTATTGGCTTATGATGACCACAGAAAATTATACAGCAGCACCATAAAAACTTTAAATCCTATCCCATGTATCTGCACTCATACGAAAATAATATTGGAAAGCATTGGTGAAACTAAGATTACAAAATAAAGCAGAGGACAATTTCAGTGAAAGCCTGCAGGTTTCATAGCTCTGCCCATTTCAAACACCTGAAGACATCCACGGGTTTCCTGCTGTGGGACACAGGCACTCACCTGCAGCTCAGCACTGCCTGCTCATGCCTGCGCTCACCTTCAGGCTGGAACCAAGGAAATCCTCAGCAGAGACATCAGTACACTTTTGTTATGACGACTTTCATAAAGAAGCATCAAATATTTCTTCACGAGAAATACTGCAAGTCCCTTTGACACTAGCCCTTATTTTAAATGTTTAGATTTGTGCTTCATTCAGGCGTGCTGTCACTCCCAAAAAGATTTTTATTCTTTTGCTTTTCATTCTGAGGAACACAGTGATTTCTGCCTTGTTTACTGACTGTAGGCACAGCAATACTCCTGCACCTTCAGGGAAACAGCAAATCCATCTCTTTCACACCCTACTTCTATCAAGCTCATTCACCTTACAAGGTATTTATTGCAAGCAGCTCTTCCAAAAATGGAGATTAACAGAGCCTGCAACCCAGGACACCTCAGTAAGCCAGTACTTTTCATCTCCTGAAGGTGTAGGTAGACACAGAGCTGGAACATCTTTTCCAGAGCTGTGTGATGCTATCTCATCTATGTTCCTTTACTGTGCACTCAGTTTCACTTCTTATCTAACCTGGTTGCATCCCAGGATTTCTGGTGCCAAAAATAAACTGACAGCTTTCATCACTAGTTAAAAGGAAACTGCAATAGGAAAAGCAATTTTTCTGATTTCTCTGTTGATCAAAGATGCTTCCTGCAAGCCTGATGCGGTAGAAACAATATCAGCTTTAGAATGACAGTCATTAGAGCAGAATCCTTTCACTGATGAAATCCCACAGTCCTGATTCATACAACACTGACACTGGAGGACACAGTAGTTTAGATGAGAGCGCATTAAAAATGACTAAGTTAAGGTCTCAGCAAAGAGTGACAAGTATGAAAAAAAGAAGTTGCAGAAACTGCTTCAGTTTGGCACTCTGGCATAAAGTATGACAACACACAACCTGCCTGTGCAGTTCCAGAAGCAGAAGAAAGCCGTCAACCAAGACTTGTTCTCATCTGCTCTGAAAGTCCACTGGGACAAGGCCACTTTTCTCTGACGTGCTTCCAGAAGTATCACTTCTGAGCACTGTGCCAGGGAGTTACAAGATACTGTTTGTGTGTACAGAGGAGAAAAAGACGTCTGTCTGGAAACAGACTTGGTGAAGGAGAAGCAGCATTTTCCAGAGTACTTCAGAAAGAACTGAGCACTGCCCCAAGAGCTTCAGAGCGGCAGGCTGTCACAGTGTGCCAACCAGCTCAGCTGTGAGTTGGCACTGAAGCTGCACCACAGGGAGAACAAAGCCCCCTGTGCACCCTTGGAGAGCCAAGGGTTGGAGATTCATGAACCTTGAGCTCCTTTCCAACCCGGGCCATGCTGTGATTCTGGGATTCTCACCTTTGCCTCATCTGGCAGAGGGAGGCAGCTCTTTCTACTGTCTCCCTATGGCTGTCAGGTCACCAGGGCCAGTGTCACACAGGGAACTGCAAACACTGTGTGTGCTGTGCCCTGCCCATGGCAGCACAGAGGCAGCTGCCAGCAGCTGATGCCCACAAGGACAGCCAGCCTGGACTTCCTTTGATTCCTTCCCTTTGGATCAGCGTCCTTCAGGAAGGCGGAACATCTCTCCAGCTGAGCAGCAGAGGACAGCAGGGCTTCGTTGTCTGGGCATGTTCTCTTCTGGCCCTCTGGCCCTCACAGACACAGGAGGAGGACACAGAGGCTGCTGTCACACAGCCAGCCCTGCCTCTCAGGTCAGCTCTCAGGCCATCCTCTCTCCCCTCAGCAGCAGCTCACTGTTCTGCACTCCTCTGGCCTGGGCTGGCAGAGGTGTGCAGCAGTTCTGCTGATCTCCCAGTGCTGGCCATGTCTGCAGTGCCTGTGTGAAAGACACAGGAAGCTGCCAGCATTGCACTGCTCTGCTGTGCCCCTGCCATCACCGAGTTTGCTGTCAGCAGCTGCTGCTACACGTCCATTCAGGCACAGGCCTTTCCTTCCTGGCCCTCTTTCCCCCCTCTCTCCTCTGCTCTCTCTCGTGCTCCCCTTTGGCCTGGGCTGGCTGAGCAGTGCAGGCCTTGTTGTTGCTCCCTGGGCCAACTACGTCACGGTTCCCCGTGACTCTGCCAGCTGCTCTGACACAGCGACTGCGTCCTCAGTGTGGATTCCAGAATGCGACAGACGTCCAGAGAAGACTTCCAGGGCTGATTGGAACATGCTGCCATCAAGAACTGCCATGGCTCAGGCCCCCTGGGAATCTGCTCACAGCGAAAGCTGCTGTCACTCTGTGTGGGCACAGCCTTGTCTGTGTAGGCCTGCTCACACTGCAGCCCCTGTCTGCACCAGAACCGTGCCGATCCACCTTCTCTTGGCCTCCTTGCCTGCATGGAAAAGGGCAGCTTGGGCTGAAGTCCCTCAACTTTCAGATGGCCGAGTGAAGTCTCTGAGCCCTGGTGACCCACGCAGCTCTTCAGCCTGCTGACCTGCTCTGCTGGGGCTGTCTTAAAAGGCAGAGGGCACATTATCCTAATGTCCCCACATCCATCCCTCTTAGCATACTGTAGGCCAGTTCCTAAAAGGACACCTGCACAATCTCTCTGAATGTTAATCAACACTTAGTTGGTCTGTGCACTGCAGAAATTGCACCTAGGTTTTCAGTGGTGATTAGCTATGTGTTTAGTCAGAGGTGCAATGCTTCTAATGGTGAGAGAAAGAAATTCCCAGTTGTCACCAGGTGGAACACACTTCAGACTCGAATCCTCAAGCAGACTGCAGTCAAGCTTTCTTAATTACTCGTTGTTGTTATCAATTCAGACACATCTCTCAATTCCTGCTTGAATGAACATTCTGTAATAATCTGCTGAGACAGCGCAAGGCTTGACAATGAGACTATAGTTTATGAAAGCAGCACTTTTTACTTCCTTTACATGTTCTTATCTGAATGCTAAATGCAACATCAATTCACTTCTCACTGGGTTGAACGTTTTAAATATTTGGTAAACATAATGGTTCTAATTCTGACATTTAATATGAAAATATTAAAATTCCTTGAAAGTACTTTTTTGTTAGAATGCCAGATGCTAAAGGGATGAAGTGGCACAAGAAAGCAAAATGTCTCTGCTGATGGCAGGAAGGACTGTAAGGATGGAAAGGCTGGTGTTTGCCATGGGCAGGGAAACACATCTGGTTTTCTTGTCCCCTTTGTGTTTGAGTGCCAGAAAAATAGGGGAGAGCGTGCCCTCACCTTGGACCCCTCCTGCCCTCTGCTGCTGAGATGGAGAAATGTCCCACCTCCTACAAGGACATCAGGAGAAAGATAAGTATTGGAAATAAGTCCAGGCTGGCTGTACTTGTGGGCATCTGTTGCTGGAAAATGTAATGGCAGTAAACTGCCTAGATAATGACAGAATGAGGGTGACAATAGAATGGTACGTAATCACAGTACAGTGAAAAAAGGATGCAGGGTGCAGGAAGGGAGGTGTGGACATTCTGAGTTGCAACTCTTTATTTGCTCCAGAAAGCTCTATCAGAATGGAAGACTGAAGGAAATACTTTGAGTGTTTTTTTAATGTGACTGGATAAAAGATCCATGTGGCAAATTGAATAACTGAGTGGTAAAGGGACATAGATACCTCACTGTTTCATGGAACCTTTCAATTAAGCATCTGAGCACTGTGTACAGGACTTGGGAATATAAGTATTAGAGGATCATGGAATATCTGTATTTGGAAGGGACCTCGAGGATCATGTATTCCACCTCCTGGTTCCACACCGGACCTCCTATGGGTCAAGCCCTGTGTCTGAGAGCATTGTGCAAATGCTCTTTGGCCTTTGTCAGCTCAGTGCCAAACCACTGCCCTGGGGAGCCAGTGCCAAATTCCATGTATCTAGTTCATCCTCCAGAATGATGCCAAGAACAGTTATAGAGATCGACTTACAAACAAAATTCTTGTCTTGAATTAATGGTACACTCACCATTAAAAAAAAAAAAAAAAGAAAAAGAAAAAGAAAAAAGAAAAAAAAAAAGCCACATTCTTACGCTGGCATTTTACAGTATTGTCAGATTTTTGTAATTCTGTTGTGTCAGATCAAGGTTCTCTCATCATGAAATAATGACCAAATTCTCTTTTCAGATCTAAACATACAAATGCTAAAGGCAGCATTGCTGTTCAAGAGTACATTAGCAGCTCAAACACTGCTTTGGCTATAAAACTGAAGGTAGTAAAGAATTTTATCAAGGAGTTAGAAGAAAACATGTAAGTGTAGATTTAAAAGCAACCTGTATTGTTACTTAGAGTTTGATATAGTGTAATCCAATGCACAGTACTTGTAACATGTGTTTTACAAAATGCTGTGCAATGTAGGCATCTATTAAGATAAATGCTGCAAGTTCTAATATGTCCATGACCTTTTCAAACTGTTCCTTACTCCTACACATCACTACGAGTAGTTCTTCTGTCAGGAAGGATCACATGAGTAATTAACCTGTGACCTTAAGTTTGGAATTAAATGCATACAGTGGAAGTAAGAGCTGTGGGTTATTTTGCTCTTTCAGTGTTGAACAGCCGAGGTGTTTTGTTTTGGAGGGTGGACAGTGATGGGACAAGTGGGGAATGGCTTTAAACTGAGACGGGGGGTGTTGAGGTTTAGGTTGGATGTGAGGAGGAAGTTTTTCAGCCAGAGGGTGGTGAGGCACTGGAACAGGTTGCCCAGGGAGGCTGTGGATGCCCCATCCCTGCAGGCATCCAAGGCCAGGCTGGATGTGGCTCTGGGCAGCCTGGGCTGCTGGTTGGCAGGTCAGAAAGCCCACAGGACTTTATTGCAGCCCTGGGTGCAGGGGGATCACTGCTCCTAGCATGCACACAGAAGAGCTGGAGCACACAGGTGATGTACATTCCACTTGTGAACATTCCTGCAATTGCAGAGAGCGTGTGCCTGTTCCAATCACTGCTGCACAGATCAAAAACTGATTGCAGATGAGCTGTTTTGGTATGGGGTTCTTGCCAACGGTCTGCAGTGGCTGTGTGATTCCTCGGGGAGTTGCTCTCCAGCCCAAAGGTCATGTCCTAAGTCGACCAGATCCCGTTTGTGTCCAGAAATGGCTGACAACAGATCAGCTGCTGGTCAAGTTTCTAACATCACACTGGCCTTGCTCCAGTGTCTGTGTCATCAGCCCCAGCACATACGGTGCACCTCTTCAAGGCTTTGCAACACTGAGACTCTGCACTTGGGCTCCAGACATCCTGCTGCACCAAGAGGTTATTCTAGCTTTGGTATCTTGCAACTTTGTATATAACTACATCACTGTAATCATAAATGTCTAGGAGCATGGAGATGGAGAAATTAATCTTCCTGTAATTCTCTGTACTGCAGCCCCGTGGTTTCAACACCCAATGCAGTATTGAAATTTCAGTTGAGAAATTGAAAGCTGTCCCTAACAAAAAACATCTGCATTTGTTATTGAAATCACACTGAGGATCAATAAATCCAAATGCTTCTAGCATAACCACGATTACAGGCAGTGTTTAGACAAGCTCTTACAGGAAAACCATGAACACAAGGCTAGAGAGAGACTAAGTGATGCACTCTGCAGGAATACTCATGGAAGTCTTCACAGTGCAGGAGTCTGATCTGATTACAGATGCTGTGCTTTAAGTACCCCTTATCATATCTTTTTTTTCACTGTTGTGCAGGGGTTGGACTCAGTGATCTCTGGAGGCTGGAGATGCTGTTTGCTAATGGCAGATGGAGAGAGGAAAAGCAAGTCCAAGGCATGCTGTGCATAGCCACCACATGGCATCTGCCCCATTTCCCCCTGCACAAAGGAGGAGCAGCTCACAAGCTTGGCCTGGGCCAGGGAAGGGAGCAGACAAACATCTGGACCAACCCCAAACGAGCTGGTTCTGCAGGTTGGGTGTCTTCTGCTGCTTGTCTCACATCCTGCTGCTCAGCGGTAGATTTGTTCCTGCTCAGTGCTAACAGGAAACTCACACAGCATTTCTGTTTCAGCTGTGCCAACGCTTTGATCCCTTGCTGCTTGGATGGGGCGTTTGAAGAAGGATGCCTGTGCTGATGTCCAGCCAGGCTTTGGGGATGAGTCTCCACACCAGGGTCCGTCTGACAGGACTGAGGGTTGGGGATCCAGCCAGGTCGAGTCCAGTGTGCTTTGCTCTTGTTCTTAGTGCTTGTTTTTGCTCAGGAGGGCAGGAGGTGAACCTCGTGAACCAATGCCTGCAGACGGGGTTTGCAGAGAAAGAGGTCCTGCAGGCCTTGTGTGACAGCCACGGAGCTGCAGCGAGGCTGCATCCGTGTAAAACACCAGAGATCCACGGAGGTGTGAAGGGGAGCTGTGGGCTGCAGTCACGCAGGAATGGATGTGCATGCTCGGGGTTTGGTTGTTGTGTGTGTGTTAAGTGACTGTGATACCACTGCTGGGTCAGTGTGAGTGTACGGAACAAGTGTGACAGCCTTTTTGATGGAGCCCTGTGAAAGGAGTCCTATGGATTTGAGATCCAACTGTCAGCCCGTGGGCATCATCCAGGAGTTGGGGTAGGGGATGAGGCAAGGGAAGTTGGGCTGAGAAAGGGATAAAGCAGTCTGGCAGTAGTTCTGTGTTTCTCCCATCTCCTGCTTTATTTCCTTCCAGGTGAAATAGATGGGTGCTGCAACATGCCCTTGAATGTAACAAAACCCACTCTAGTGTGGATTTGACATGGGCCCAGCACTGCAAGGTACGCTGCTGGGAGGAAGCGTCCATCTGGCTGAGGGCAGGAAGGCCCTCCAGAGGGATGCACTGAGGCCAGTTGTGCGAGGCTCAACAAGAGCAAGCGCCAGGTCCTGCGCTTTGGTCATGACGACCCCGTGCCAGCTTCTCCAGGATTTGGCTGGGGTAGAATTCCAAGCAGCCCCTGATTCCAGAACGTTGGGCTGGGCTGTTGGAATCTTCTGCCCTTGTGACTGGTCTTGCCTCCCCACCCTGTCCGTCGTGGTGGAGCAGCCTGGTGGCCCTCAGTGATGTCATAAGGGCTAGAATGAGGGGAGGAGCAGTGCGTGCTGCGTCCCTTCATTGGAGCGCTGGAGCTCTGACTGAGCAGCTCGCTTGTTGCACTTGTGCACCGACTGCGTACCTTTGTCTTCACACCGTGCTGTGCAGCACCTTGTAGGTAAGCTGAGACAGTGTGGGAGAGACGGGGGGACAGTGAGTGCTGAGAACTGCTGGCTGGCGGAGCTCATAGGATCACATTATCTCCATCAGCAGAGGGGTGGCCATGAGGGACAGGGAGGTGATCGTCCCCCCCTGCTCTGCTCTTGTGAGGCCCCAGCTGCACTACAGTGTCCAGAAAGACAGGGAGCTGTTGGAGAGGGTCCAGAGGCGAGCCACAGAGATTGTCAGGGGACAGGAGCACCTCCCCTGCAAAGACAGGCTGAGGGAGCTGGGCTTGTTCAGCCTGGAGAAATGAAGGCTGTGGGGTGACCTCATGGCAGCCTTCAGTACCTAAAGGGAGCCTAAAAAGAGGAGGGGAATCAACTCTTTGAAAGGGTAGATAACTGCAGGACAAGGGGAAATGGTTTTATGTTGAAAACTTAAGTTTTTAAGTTGAGGGAGGGCAGATTTTGGTTTTTCCCTCGTAGTCTTTGCTAAACCGTGCAAGCAAACTGACCTGCTCTTTCTCTCTCCTCTCTCCACCCTCTGCCTGCTTCCCTGCTGCAGCTTTTGCTCGTGGAAGATCAGAGCAAAGTGACAAGGAACGGCTGCGGATTCGTGAGATTTCTCTTCCTCGTTCTGATCTCTTGCCAGGTACCTGCCATGGTTTGTCCCCCCACATGCTTTAGCAGCCCGTGACGCCCCGTGTTTAGTAACACAGCCTCATCCAGCTTTGATGGGACGCTGGTCACGTGTGGGTTTTCTCCACGTGCTCTGCAGCTCAGCCCTCAGAAGGATGCTGTCTGTGGTGCTGTGACCAGCTGGTTTTATGGAAAGCAATCCCTTAGGCAAAGAGTCCCAGCCCCAGCTTGTGCAGAGCTGCACAGCATCACCAGGGACACCAGCAGGCGTGCTTGGGCTGTGTGAGTGTGCCCGACAGCTGTAGGGAGCACAGCAGAGATGTGAACAGAGAAAATAAAAGTGTGTTTCTTTTCAGTTCCAGCTTGTCACACCTACGCTGATGGCTGTGGCGTGCAGCGAGATCAGCTGTGGGCGTGACCTGGCATGGACAGAGGTAGAGTATGAAGCTCTGATTGGTCTTTGTTCCCTGACTGCAGCCAGCAGAGTGAGCCGCAGATGTGCTCTCCTGCTTTCCAAGAGAGCTCCTCTGTGGCAAGACAGTAGTGCAAGCGTGGCAAGTTTATAAAAGTACCAGAGCCATCTCGGCTGTTGTGTTTGTCCTCTACTGACTTTTCCCTTGAAATGGCTGCAGAAACAACAATCATTCTCTGCTCTGTTTGGCCTCGCTGTTGGTTGGACTGCTCAAGAGAGCTGCTTGGTGCTTGCAATGGCACTGTTTGCACCTTGTAACTGCAGCCGTAGCTTTGGTTTCCCTCTTCACGGTCTCCTAGCATCTTAAACAGTCAGCCTTCCTGCACAAACAGCGCAGGAAAGGATGTGGCAAAATGCACAAGGCCACCTGTCTGTGTCAGTGCCATTGCTGATTAGTCTGGATGGGGAGAGATGCATCTTTGCTGGCGTGTGCCTGCTGCACACCAGGGAGAGAAACAGCCGTTATTAGACTTGCAGTTCCTTCTGAAGTGCCCATGATAAGGACCGAGTGCATTTCCTGCAGCTTTCTCTGCAGATGTGCTCCTCACCTTGAAGTCCTCCTTGTTGGTTCCCAGCTCCTCACCGTGGCCTGTGCTCTCTGTTTCAGGCTGAGAACAAGGGGAAGCCCCTGCTAGACCATGAGGTGGCACCTGTGAATGTTCCAGCTATTGCTGCTGCCCATGCTATTAAGAGATACGTTGCCCAGGCAGCAGATGAACTCTCCTTTGAGGTAAGCAGTTCAAGGCGTTCCTTGTTGCTCAATTTTACAATGGCAAATGCCTTCAGAGCTGCACTGGTGCAAGTGCTCTCAGGCTCGGCGATGTTTGGCAGTGCAGAAGAATGCAGACATTTGAGCTGTGCTTTCCTCCCAGCCGTGCTGAAGCTGGGATTGACACTGCAATCTCTTGCAGGTGGGAGACATCGTGTGTGTCATCGACATGCCACCAAAGGAGCTGACCCCCTGGTGGAGAGGCAAGCTCGGCTTCCAGGTAGGCACAAGCTTCAGACTGGAGAGTGCAACTTCAGTAAAGGCAGGAATCTCAGCTTAGAGCTGCTCTGCCTGCTCAGGATGCCTAGTGGACATAAACAGTTTCCCTGTGTCGGTGTCAAGGGACCTTGCCTTTGGCTGCTAATGTTGAAAAATTATTACCTTTATGCTGTGAACTATGGCCATTTTCTGCTGGATAGTCTTATGGAACGTCAGGCAAGCACGTTCCGAGGGAAATGTTACGTGGCTTTAGGTTTAAGAGTTCAGATCTGAGAAGTGCTGTATGCAATAGTTGGCCTCTCTTCTTCTCTTCTTGTTACAGGTTGGATTTTTCCCAGGGGAGTGTGTGGAACTCATTAATAAGAACATTCCTGAGGCACTCATCAACTCTGTGCCAAAGCCAGGTACGGATGTTACATTTGATGGTGTGGGGAAGCAAAATGAAGTATTATTTGGGGTGCGTTCCATGTTTAGTACCTCCTTTATCCATCCCACATTGTCCTCTGGGTTGATGATCCTTCATGCACACCCTGGGGCAGAGATTTGGCCCAATCCTCCTGTGTTTATGACTGGACTTGGGGAAACTATAGAATCTTCATAGAATGGCTTGGGATGCAAGGGTCCTCAAGGATCCTCAAGCTTCCACTTCCCTGCATCAGGCTGTGCTGCCAGCCCCCACATTTAATGTGAGACTAGATCAGGCTGCCCAGGGCCCCATCCAACCTGGCCTTGGGCTCCTCCAGGCATGGAGAAAATCCCTTTTTGTATGTACTGGTTGGTAACGTTCTTCCCGTTCTGACGTGCTCTGTAGAATGTGCTGTGCTCGGCCTCGTCCAACGGAGCCAGACCTGAAATGACCTGGTTTCTTCCTTTTGTTGTGCAGTGCCCAAGAAACGCAGCAAGATCCTCACCTTCCTTCGTTCCTTGGTGAAGGCCCGCCCAAAGAAACCGACCGAGCGGGAGGTGGAGAAGGAAAGGGTGTTTGGCGGTGACCTGGGAGAGCATCTTCTCCACTCCGGTCGTGATGGTAAGGAGCAGCCCATTCCTGAGATCTTCCTCTGCTGGGCATCTGAAGAAGATGAAAGGGAGCTCATATCTAGCAGGGGGCAGGCTGATAGCCGTGGAGACACGTGTAATGGGAGTTGATGGCTGAAGGATAAAGTGAGGCGGATGCTCCTAAGAGACAAGCACATCTGTATTTGCTTCAGCCAAGCCTGGCTGGGCTTAGTGGATGGGATGTGAAGCACAGCCTGCAGCATGATTGAATCAGGAGCTCCACTGACGGCTGGCACGTGTTCTTCAGTCCCCCAGGTCCTCCAGAGCTGCGCTGAGTTCATTGAGCAGCACGGCGTGGTGCAGGGGATATACCGCCTGTCCGGCGTCGCGTCCAACATCCAGAGACTGCGGTAAGAGTGCTGCGACTGACACAGCCTGAGTGCATCTGGTGTGGCTTTGGGCTTGCCTTCCTCTCGCTCAACCGGGTTTGCGTCCCTCTCTCCAGGCAGGAATTTGAGTCGGAGCAGATTCCTGAGCTCACCGTCCGTGACATTCACAGCGTGAGCTCCCTCTGCAAGATGTACTTCAGGGAGCTCCCGAACCCTCTGCTCACCCACCAGCTGTACGGCAAGTTCTCGGTAAGCACAAGGCCACGTCTTTCATTTCCCTCTTCCTGGGCCTCTTGGCAGATGGCTGCAGCAGTGCCCCAGCTCGGAGGCCCTTTTGCTGTCAGCCCCACGAGGTTTACTCGCAGTGGTGTACTAGCCTGATTGGTGTCTCGCTCCCTTTCTGCACTACTCCAGGATGCTGTTGGTGCCGCTACAGAGGAGGAGCGGCTGCTCAGAATGCAGGACGTCATCCAGCAGCTGCCCGCTCCTCACTACAGGTCAGTGCTGCCCTCAGCCTGCTGAGCTCAGCCCTGCTGCATTGCAGAGGGCAACGATGCGGTTCCAGGCTCTGTCTCACGCCGGCAACACGATGCCTGTGTATGCTGAAGGGTTGAAGGCTCCATGGGCTTACTTTATGGGGTCAGTTCCTGGGCACGGGGGCACGCTTGGTGCAGCTGATGGCTGCGGCTGTGCTGTGCTGGGGCTTGGTGCTGCAGCGTGGCACTCAGTCAAGTTGGATCTACTTCATCTTCGGTGACAGTAGCAATCACAAGAAGTAGCATGAATGGAGGTTTGCTTTCTGAATTGCAGCACGGCATGCTCGTTGGTGCTGAACGTTTGCCTCTCTTGTTTTCCAGGACACTGGAGTTCCTGATGAGACACTTGGCGTGTCTGGCTGCGAGCTCTACCACCACAAACATGCATGCCAAGAACCTAGCCATTGTGTGGGCTCCAAACCTCTTAAGGTAAACTTCTGGTTCTGTTTCAACGCTTCCTCTGTTCTCCAGTTAAGAAAAGCAGTCCTCTCTTTTTCTCCATCAAATGTGCTCTTCTCCTGTAAAATCTGTGGCTGACAGAAGCGCAGGAGCCTGGGCTATTCTCCAACCCCACGGGCACAATGTCTAGGTGACAATTACTGCAGTCTTGTTGAGATGGGACTGACGTGTCCTTGATCATCCAGGGGAATTTCTGCAGTGGCATCACTGATTGCCCACTGCGGAAGTCTCCAGAGCCTCAGCTGACAGCTTTTGGCTGCAACAATTCAGACTCGGGGAAACGGTCTTGGAGAAATGACTTCTAAAATCTGCCTTTTCTACAGATCACAGCAGAACGAGTCTGCCTGCGCCAGCGGAAGAGCTGCCTGCATGGAGCTGCAGACACAGTCAGATGTGGTGGAACTTATCATCAACCACACAGACGTCCTCTTCGGCTCCAAATCCAGAGCAGACATCGCAGATGCAGCAGGTGAGTTTCTTCCTCCATTAGCTTGATCATGACCTGACACCTTGATCAAATGCAGGCCTTCTCCAGTACCTTTGAGATACTCTTTTACCATCAAGAGGACAGCAGACCTCTGGGCTTCCATTAGAATTTGGCATCCTGTTGCTGGATGCTGAGAATGTCCAAGCACAAACTTCACAAGGAGGAAACTGACATTATTATGGTTTGCACACAGGAGAAGCTTGATGCAAGTGTGGCAGCGAAGTTTTCTCAGTTCCTGCCACCATTTCCTTGGGTTTTTCCTTGCCTATTTTGATACAGTAAGCTGCTCTTAATGATGACCGTGTCCTTTGCCATAAACACACCACTGCCCACATAGTTATTTTGAGCTCCTCTTCTTCCAGTAACTCGGATAAGCAAGCCTGAGAAAAATACAGCACCTCCCCCAGAACTGTAGTGGCTGTGCTGCTGCTTTCTGATCCTCGCTCTTACCTGTGGTTTTCCCTGACAGGGCACAATTCTCTCCCAGGGCCCAAGTCTGTGGGGGTCTCTTCTGCTGCCACAAAGCTGCTAAGCCTGGAGGAGGCACAGGCACAGAGGCGAGGCCACAGCAGCTATCCCCCTGTTGTGACAGAGAGCAGCAGGGACATTGAGGTGGAAGAAAGCCCTGCAGCTGGGCAGGGCAAATTCCACACCGTCATCGACTTTCCATCTGACAGGTAAAGAGGACTTTCTTTTCCAGCACCTAGCATCATTGTTTGGGTGGGTTTTTCTGTTTTTCTCTCCATGATTTCTAGTGCCAAAACTTGCTGAAACTAAGTTATGCTACTGGTGGGTTTTTTAGATGTCAGGGCCACGTACCTGAAACCAATTGCAGTTCTCCTCTAAGCAGAGCAGTTGGTCAGACTTGCTGGCACTAGAAATTAAACATGGCAGTGAGATGAGGCCGATGAGGTGCTAATGAAAGAGTCTGAGATGCTTCTGCTTCTGAACTTCCTTTATGGCTGCACGGTTCCTCAGAAAGCAGTTATGCCTGCCAGCTCCATCAAAGCCATCCCTCAGATGCTGTGCTGTACAGCTGTGGAGCCTTTGCTCACATGCTCTGCATCTTGCTTGACAGAGTTGAGGGGAATTTAGCCAGCAAGACTTCAGGGCTGAGCTGTAGAACGGAGCCATCCTCAACTGTTGGAAACAGAGCGAGTTTCTAAGCTGTGTTTCTGCAGAAACCAGGCAGTCCCAGGAACAAGCAACTGCTGCCAAGAGCTCAGTGCAGCTCTTCCCTCACCCTGCACCACACACGACTCACAGCGTTGGCTGTTTTCTCTCTCCAGGCAAAATCCACCCAGAAAGACTGAGGAATCACCAGCTAGCAGTTGGTGTTGCTGCTTTAGCCTCAGAAAGCCATCCTCTGGGAGCAAACGCCAACTGCAGCGCAATGCCAGGCAGCAGTCAGAAACAGCAGTGGTAGTCCTGGCAGGTAAGGGTGCAAATGCAGCTTCCAAATCCCTGCTTTTCAGGAACATAGAATTCAAGCTTGCTCTGCACTTCTATCTCCTTCTAGCATTCCAGCCCCTTCCTAACATCTTCAGTTCACCCCTGATCAAGAACCACTGTCGTAATTCAGCTTGTGAAAGTTTGACACTAACCCCTGTGTATCCTTTCTAGGTGAATCGAGCCCTTGCCAACCCACAAGATCCAGGGCAAGTAGCGAGGATGCTCTCTGTGCTTCCATCAGTGGAGAGCTCATAGGAAGCACAAATTGCTGCAGTTCTAATAGCAGCCTTCCATCTAACAACATTAATGGAGAGAAGGAGCTCATCGAAGTGCATGCTCTGATTACACCTGGCTCTGCTGAAGTTGCTGACCTGGGCCTGCCAGACACCACAGTCACCAGCCTGGATTGTAACCAGGAGTCTCTGCAGTGCAGCCCATCTGAAGCACAGTGTGAGTGCCCCGACAGCAGCACCTCCATGCAGGAGCAGGTCAGTGTCAGTGAGGAGGAGCAGAGCCTCTTGCAGGGGGACTTTCAATCAGGCCTCCAGTCCCAGGCACCGGACAGCAGCACTGAGAGCTCTGAGCCACTCTCTCCATGACAAGACAGGATGAGTCCCATCTTCACCGTGGACCTCTCACACCCTCCTGTCCTTTATATAATAATAAAAGCACACTCGTGCTCAATCAACGCCTTGACTGCCTCCAGAGTCTTCATTCACACGGACTGGGATGAATGCAGCACACAGCAAGGCACCCCAGCTTGCAATGCTGTGGCTGTGGGGTGCGTGCAGCACAGCTCCGGGTTTGTTCCTGTTTTGTCTGGCTTTGGGATGTCTGCAGGGGGAGCTCTGCTACCATTTGGCATGGTAGCAAATAATCTCTCGCATCCTGGATGCTGCTCATGATACTCCCAAGCTTCCTGGCTGTGGCTTTGTGATGCTTTTCAGGGCTTTCTGATGCATTTCCATGCCTTGGATGTTGCTTAACACCTCCCTCCTCCCATCATGTCCTTTCCTGGCTCCCATCTACGAACTGGCCCTGCAGATCATCTCCAGACCTGTCATCAGCACACTGCGGCAGGAGAAGCTCCCCCTGGCCAACGTCAGGCAGTACTGCTTGGTCTGCAGCTCAGTGGCCATTTCCCTTTTAGGCGGCTCCTGCAGAAGAATCAAGCAGCAGAAGAATTTGCTCACCCTGCAGCACACAAATGCTACGAAAGCAGAAACAACCTGGGAATCTCTGGGTCTGCAAGACTTCACAGACACTCACCGACTGTGTCTGATGGTTCCCTCCCATCCTT
This sequence comes from Phasianus colchicus, assembly GCF_987193195.1. Taxonomy (NCBI): domain Eukaryota; kingdom Metazoa; phylum Chordata; class Aves; order Galliformes; family Phasianidae; genus Phasianus; species Phasianus colchicus. Next base: position 1,798,109 of record NC_143476.1, read on the forward strand.
GATTTCCTTCTCCCCTTCTCCACGTCGGATCCCACTGCTGAGCCATGATCAAGCTGCCCAGTGTGGCAGAGCATCGTGCAGAGCTGTGCTGGCACCTCCTCCCCTTCCTCTCCTGCATCTCAGCGTGCAACCTGAGCAAGTTTTCCTGAAAAAGTGACCAGCTCTTTTCCATCCCTTTGCCCCTACAAACAGTTGTCCAGAGGATCTCGTCCAAGAATTCCTGGAACAGCCTGCAGCTGGCTCTCCTGAAGTTCAGGCTCCTGCCTTTGCTTCCTGCCAGGCCCACATTCCTTGAGATCACAAGCTCAAGGAGGGCATGGTCACTGCAGCCCTGACCGCCTCCTGTCGTAACCCCTGGTGTGCACCATGTCCAGCAATGCTTCCCTTCTGCTTGCTGTGCCCAATGCCTGCACCACAGAGTGATTCTCACTGCACTCCAGGAGTCTGTCAGATTGCTTGCAGCCAGCCATGCTGATTTCCCAGACTGACTGGAATCCCCCATCAGGATGAGAGTCAGTGAGTGCGATGCTTCTGCTGGCTGCAGTAAGCAGCTCCCACCAACAGGCTCTCTTTCCAGGCGGCTGTAGCAGACCCTCACCTCCAGAAGCCCTGCACTGCTGCAGTTCCTGATTTTACCCACAAGTTCACAACCTGCTCATGGCTCTTCTTAGTTCTTTGCACTCAACTTCTCATCACAGAGGGCAAATCCCTTGCCTTCCAGAATTCCGTAGTATCAATTGTGTCTGCTTTATGTCAGGATTTTTTTTCTTTCTTTTCCCATTTTCTAGGTAGGAAAATGAATTTCTGAGCCAGGAGAAGCAGAAGTGAAACAGTCTTCCTGGCACTGCTCAGGTTGCAGGAGTTGCCAAGTGCTCCTCAGGTAATGTGTGCTGAAGAGCTGACCTTGGTGGCAGGGGCTGTGGCTGCATTTTGTGCCTGTCATGCGGGAATCCAAGAAAGCCTATTCAGAGCAGGAGCTGCAGAGCGAGATAAACATCACGAGAAGGTAAGGCTGAGAAGCAAGGACACCTCCAGAAAGAAGAGAAAAACTGAGTCAAGTGAGCTGCGTGACGGCCGTGTGATGCTGACCATGATTGGAGGAAGAGCGCATGGCTGGGAATGACTGATGGCTCTGGTTGGATGGGTGCCTGTGTGCACAGAGGTAAGGAGTGTTTGTGGGATGTTTTGCTGGCATCTAACGGCTGTAAGGGGAAGTCAAGAGAGAAAACTTGTGAATGCATATAAGGGATGTTAAAATCTGGAACAGACTGTTTGGATCATTCACAGCTGAGTCCAGATTGCCACACTGCCAGAACTTGGGGCCTAGGATTTTCCTTAGAGTGCCAACTGCTTATTTTAAATGATAAAAAGTAATACTGAAAAAAGCATCCCTCCTTGCATTAGAATAAGGCATTGATATTTGATGTTTCTGTCTTTCCATTCCTTTAGCAGCCTGGCTGTTGATGCAGCTGCATGCATCTGCTGCCCTCCCCTTCTGTTTTGTGTAAAAGAACAGTAAAATATGCAATCAGTGTGAGATCTTTCTGAAGTATTTTACTTTATTTGCCCCTAGGCTGCAATGGCTGGGAAATGGCAGTGTCACCCAGGAGCCCACACGGCGACCTGATGTCTCATTGTTGGGGTCTATTGGAAACCACCACGATGACAAAAGAATGCCTGGGATTCCTCCGGCCCAAATGCCAAACCTTGCACTTGGCTGTGCTGAACCTCATCAGGTTCACCCAGGCCCACCTCTCAAGTCTGCTGAGCTCAAACAGATGTCATTTTTCTCGTGTCCTTCCATTCCGAGTCCATCTGTTCCCCAAAGCAAAAGAATTTGGAGGGAACCACCGACAGTTATGTGAGCGATTTCAGCGTCTATTTCTGATCATGGCAACAACTTCAGAGGTCACACTTAATTTACGGTGCCCGTTGTAATTCTGACCAAGGCTGCAGTTGCAGCTGACTTCCCAAGGCTGCAAGACGTGGTGGTGACACAGCCTTGTGCTTCTGCATTGGTGCTCATCCCACGTTTCCTTTCTCTGTCTCGCAGGTCAGCTCCTGCTGGAAGCAGATGGTATCCCAGTGTGAATGAAGGTCAGTGCAGGAGCAGCTGCTGATGGGAGGAAGGAAGTCCATGCTGAAGAGCTCTGAAGCATCTGCAGGTATGGTTCTGGAGGAGGCAGCAGTGATGTCGGAGGGCTCCCCAGCAGGAAGCTGTCTCATCCAAATGCTTGCTGAGTGATTGGAAGGGAGCTTTCTGCATGACAGCAGCACCAGCTGCCTGCTTCAGATGCTGCAAGGACGAGGATTAGCACGAGTTCCAGTATCTACAGTATCATCACGAATCACGATAGGATTACAATGTGTCCTCATACAAACGCAGCCATTTCTCCCTGAGTCCAAAGGCTGTCCGGAAAGCATCTGTGAGGTCTCTCACACCAAACCACTGCTGTCCGTGTGGGATCTGACTCATTAGGGTATAGGGGTTAGGAACCACAGGCTGTCTTTTGAGAACGGGTTCAGTCATTTCCTTACATCTTGCACCAGCCGATACGTGCCGTCTGCCTTCCGTGCCGACAGGATTGGGGTGTTATAAGGCCACAGACAAGGTTCCAGAAGACATCCTTAACCACTGTCTGTGTTACAGCTTTTAGACCCACTCTCCCTTCTAAGGCTATGGGATATTGTTGCTGTTTCACAGCTCCACTCCCTCCTTGGGCAGTTCTTTGTAAGGGAAAATTGTGAGTCCACCCCGATTTCCTTCCCCTGCCCACAGCTTTGGATTCATTTCTTCTCATCACCAGCTGTTAACACATTCATTGACACCTGATATCTGTTTCACAGACTTGCAGCTGTAATCCTCATTTAACTGTTAAATCTCTCCCCCATAAATCGGTCCCTGCTTCAGGCACACAGAACAATTGCCCTGCAACTATTTTATCTTTCCATTTTAGTTCTGTGGTCTCCAAGAGTGGAGCTGTCACTTCTGATCCCTCAGCCCCAGTTATGCACAACAGCCACATCCAGATACACGTCTGGTACCTCTGAACTAGCTAATGCTGTAGGATGGAATGTTGTTTCTGCACTGGCTATCAAATGTGGGATTGCTCTGAAGTAGTACAGCACCATGTATTTTGTAATTTGCCCTTAGAAACAGTTTGAAAAAGTAGAAAGACTTTATTAGTATTAGTAAAAAGAAGTTATTTCATAACATATTTTAGAAATACAGTTATTCAATCATGTGATCAATTCTCACTTACAGAACTGTAATAGTTACAAATTGCATGGGTATAGTATTAAGGACCAGAAAGCATGTTGTAAGGCCATTCTGTTTGGATAGGAGAAGCTCAGCAAAAGAAAAACAGACTCCAAAGAAGCCAGGGCCTCCACACAAGGTCGAATTGACTCACTCTGTGGGCAGGTTGGGATGCAACAGGCAGCCATCAAGAGACTCCCCTCTGTCCTCCTTCCAAACTTCTCTCTCTTCAGGGATGAGCAGGTGTCCAGAAATAGTGGCCAAGTGTTGATAAGCAGCTGTCAGACGTTCAATAATTAGCAGTATACCTGCTGAGCTAGCAACAATTGGTGTTTAGCCAGTCACACACACACACAGAATGGCCCGGGTTGGAAGGGACCTCAAGGATCAGGAATCTCCAACTCCCTGCCACAGGCATGGCCACCAACCTCTGTAGCACTCCACATATGCACACTGCTGGATAGAAACAGCAGAGTGGGAAAAAACTGTATGCTGTGGATGCAAAGGGTGAATCAGAATGGCTTAACAGCTGTCCCACAAGGAAAAGCAATCCCTTACCTGCTGTGCCATGCTCATGGCAACACCAATGCAGATGCCAGCAGCTGATGCGCACAAGGACAGCCAGCCTGGACTTATTTTCATTACATATCTTTGTCCTGATGTCCTTCTACAAGCTGGAACATTTCTCCCTATGAGCAGCAGAGGGCAGGAGAGTTCCAAGGTGAGGGCCAACTCTCCCCTGTTTATCGGGCACTCAAAGAGAAAGAGAAAATGAAAACCAGATGTGTTTCCCAGCCCATGGCAAACACCAGCCTTTCCATCCTTACAGTCCTTCCTGACATCAGCAGCAACTGAAACAACATCCCACTCACCTTTGCCATGTCTGGCAGAGGTTGCAGCTCTTTCTATTGCATCCCTCTAGCTTTCAAGTCAAGAGCTCCTGTGTCACACAAGGAAAAGCAATCTTTTACCTGCAGTGCCATGCTCATGGCAGCAGCAATGCAGATGCCAGCAGCTGATGCCCACAAGGACAGCCACCCTGGACTATACTTCATTACATATCTTTGTCCTGATGTCCTTCTAGAAGCTGGGACATTTCTCCATCTCAGCAGAAGAGGGCCGGAGAGTTGCAAGGTGAGGGCACACTCTCCTCTTTTTCTGGCACACAAAGAAAAAGAGAAGATGAAAACCAGATGTGTTTCCCAGCCCATGGCAAACACCAGCCTTTCCATCCTTAAAGTCCTTCCTGACATCAGCAGCAACTGAAACAACATCCCACTCACCTTTGCCATGTCTGGCAGAGGTTGCAGCTCTTTCTATTGCATCCCTCTAGCTTTCAAGTCAAGAGCTCCTGTGTCACACAAGGAAAAGCAATCTTTTACCTGCAGTGCCATGCTCATGGCAGCAGCAATGCAGATGCCAGCAGCTGATGCCCACAAGGACAACCAGCCTGGACTTATTTTCATTAAATATCTTTGTCCTGATGTCCTTCTAGAAGCTGGAACATTTCTCCATCTCAGCAGAAGAGGGCAGGATGGGTCCAAAGCGAGGGCACTCTCTCCTCTTTTTCTGGCACACAAAGACTAAGGGAACAAGAACACCAGATGTGTTTCCCTTCCCATGGCAAACACCAGCCTTTCCATCATTACAGTCCTTCCTGACATCAGCACTAATTGAAACAACATCCCACTCACCTTTGCCATGTCTGGCAGAGGTTGCAGCTCTTTCTATTACATTTCTCTAGCTGTCAAGAACTCCTGTGTCACACAAGGAAAAGCAATCTTTTACCTGCTGTGCCATGCCCATGGCAGCAGCAATGCAGATGCCAGCAGCTGATGCCCACAAGGACAGCCAGCCTGGACTTATTTTCATTACATATCTTTGTCCTGATGTCCTTCTACAAGCTGGAACATTTCTCCATCTCAGCAGAAGAGGGCAGGAGGGGTCCAAGGTAAGGGCACACTCTCCTCTTTTTCTGGCACACAATGAGAAGATGAAAACCAGATGTGTTTCCCAGCCCATGGCAAACACCAGCCTTTCCATCCTTACAGTCTTCCTGACTTCAGCACTAATTAAAACAACATCCCACTCACCTTTGCCATGCCTGGCAGTGGTTGCAGCTCTTTCTATTGCATCCCTCTAGCTTTCAAGACAAGAGCTCCTGTGTCACACAAGGAAAAGCAATCTTTTACCTGCTGTGCCATGCTCATGGCAGCAGCAATGCAGATGCCAGCAGCTGATGCCCACAAGGACAGCCAGCCTGGACTTATTTTCATTACATATCTTTGTCCTGATGTCCTTCTAGAAGCTGGAACATTTCTCCCTCTGATCAGCAGAGGGCATGAGAGTTCCAAGTTGCAGGCACACTCTCCTCATTTTCTGCCACACAAAGAGAAAATGAAAACCAGATGTGTTTCCCTGCCCATGGCAAACACCAGCCTTTCCATCCATACATTCCTCCTGACATCAGCAGCAACTGAAACAACATCCCACTCACCTTTGCCATGTCTGGCAGAGGGTGCAGCTCTTTCTATTGCATCCCTCTAGCTTTCAAGTCAAGAGCTCCTGTGTCACACAAGGAAAAGCAACCTTTTACCTGCTTTGCCATGCTCATGGCAGCAGCAATGCAGATGCCAGCATCTGATGCCCACAAGGACAGCCAGCCTGGACTTATTTTCATTACATATCTTTGTCCTGATGTCCTTCTAGAAGCTTGGCCATTCTCCCTCTGAGCAGCATAGGGCAGGAGGGGTCCAAGGTGAGGGCACACTCTCCCCTGTTTATCTGGCACTCAAAGAGAAAGAGAAAATGAAAACCTGATGTGTTTCCCTGCCCATGGCAAGCACCAGCCTTTCCATCCTTACAGTCGTTCCTGACATCAGCACTAATTAAAACAACATCCCACTCACCTTTGCCATGTCTGGCAGTGGTTGCAGCTCTTTCTATTGCATCCCTCTAGCTTTCAAGTCAAGAGCTCCTGTGTCACACAAGGAAAAGCAATCTTTTACCTGCTTTGCCATGCTCATGGCAGCAGCAATGCAGATGCCAGCAGCTGATGCCCACAAGGACAGCCAGCCTGGACTTATTTTAATTACATATCTTTGTCCTGATGTCCTTCTAGAAGCTGGAACATTTCTCCCTCTGATCAGCAGAGGGCATGAGAGTTCCAAGTTGCAGGCACACTCTCCTCATTTTCTGCCACACAAAGAGAAAATGAAAACCAGATGTGTTTCCCTGCCCATGGCAAACACCAGCCTTTCCATCCATACATTCCTCCTGACATCAGCAGCAACTGAAACAACATCCCACTCACCTTTGCCATGTCTGGCAGAGGTTGCAGCTCTTTCTATTGCATCCCTCTAGCTTTCAAGTCAAGAGCTCCTGTGTCACACAAGGAAAAGCAATCATTTACCTGCTGTGCCATGCTCATGGCAGCAGCAATGCAGATGCCAGCAGCTGATGCCCACAAGGACAACCAGCCTGGACTTATTTTCATTACATATCTTTGTCCTGATGTCCTTCTAGGAGCTGGAACATTTCTCCATCTCAGCAGAACAGGGCAGCAGGGGTCCAAGGTGAGGGCACACTCTGCTCTTTTTCTGGCACACAAAGAGAAAATGAAAACCAGATGTGTTTCCCAGCCCATGGCAAACACCAGCCTTTCCATCCTTACAGTCTTCCTGACTTCAGCACTAATTGAAACAACATCCCACTCACCTTTGCCATGTCTGGCAGAGGGTGCAGCTCTTTCTATTGCATCCCTCTAGCTTTCAAGTCAAGAGCTCCTGTGTCACACAAGGAAAAGCAATCTTTTACCTGCTTTGCCATGCTCATGGCAGCAGCAATGCAGATGCCAGCAGCTGATGCCCACAAGGACAGCCAGCCTGGACTTATTTTCATTACATATCTTTGTCCTGATGTCCTTCTAGAAGCTGGAACATTTCTCCCTCTGAGCAGCAGAGGGCAGGAGGATTCCAAGGTGAGGGCACACTCTCCCCTGTTTATCTGGCACTCAAACAGAAAGAGAAAATGAAAACCAGATGTGTTTCCCAGCCCATGGCAAACACCAGCCTTTCCACCCTTACAGTCCTCCTGACATCAGCACTAATTGAAACAACCTCCCACTCACCTTTGCCATGTCTGGCAGAGGTGGCAGCTCTTTCTATTGCATCCCTCTATCTTTCAAGTCAAGAGCTCCTGTGTCACACAAGGAAAAGCAACCTTTTACCTGCTTTGCCATGCTCATGGCAGCAGCAATGCAGATGCCAGCATCTGATGCCCACAAGGACAGCCAGCCTGGACTTATTTTCATTACATATCTTTGTCCTGATGTCCTTCTAGGAGCTGGAACATTTCTCCATCTCAGCAGAAGAGGGCAGTAGGGTCCAAGGTTAGGGCACTCTCTCCTCTTTTTCTGGCACTCAAACAGAAAGAGAAAATGAAAACCAGATGTGTTTCCCTGCCCATGGCAATCACCAGCCTTTCCACCCGTTCAGTCCTCCTGACATCAGCAGCAACTGAAACAACATCCCACTCACCTTTGCCATGTCTGGCAGAGGTTGCAGCTCTTTCTATTGCATCCCTCTAGCTGTCAACTCAAGAGCTCCTGTGTCACACAAGGAAAAGCAACCTTTTACCTGCTTTGCCATGCTCATGGCAGCAGCAATGCAGATGCCAGCAGCTGATGCCCACAAGGACAGCCAGCCTGGACTTATTTTCATTACATATCTTTGTCCTGATGTCCTTCTAGAAGCTGGAACATTTCTCCCTCTGATCAGCAGAGGGCATGAGAGTTCCAAGTTGCAGGCACACTCTCCTCATTTTCTGCCACACAAAGAGAAAATGAAAACCAGATGTGTTTCCCTGCCCATGGCAAACACCGGCCTTTTCATCCTTACAGTCCTCCTGACATCAGCACTAATTGAAACAACATCCCTCTCACCTTTGCCATGTCTGCCAGTAGTTGCAGCTCTTCCTATTGCATCCCTCTAGCTGTCAAGTCAAGAGCTCCTGTGTCACACAAGGAAAAGCAATCTTTTACCTGCTTTGCCATGCTCATGGCAGCAGCAATGCAGATGCCAGCAGCTGATGCCCACAAGGACAGCCAGCCTGGACTTATTTTCATTACATATCTTTGTCCTGATGTCCTTCCAGGAGCTGGAACATTTCACTATCTCAGCAGAAGAGGGCAGGAGTGGTCCAAGGTTAGGGCACCCTCTCCACCTTTTCTGGCACTCAAAGAGAAAGAGAAGATGAAAACCAGATGTGTTTCCCTGCCCATGGCAAACACCAGCCTTTCCATCATTATAGTCCCTCCTGACATCAGAACTGATTGAATCAACATCCCACTCACCTTTGCCTAATCTGGCAGGGAGGTGATGCTCTTTCTAATATACCCCTCTGGCTTTGAATTCACCAGTGCTTTTGTCACCCAAGGATATGCAAGATTCCACCTGTTCTGCAATTTCCATAGCAACAACTATGCAGATGTCAGCAGCTGATGCCCACAAGGACAGCCAACCTGGACTTATTTTCATTACATATCTTTGTCCTGAAGTCCTTCTAGAAGGTTCAACACTTCTCCATCTCTGCTGCAATGGTCAAAAACGGTCCAAGTTTAGGGCACAGTCTCCTCATGGCCTCTTGCAGTCAAAGACAAAGGCAACATGAAGACCAGAAGTGTTTCTTTGCCCATGGCAGACACTAGCCTTTCCATCCTGACAGTCCTTCCTACAATCACCTGGAATTGAAACAACATCCCCCCCATCTCTTTTTTGAACTTATTCATGCATGAATAATAATAATGAGAATTTTTCTGTAAATCTTATTTCTGCATGGAAACGATCTGATAACCGGAGCTTTTTTCTCTAAAACAATCCAGGAAATTTGCATTGCTTATCTATGTACGCAAAATGTTTTTGCCATTCATCTCAAATATCAATACATGTGGCCAAATAAGACAGAAGAAGTATTTACAGACATTTTTGGACATTGATTACTTCTGGTCAAGTGGGTAAGAATCCCTAAGCTGCAATCATGAAATTCTTTTATCACTTTCTCTGATTTAGCCATTGTTACTAAAAGGGAAATAAGACACAGGCTTTTGATAGCAGCTGCCAATTTAACTACGATAATAACTTTTATTATTCTTGGCTAAGATCAAAGTCCCGCATTTCAGGATTATCTCCAGCTCATCAAGTATAATTAACAGTTTTGGATAGCCACATTATTGTATAGCAATATTGTCTTCCTGCAAGGAATTTCATTGTTTTGACACGTGCCACAGGTTGTTAATAGATTGCCTGATTACCATTTATTTTTTTTATTGGCTTACGATGACCACAGAAAATTATACAGCAGCACCATAAAAACTGTAAATCCTATCCCATGTATCTGCATTCATACGAAAATTATATTGGAAAGCATTGGTGAAACTAAGATTACAAATTAAAGCAGAGGACAATTTCAGTGAAAGCCTACAGGTTTTACAGCTCTGCCCATTTCAAACCCTTGAAGACATCCACGGGTTTCCTGCTGTGGGACACAGGCACTCACCTGCAGCTCAGCACTGCCTGCTCATGCCTGCGCACACCTTCAGGCTGGAACCAAGGAAATCCTCAGCAGAGACATCAGTACACTTTTGTTATGATGACTTTCATAAAGAAGCATCAAATATTTCTTCTCGAGAAATACTGCAAGTCCCTTTGACACTAGCCCTTATTTTAAATGTTTAGATTTGTGCTTCATTCAGGCATGCTGTCACTCACAAAAAGATTTTTATTCTTTTTCATTCTGAGGAACACAGTGATTTCTGCCTTGTTTACTGACTGTAGGCACAGCAATACTCCTGCACCTTCAGGGAAACAGCAAATCCATCTCTTTCACACCCTACTTCTATCAAGCTCATTCACCTTACAAGGTATTTATTGCAAGCAGCTCTTCCAAAAATGGAGATTAACAGAACCTGCAACCCAGGACACCTCAGTAAGCCAGTACTTTTCATCTCCTGAAGGTGTAGGTAGACACAGAGCTGGAACATCTTTTCCAGAGCTGTCTGATGCTATCTCATCTGTGTTCCTTTACTGTTGACTCAGTTTCACTTCTTATCTAACCTGGTTGCATCCCAGGATTTCTGGTGCCAAAAATAAACTGACAGCTTTCATCACTAGTTAAAAGGAAACTGCAATAGGAAAAGCAATTTTTCTCATTTCCCTGTTGATCAAAGATGCTTCATGCAAGCCTGATGCGGTAGAAACAATATCAGCTTTAGAATGACAGTCATTAGAGCAGAATCCTTTCACTGATGAAATCCCACAGTCCTGATTCATACAACACTGACACTGGAGGACACAGTAGTTTAGATGAGAGCGCATTAAAAATGACTAAGTTAAGGTCTCAGCAAAGAGTGACAAGTATGAAAAAAAGAGGTTGCAGAAACTGCTTCAGTTTGGCACTCTGGCATAAAGTATGACAACACACAACCTGCCTGTGCAGTTCCAGAAGCAGAAGAAAGCCGTCAACCAAGACTTGTTCTCATCTGCTCTGAAAGTCCACTGGGACAAGGCCACTTTTCTCTGACGTGCTTCCAGAAGTATCACTTCTGAGCACTGTGCCAGGGAGTTACAAGATACTGTTTGTGTGTACAGAGGAGAAAAAGACGTCTGTCTGGAAACAGACTTGGTGAAGGAGAAGCAGCATTTTGCAGAGTACTTCAGAAAGAACTGAGCACTGCCCCAAGAGCTTCAGAGCGGCAGGCTGTCACAGTGTGCCAACCAGCTCAGCTGTGAGTTGGCACTGAAGCTGCACCACAGGGAGAACAAAGCCCCCTGTGCACCCTTGGAGAGCCAAGGGTTGGAGATTCATGAACCTTGAGCTCCTTTCCAACCCGGGCCATGCTGTGATTCTGGGATTCTCACCTTTGCCTCATCTGGCAGAGGGAGGCAGCTCTTTCTCTTGTCTCCCTATGGCTGTCAGGTCACCAGGGCCAGTGTCACACAGGGAACTGCAAACACTGTGTGTGCTGTGCCCTGCCCATGGCAGCACAGAGGCAGCTGCCAGCAGCTGATGCCCACAAGGACAGCCAGCCTGGACTTCCTTTGATTCCTTCCCTTTGGATCAGCGTCCTTCAGGAAGGCGGAACATCTCTCCAGCTGAGCAGCAGAGGACAGCAGGGCTTCGTTGTCTGGGCATGTTCTCTTCTGGCCCTCTGGCCCTCACAGACACAGGAGGAGGACACAGAGGCTGCTGTAACACAGCCAGCCCTGCCTCTCAGGTCAGCTCTCAGGCCATCCTCTCTCCCCTCAGCAGCAGCTCACTGTTCTGCACTCCTCTGGCCTGGGCTGGCAGAGGTGTGCAGCAGTTCTGCTGATCTCCCAGTGCTGGCCATGTCTGCAGTGCCTGTGTGAAAGACACAGGAAGCTGCCAGCATTGCACTGCTCTGCTGTGCCCCTGCCATCACCGAGTTTGCTGTCAGCAGCTGCTGCTACACGTCCATTCAGGCACAGGCCTTTCCTTCCTGGCCCTCTTTCCCCCCCTCTCTCCTCTGCTCTCTCTCGTGCTCCCCTTTGGCCTGGGCTGGCTGAGCAGTGCAGGCCTTGTTGTTGCTCCCTGGGCCAACTACGTCACGGTTCCCCGTGACTCTGCCAGCTGCTCTGACACAGCGACTGCGTCCTCAGTGTGGATTCCAGAATGCGACAGACGTCCAGAGAAGACTTCCAGGGCTGATTGGAACATGCTGCCATCAAGAACTGCCATGGCTCAGGCCCCCTGGGAATCTGCTCACAGCGAAAGCTGCTGTCACTCTGTGTGGGCACAGCCTTGTCTGTGTAGGCCTGCTCACACTGCAGCCCCTGTCTGCACCAGAACCGTGCCGATCCACCTTCTCTTGGCCTCCTTGCCTGCATGGAAAAGGGCAGCTTGGGCTGAAGTCCCTCAACTTGCAGATGGCCGAGTGAAGTCTCTGAGCCCTGGTGACCCACTCAGCTCTTCAGCCTGCTGACCTGCTCTGCTGGGGCTGTCTTAAAAGGCAGAGGGCACATTATCCTAATGTCCCCACATCCATCCCTCTTAGCATACTGTAGGCCAGTTCCTAAAAGGACACCTGCACAATCTCTCTGAATGTTAATCAACGCGTAGTTGGTCTGTGCACTGCAGAAATTGCACCTAGGTTTTCAGTGGTGATTAGCTATGTGTTTAGTCAGAGGTGCAATGCTTCTAATGGTGAGAGAAAGACATTCCCAGTTGTCATCAGGTGGAACACACTTCAGACTGGAATCCTCAAGCAGACTGCAGTCAAGCTTTCTTAATTATTCGTTGTTCTTATCAATTCAGACGCATCTCTTAATTCCTGCTTGAATGAACATTCTGTAATAATCTGCTGAGACAGCGCAAGGCTTGACAATGAGACTATAGTTTATGAAAGCAGCACTTTTTACTTCCTTTACAAGTTCTTATCTGAATGCTAAATGCAACATCAATTCACTTCTCACTGGGTTGAACGTTTTAAATATTTGGTAAACATAATGGTTCTAATTCTGACATTTAATATGAAAATATTAAAATTCTTTGTAAGTACTTTTTTGTTAGAATGCCAGATGCTAAAGGGATGAAGTGGCACAAGAAAGCAAAATGTCTCTGCTGATGGCAGGAAGGACTGTAAGGATGGAAAGGCTGGTGTTTGCCATGGGCAGGGAAACACATCTGGTTTTCTTGTTCCCTTTGTCTTTGAGTGCCAGAAAAACAGAGGAGAGCGTGCCCTCACCTTGGACCCCTCCTGCCCTCTGCTGCTGAGATGGAGAAATGTCCCAGCTCCTACAAGGACATCAGGACAAAGATAAGTATTGGAAATAAGTCCAGGCTGGCTGTACTTGTGGGCATCTGTTGCTGGAAAATTTAATGGCAGTAAACTGCCTAGATAATGACAGAATGAGGGTGACAATAGAATGGTACGTAATCACAGTGCAATGAAAAAAGTATGCAGGGTGCAGGAAGGGAGGTGTGGACATTCTGAGTTGCAACTCTTTATTTGCTCCAGAAAGCTCTATCAGAATGGAAGACTGAAGGAAATACTTTGAGTGCTTTTTTAATGTGACTGGATGAAAGATCCATGTGGCAAATTGAATAACTGAGTGGTAAAGGGACATAGATACCTCACTGTTTCATGGAACCTTTCAATTAAGCATCTGAGCACTGCGTACAGGACTTGGGAATATAAGTATTAGAGGATGATGGAATATCTGTATTTGGAAGGGACCTCGAGGATCATGTATTCCACCTCCTGGTTCCACACCGGACCTCCTATGGGTCAAGCCCTGTGTCTGAGAGCATTGTGCAAATGCTCTTTGGCCTTTGTCAGCTCAGTGCCAAACCACTGCCCTGGGGAGCCAGTGCCAAATTCCATGTATCTAGTTCATCCTACAGAATGATGCCAAGAACAGTTATAGAGATCGACTTACAAACAAAATTCTGGTCTTGAATTAATGGTACACTCACCATTTGAAAAAAAAAAAAAAAAAAAAAAAAAAAAAAAGAAAAGAAAAGAAAGAAAAATAAAAAGAAGAATAAAAGAAGAAAAAAAAAATCAAAGCCACATTCTTACGCTCGCATTTTACAGTATTGTCAGATTTTTGTAAATCTGTTTTGTCATATATGATTCTCTCATCATGAAATAATGACCAAGTTCTCTTTTCAGATCTAAACATACAAATGTTAAAGGCAACAGTGCTGTTCAAGAGTACATTACCAGCTCAAACACTGCTTTGGCTGTAAAACTGAAGGTAGTAAGGAATTTTATCAAGGAGTTAGAAGAAAACATGTAAGTGTAGATTTAAAAGCAACCTGTATTGTTACTTAGAGTTTGATATAGTGTAATCCAGTGCACAGTACTTGTAACGTGTGTTTTACAAAATGCTTTGCAATGTAGGGATCTATTAAGATAAATGCTGCAAGTTCTAATATGTCCATGACCTTTTCAAACTGTTCCTTACTCCTACACATCACTACGAGTAGTTCTTCTGTCAGGAAGGATCACATGAGTAATTAACCTGTGACCTTAATTTGGAATTAAATGCATACAGTGGAAGTAAGAGCTGTGGGTTATTTTGCTCTTTCAGTGTTGAACAGCCGAGGTGTTTTGTTTTGGAGGGTGGATAGTGATGGGACAAGTGGGGAGTGGCTTTAAACTGAGACGAGGGGTGTTGAGGTTTAGGTTGGATGTGAGGAGGAAGTTTTTCAGCCAGAGGGTGGTGAGGCACTGGAACAGGTTGCCCAGGGAGGCTGTGGATGCCCCATCCCTGCAGGCATCCACGGCCAGGCTGGATGTGGCTCTGGGCAGCCTGGGCTGCTGGTGGGCAGGTTAGAAAGCCCACAGGACTTTTTTGCAGCCCTGGGTGCAGGGGGATCACTGCTCCTAGCATGCACACAGACGAGCTGGAGCACACAGGTGATGTCCATTCCACTTGTGAACATTCCTGCAATTGCAGAGAGCGTGCGCCTGTTCCAATCACTGCTGCACAGATTAAAAACTGATTGCAGATGAGCTGTTTTGGTATGGGGTTCTTGCCAACGGTCTGCAGTGGCTGTGTGATTCCTCGGGGAGTTGCTCTCCAGCCCAAAGGTCATGTCCTAAGTCGACCAGATCCCGTTTGTGTCCAGAAATGGCTGACAGCAGATCAGCTGCTGGTCAAGTTTCTAACAGCACACTGGCCTTGCTCCAGTGTCTGTGTCATCAGCCCCAGCACATACGGTGCACCTCTTCAAGGCTTTGCAACACTGAGACTCTGCACTTGGGCTCCAGACATCCTGCTGCACCAAGAGGTTATTCTAGCTTTGGTATCTTGCAACTTTGTCTATAACTACATCACTGTAATCATAAATGTCTAGGAGAATGGAGAATGGAGAAATTAATCTCCCTGTAATTCTCTGTACTGCAGCCCCGTGGTTGTCAACACCTAATGCAATATTGAAATTTCAGTTGAGAAATTGAAAGCTGTCCCTAACAAAAAAACATCTGCATTTGTTATTGAAATCACAGTAAGGATCAAGAAATCCAAATGCTTCTAGCATAACCACGATTATAGGCAGTGTTTAGACAAGCTCTTACAGGAAAACCATGAACACAAGGCTAAAGAGAGACTAAGTGATGCACTCTGCAGGAATACTCATGGAAGTCTTCACAGTGCAGGAGTCTGATCTGATTACAGATGCTGTGCTTTAAGTACCCCTTATCATATCTTTTTTTTCACTGTTGTGCAGGGGTTGGACTCAGTGATCTCTGGAGGCTGGAGATGCTGTTTGCTAATGGCAGATGGAGAGAGGAAAAGCAAGTGCAAGGCATGCTGTGCATAGCCACCACATGGCATCTGCACCATGTCCCCCTGCACAAAGGAGGAGCAGCTCACAAGCTTGGCCTGGGCCAGGGAAGGGAGCAGACAAACATCTGGACCGACCCCAAACGAGCTGGTTCTGCAGGTTGGGTGCCTTCTGCTGCTTGTCTCACATCCTGCTGCTCAGCGGTAGATTTGTTCCTGCTCAGTGCTAACAGGAAACTCACACAGCATTTCTGTTTCAGCTGTGCCAACGCTTTGATCCCTTGCTGCTTGGATGGGGCGTTTGAAGAATGATGCCTGTGCTGATGTCCAGCCAGGCTTTGGGGATGAGTCTCCACACCAGGGTCCGTCTGACAGGACTGAGGGTTGGGGATCCAGCCAGGTCGAGTCCAGTGTGCTTTGCTCTTGTTCTTAGTGCTTGTTTTTGCTCAGGAGGGCAGGAGGTGAACCTCGTGAACCAATGCCTGCAGACGGGGTTTGCAGAGAAAGAGGTCCTGCAGGCCTTGTGTGACAGCCACGGAGCTGCAGCGAGGCTGCATCAGTGTAAAACACCAGAGATCCACGGAGGTGTGAAGGGGAGCTGTGGGCTGCAGTCACGCAGGAAGGGATGTGCATGCTCGGGGTTTGGTTGTTGTGTGTGTGTTAAGTGACTGTGATACCACTGCTGGGTCAGTGTGAGTGTACGGAACAAGTGTGACAGCCTTTTTGATGGAGTCCTGTGAAAGGATTCCTATGGATTTGAGATCCAACTGTCAGCCCGTGGGCATCATCCAGGAGTTGGGGTAGGGGATGAGGCAAGGGAAGTTGGGCTAAGAAAGGGATAAAGCAGTCTGGCAGTAGTTCTGTGTTTCTCCCATCTCCTGCTTTATTTCCTTCCAGGTGAAATAGATGGGTGCTGCAACATGCCCTTGAATGTAACAAAACCCACTCTAGTGTGGATTTGACATGGGCCCAGCACTGCAAGGTACGCTGCTGGGAGGAAGCGTCCATCTGGCTGAGGGCAGGAAGGCCCTCCAGAGGGATGCACTGAGGCCAGTTGTGCGAGGCTCAACAAGAGCAAGCGCCAGGTCCTGCGCTTTGGTCATGACGACCCCGTGCCAGCTTCTCCAGGATTTGGCTGGGGTAGAATTCCAAGCAGCCCCTGATTCCAGAACGTTGGGCTGGGCTGTTGGAATCTTCTGCCCTTGTGACTGGTCTTGCCTCCCCACCCTGTCCGTCGTGGTGGAGCAGCCTGGTGGCCCTCAGTGATGTCATAAGGGCTAGAATGAGGGGAGGAGCAGTGCGTGCTGCGTCCCTTCATTGGAGCGCTGGAGCTCTGACTGAGCAGCTCGCTTGTTGCACTTGTGCACCGACTGCGTCCCTTTGTCTTCACACCGTGCTGTGCAGCACCTTGTAGGTAAGCTGAGACAGTGTGGGAGAGACGGGGGGACAGTGAGTGCTGAGAACTGCTGGCTGGCGGAGCTCATAGGATCACATTATCTCCATCAGCAGAGGGGTGGCCATGAGGGACAGGGAGGTGATCGTCCCCCCCTGCTCTGCTCTTGTGAGGCCCCATCTGCAGTACAGTGTCCAGAAAGACAGGGAGCTGTTGGAGAGGGTCCAGAGGCGAGCCACAGAGATGGTCAGGGGACAGGAGCACCTCCCCTGCAAAGACAGGCTGAGGGAGCTGGGCTTGTTCAGCCTGGAGAAATGAAGGCTGTGGGGTGACCTCATGGCAGCCTTCAGTACCTAAAGGGAGCCTAAAAAGAGGAGGGGAATCAACTCTTTGAAAGGGTAGATAACTGCAGGACAAGGGGAAATGGTTTTAAGTTGTAAACTTAAGTTTTTAAGTTGAGGGAGGGCAGATTTTGTTTTTTCCCTCGTAGTCTTTGCTAAACCGTGGAAGCAAACTGACCTGCTCTTTCTCTCTCCTCTCTCCACCCTCTGCCTGCTTCCCTGGTGCAGCTTTTGCTCGTGGAAGATCAGAGCAAAGTGACAAGGAACGGCTGCGGATTCGTGAGATTTCTCTCCCTCGTTCTGATCTCTTGCCAGGTACCTGCCATGGTTTGTCCCCCCACATGCTTTAGCAGCCCGTGACGCCCCGTGTTTAGTAACACAGCCTCATCCAGCTTTGATGGGACGCTGGTCACGTGTGGGTTTTCTCCACGTGCTCTGCAGCTCAGCCCTCAGAAGGATGCTGTCTGTGGTGCTGTGAACAGCTGGTTTTATGGAAAGCAATCCCTTAGGCAAAGAGTCCCAGCCCCAGCTTGTGCAGAGCTGCACAGCATCACCAGGGACACCAGCAGGCGTGCTTGGGCTGTGTGAGTGTGCCCGACAGCTGTAGGGAGCACAGCAGAGATGTGAACAGAGAAAATAAAAGTGTGTTTCTTTTCAGTTCCAGCTTGTCACACCTACGCTGATGGCTGTGGCGTGCAGCGAGATCAGCTGTGGGCCTGACCTGGCATGGACAGAGGTAGAGTATGAAGCTCTGATTGGTCTTTGTTCCCTGACTGCAGCCAGCAGAGTGAGCCGCAGATGTGCTCTCCTGCTTTCCAAGAGAGCTCCTCTGTGGCAAGACAGTAGTGCAAGCGTGGCAAGTTTATAAAAGTACCAGAGCCATCTCGGCTGTTGTGTTTGTCCTCTACTGACTTTTCCCTTGAAATGGCTGCAGAAACAACAATCATTCTCTGCTCTGTTTGGCCTCGCTGTTGGTTGGACTGCTCAAGAGAGCTGCTTGGTGCTTGCAATGGCACTGTTTGCACCTTGTAACTGCAGCCGTAGCTTTGGTTTCCCTCTTCACGGTCTCCTAGCATCTTAAACAGTCAGCCTTCCTGCACAAACAGCGCAGGAAAGGATGTGGCAAAATGCACAAGGCCACCTGTCTGTGTCAGTGCCATTGCTGATTAGTCTGGATGGGGAGAGATGCATCTTTGCTGGCGTGTGCCTGCTGCACACCAGGGAGAGAAACAGCCGTTATTAGACTTGCAGTTCCTTCTGAAGTGCCCATGATAAGGACCGAGTGCATTTCCTGCAGCTTTCTCTGCAGATGTGCTCCTCACCTTGAAGTCCTCCTTGTTGGTTCCCAGCTCCTCACCGTGGCCTGTGCTCTCTGTTTCAGACTGAGAACAAGGGGAAGCCCCTGCTGGACCATGAGGTGGCACCTGTGAACATTCCAGCTATTGCTGCTGCCCATGCTATTAAGAGACACATTGCCCAGGCAGCGGATGAACTCTCCTTTGAGGTAAGCAGTTCAAGGCGTTCCTTGTTGTTCAATTTTACAATGGCAAATGCCTTCAGAGCTGCACTGGTGCAAGTGCTCTCATGCTCGGTGATGTTTGGCAGTGCAGAAGAATGCAGACATTTGAGCTGTGCTTTCCTCCCAGCCGTGCTGAAGCTGGTATTGACACTGCAATCTCTTGCAGGTGGGAGACATCGTGTGTGTCATCGACATGCCACCAAAGGAGCTGACCCCCTGGTGGAGAGGCAAGCTCGGCTTCCAGGTAGGCACAAGCTTCAGACTGGAGAGTGCAACTTCAGTAAAGGCAGGAATCTCAGCTTAGAGCTGCTCTGCCTGCTCAGGATGCCTAGTGGACATAAACAGTTTCCCTGTGTCGGTGTCAAGGGACCTTGCCTTTGGCTGCAAATGTTGAAAAATTATTACCTTTATGCTGTGAACTATGGCCATTTTCTGCTGGATAGTCTTATGGAACGTCAGGCAAGCACGTTCCGAGGGAAATGTTACGTGTCTTTAGGTTTAAGAGTTCAGATCTGAGAAGTGCTGTATGCAATAGTTGGCCTCTCTTCTTCTCTTCTTGTTACAGGTTGGATTTTTCCCAGGGGAGTGTGTGGAACTCATTAATAAGAACATTCCTGAGGCACTCATCAACTCTGTGCCAAAGCCAGGTACGGATGTTACATTTGATGGTGTGGGGAAGCAAAATGAAGTATTATTTGGGGTGCGTTCCATGTTTAGTACCTCCTTTATCCATCCCACATTGTCCTCTGGGTTGATGATCCTTCATGCACACCCTGGGGCAGAGATTTGGCCCAATCCTCCTGTGTTTATGACTGGACTTGGGGAAACTATACAATCTTCATAGAATGGCTTGGGATGCAAGGGTCCTCAAGGATCCTCAAGCTTCCACTTCCCTGCATCAGGCTGTGCTGCCAGCCCCCACATTTAATGTGAGACTAGATCAGGCTGCCCAGGGCCCCATCCAACCTTGCCTTGGGCTCCTCCAGGCATGGAGAAAATCCCTTTTTGTATGTACTGGTTGGTAATGTTCTTCCCGTTCTGACGTGCTCTGTAGAATGTGCTGTGCTCGGCCTCGTCCAACGGAGCCAGACCTGAAATGACCTGGTTTCTTCCTTTTGTTGTGCAGTGCCCAAGAAACGCAGCAAGATCCTCACCTTCCTTCGTTCCTTGGTGAAGGCCCGCCCAAAGAAACCGACCGAGCGGGAGGTGGAGAAGGAAAGGGTGTTTGGCGGTGACCTGGGAGAGCATCTTCTCCACTCCGGTCGTGATGGTAAGGAGCTGCCCATTCCTGAGATCTTCCTCTGCTGGGCATCTGAAGAAGATGAAAGGGAGCTCATATCTAGCAGGGGGCAGGCTGATAGCCGTGGAGACACGTGTAATGGGAGTTGATGGCTGAAGGATAAAGTGAGGCGGATGCTCCTAAGAGACAAGCACATCTGTATTTGCTTCAGCCAAGCCTGGCTGGGCTTAGTGGATGGGATGTGAAGCACAGCCTGCAGCACGATTGAATCAGGAGCTCCACTGACGGCTGGCACGTGTTCTTCAGTCCCCCAGGTCCTCCAGAGCTGCGCTGAGTTCATTGAGCAGCACGGCGTGGTGCAGGGGATATACCGCCTGTCCGGCGTCGCGTCCAACATCCAGAGACTGCGGTAAGAGTGCTGCGACTGACACAGCCTGAGTGCATCTGGTGTGGCTTTGGGCTTGCCTTCCTCTCGCTCAACCGGGTTTGCGTCCCTCTCTCCAGGCAGGAATTTGAGTCGGAGCAGATTCCTGAGCTCACCGTCCGTGACATTCACAGCGTGAGCTCCCTCTGCAAGATGTACTTCAGGGAGCTCCCGAACCCTCTGCTCACCCACCAGCTGTACGGCAAGTTCTCGGTAAGCACAAGGCCACGTCTTTCATTTCCCTCTTCCTGGGCCTCTTGGCAGATGGCTGCAGCAGTGCCCCAGCTCGGAGGCCCTTTTGCTGTCAGCCCCACGAGGTTTACTCGCAGTGGTGTACTAGCCTGATTGGTGTCTCGCTCCCTTTCTGCACTACTCCAGGATGCTGTTGGTGCCGCTACAGAGGAGGAGCGGCTGCTCAGAATGCAGGACGTCATCCAGCAGCTGCCCGCTCCTCACTACAGGTCAGTGCTGCCCTCAGCCTGCTGAGCTCAGCCCTGCTGCATTGCAGAGGGCAACGATGCGGTTCCAGGCTCTGTCTCACGCCGGCAACACGATGCCTGTGTATGCTGAAGGGTTGAAGGCTCCATGGGCTTACTTTATGGGGTCAGTTCCTGGGCACGGGGGCACGCTTGGTGCAGCTGATGGCTGCGGCTGTGCTGTGCTGGGGCTTGGTGCTGCAGCGTGGCACTCAGTCAAGTTGGATCTACTTCATCTTCGGTGACAGTAGCAATCACAAGAAGTAGCATGAATGGAGGTTTGCTTTCTGAATTGCAGCACGGCATGCTCGTTGGTGCTGAACGTTTGCCTCTCTTGTTTTCCAGGACACTGGAGTTCCTGATGAGACACTTGGCGTGTCTGGCTGCGAGCTCTACCACCACAAACATGCATGCCAAGAACCTAGCCATTGTGTGGGCTCCAAACCTCTTAAGGTAAACTTCTGGTTCTGTTTCAACGCTTCCTCTGTTCTCCAGTTAAGAAAAGCAGTCCTCTCTTTTTCTCCATCAAATGTGCTCTTCTCCTGTAAAATCTGTGGCTGACAGAAGCGCAGGAGCCTGGGCTATTCTCCAACCCCACGGGCACAATGTCTAGGTGACAATTACTGCAGTCTTGTTGAGATGGGACTGACGTGTCCTTGATCATCCAGGGGAATTTCTGCAGTGGCATCACTGATTGCCCACTGCGGAAGTCTCCAGAGCCTCAGCTGACAGCTTTTGGCTGCAACAATTCAGACTCGGGGAAACGGTCTTGGAGAAATGACTTCTAAAATCTGCCTTTTCTACAGATCACAGCAGAACGAGTCTGCCTGCGCCAGCGGAAGAGCTGCCTGCATGGAGCTGCAGACACAGTCAGATGTGGTGGAATTTCTCATCAACCACACAGACGTCCTCTTCGGCTCCAAATCCAGAGCAGACATCGCAGATGCAGCAGGTGAGTTTCTTCCTCCATTAGCTTGATCTTGACCTGACACCTTGATCAAATGCAGGCCTTCTCCAGTACCTTTGAGATACTCTTTTACCATCAAGAGGACAGCAGACCTCTGGGCTTCCATTAGAATTTGGCATCCTGTTGCTGGATGCTGAGAATGTCCAAGCACAAACTTCACAAGGAGGAAACTGACATTATTATGGTTTGCACACAGGAGAAGCTTGATGCAAGTGTGGCAGCGAAGTTTTCTCAATTCCTGCCACCATTTCCTTGGGTTTTTCCTTGCCTATTTTGATACAGTAAGCTGCTCTTAATGATGACCATGTCCTTTGCCATAAACACACCTCTGCCCACATAGTTATTTTGAGCTCCTCTTCTTCCAGTAACTCGGATAAGCAAGCCTGAGAAAAATACAGCACCTCCCCCAGAACTGTAGTGGCTGTGCTGCTGCTTTCTGATCCTCGCTCTTACCTGTGGTTTTCCCTGACAGGGCACAATTCTCTCCCAGGGCCCAAGTCTGTGGGGGTCTCTTCTGCTGCCACAAAGCTGCTAAGCCTGGAGGAGGCACAGGCACAGAGGCGAGGCCACAGCAGCTATCCCCCTGTTGTGACAGAGAGCAGCAGGGACATTGAAGTGGAAGAAAGCCCTGCAGCTGGGCAGGGCAAATTCCACACCGTCATCGACTTTCCATCTGACAGGTAAAGAGGACTTTCTTTTCCAGCACCTAGCATCATTGTTTGGGTGGGTTTTTCTGTTTTTCTCTCCATGATTTCTAGTGCCAAAACTTGCTGAAACTAAGTTATGCTACTGGTGGGTTTTTTAGATGTCAGGGCCACGTACCTGAAACCAATTGCAGTTCTCCTCTAAGCAGAGCAGTTGGTCAGACTTGCTGGCACTAGAAATTAAACATGGCAGTGAGATGAGGCCGATGAGGTGCTAATGAAAGAGTCTGAGATGCTTCTGCTTCTGAACTTCCTTTATGGCTGCACGGTTCCTCAGAAAGCAGTTATGCCTGCCAGCTCCATCAAAGCCATCCCTCAGATGCTGTGCTGTACAGCTGTGGAGCCTTTGCTCACATGCTCTGCATCTTGCTTGACAGAGTTGAGGGGAATTTAGCCAGCAAGACTTCAGGGCTGAGCTGTAGAACGGAGCCATCCTCAACTGTTGGAAACAGAGCGAGTTTCTAAGCTGTGTTTCTGCAGAAACCAGGCAGTCCCAGGAACAAGCAACTGCTGCCAAGAGCTCAGTGCAGCTCTTCCCTCACCCTGCACCACACACGACTCACAGCGTTGGCTGTTTTCTCTCTCCAGGCAAAATCCACCCAGAAAGACTGAGGAATCACCAGCTAGCAGTTGGTGTTGCTGCTTTAGCCTCAGAAAGCCATCCTCTGGGAGCAAACGCCAACTGCAGCGCAATGCCAGGCAGCAGTCAGAAACAGCAGTGGTAGTCCTGGCAGGTAAGGGTGCAAATGCAGCTTCCAAATCCCTGCTTTTCAGGAACATAGAATTCAAGCTTGCTCTGCACTTCTATCTCCTTCTAGCATTCCAGCCCCTTCCTAACATCTTCAGTTCACCCCTGATCAAGAACCACTGTCGTAATTCAGCTTGTGAAAGTTTGACACTAACCCCTGTGTATCCTTTCTAGGTGAATCGAGCCCTTGCCAACCCACAAGATCCAGGGCAAGTAGCGAGGATGCTCTCTGTGCTTCCATCAGTGGAGAGCTCATAGGAAGCACAAATTGCTGCAGTTCTAATAGCAGCCTTCCATCTAACAACATTAATGGAGAGAAGGAGCTCATCGAAGTCCATGCTCTGATTACACCTGGCTCTGCTGAAGTTGCTGACCTGGGCCTGCCAGACACCACAGTCACCAGCCTGGATTGTAACCAGGAGTCTCTGCAGTGCAGCCCATCCCAAGCACAGTGTGAGTGCCCCAGCAGCAGCACCTCCATGCAGGAGCAGGTCAGCGTCAGTGAGGAGGAGCAGAGCCTCTTGCAGGGGGACTTTCAATCAGGCCTCCAGTCCCAGGCACCGGACAGCAGCACTGAGAGCTCTGAGCCACTCTCTCCATGACAAGACAGGATGAGTCCCATCTTCACCGTGGACCTCTCACACCCTCCTGTCCTTTATTTAATAATAAAAGCACACTCGTGCTCAATCAACGCCTTGACTGCCTCCAGAGTCTTCATTCACACGGACTGGGATGAATGCAGCACACAGCAAGGCACCCCAGCTTGCAATGCTGTGGCTGTGGGGTGCGTGCAGCACAGCTCCGGGTTTGTTCCTGTTTTGTCTGGCTTTGGGATGTCTGCAGGGGGAGCTCTGCTACCATTTGGCATGGTAGCAAATAATCTCTCGCATCCTGGATGCTGCTCATGATACTCCCAAGCTTCCTGGCTGTGGCTTTGTGATGCTTTTCAGGGCTTTCTGATGCATTTCCATGCCTTGGATGTTGCTTAACACCTCCCTCCTCCCATCATGTCCTTTCCTGGCTCCCATCTACGAACTGGCCCTGCAGATCATCTCCAGACCTGTCATCATCACACTGCGGCAGGAGAAGCTCCCCCTGGCCAACGTCAGGCAGTACTGCTTGGTCTGCAGCTCAGTGGCCATTTCCCTTTTAGGCGGCTCCTGCAGAAGAATCAAGCAGCAGAAGAATTTGCTCACCCTGCAGCACACAAATGCTACGAAAGCAGAAACAACCTGGGAATCTCTGGGTCTGCAAGACTTCACAGACACTCACCGACTGTGTCTGATGGTTCCCTCCCATCCTTGATTTCCTTCTCCCCTTCTCCACGTCGGATCCCACTGCTGAGCCATGATCAAGCTGCCCAGTGTGGCAGAGCATCGTGCAGAGCTGTGCTGGCACCTCCTCCCCTTCCTCTCCTGCATCTCAGCGTGCAACCTGAGCAAGTTTTCCTGAAAAAGTGACCAGCTCTTTTCCATCCCTTTGCCCCTACAAACAGTTGTCCAGAGGATCTCGTCCAAGAATTCCTGGAACAGCCTGCAGCTGGCTCTCCTGAAGTTCAGGCTCCTGCCTTTGCTTCCTGCCAGGCCCACATTCCTTGAGATCACAAGCTCAAGGAGGGCATGGTCACTGCAGCCCTGACCGCCTCCTGTCGTAACCCCTGGTGTGCACCATGTCCAGCAATGCTTCCCTTCTGCTTGCTGTGCCCAATGCCTGCACCACAGAGTGATTCTCACTGCACTCCAGGAGTCTGTCAGATTGCTTGCAGCCAGCCATGCTGATTTCCCAGACTGACTGGAATCCCCCATCAGGATGAGAGTCAGTGAGTGCGATGCTTCTGCTGGCTGCAGTAAGCAGCTCCCACCAACAGGCTCTCTTTCCAGGCGGCTGTAGCAGACCCTCACCTCCAGAAGCCCTGCACTGCTGCAGTTCCTGATTTTACCCACAAGTTCACAACCTGGTCATGGCTCTTCTTAGTTCTTTGCACTCAACTTCTCATCACAGAGGGCAAATCCCTTGCCTTCCAGAATTCCATAGTATCAATTGTGTCTGCTTATGTCAGGATTGTTTTTCTTTCTTTTTCCATTTTCTAGGTAGGAAAATGAATTTCTGAGCCAGGAGAAGCAGAAGTGAAACAGTCTTCCTGGCACTGCTCAGGTTGCAGGAGTTGCCAAGTGCTCCTCAGGTAATGTGTGCTGAAGAGCTGACCTTGGTGGCAGGGGCTGTGGCTGCATTTTGTGCCTGTCATGCGGGAATCCAAGAAAGCCTATTCAGAGCAGGAGCTGCAGAGCGAGATAAACATCACGAGAAGGTAAGGCTGAGAAGCAAGGACACCTCCAGAAAGAAGAGAAAAACTGAGTCAAGTGAGCTGCGTGACGGCCGTGTGATGCTGACCATGATTGGAGGAAGAGCGCATGGCTGGGAATGACTGATGGCTCTGGTTGGATGGGTGCCTGTGTGCACAGAGGTAAGGAGTGTTTGTGGGATGTTTTGCTGGCATCTAACGGCTGTAAGGGGAAGTCAAGAGAGAAAACTTGTGAATGCATATAAGGGATGTTAAAATCTGGAACAGACTGTTTGGATCATTCACAGCTGAGTCCAGATTGCCACACTGCCAGAACTTGGGGCCTAGGATTTTCCTTAGAGTGCCAACTGCTTATTTTAAATGATAAAAAGTAATACTGAAAAAAGCATCCCTCCTTGCATTAGAATAAGGCATTGATATTTGATGTTTCTGTCTTTCCATTCCTTTAGCAGCCTGGGTGTTGATGCAGCTGCATGCATCTGCTGCCCTCCCCTTCTGTTTTGTGTAAAAGAACAGTAAAATATGCAATCAGTGTGAGATCTTTCTGAAGTATTTTACTTTATTTGCCCCTAGGCTGCAATGGCTGGGAAATGGCAGTGTCACCCAGGAGCCCACACGGCGACCTGATGTCTCATTGTTGGGGTCTATTGGAAACCACCACGATGACAAAAGAATGCCTGGGATTCCTCCGGCCCAAATGCCAAACCTTGCACTTGGCTGTGCTGAACCTCATCAGGTTCACCCAGGCCCACCTCTCAAGTCTGCTGAGCTCAAACAGATGTCATTTTTCTCGTGTCCTTCCATTCCGAGTCCATCTGTTCCCCAAAGCAAAAGAATTTGGAGGGAACCACCGACAGTTATGTGAGCGATTTCAGCGTCTATTTCTGATCATGGCAACAACTTCAGAGGTCACACTTAATTTACGGTGCCCGTTGTAATTCTGACCAAGGCTGCAGTTGCAGCTGACTTCCCAAGGCTGCAAGACGTGGTGGTGACACAGCCTTGTGCTTCTGCATTGGTGCTCATCCCACGTTTCCTTTCTCTGTCTCGCAGGTCAGCTCCTGCTGGAAGCAGATGGTATCCCAGTGTGAATGAAGGTCAGTGCAGGAGCAGCTGCTGATGGGAGGAAGGAAGTCCATGCTGAAGAGCTCTGAAGCATCTGCAGGTATGGTTCTGGAGGAGGCAGCAGTGATGTCGGAGGGCTCCCCAGCAGGAAGCTGTCTCATCCAAATGCTTGCTGAGTGGTTGGAAGGGAGCTTTCTGCATGACAGCAGCACCAGCTGCTTGCTTCAAATGCTGCAAAGACAAGGATTAGCAGGAGTTCCAGTATCTACAGTATCATCACGAATCACGATAGGATTACAATGTGTCCTCATACAAACGCAGCCATTTCTCTCTGAGTCCAGAGGCTGTCCGGAAAGCATCTTTGAGGTCTCTCACACCAAACCACTGCTGTCCGTGTGGGATCTGACTCATTAGGGTATAGGGGTTAGGAACCACAGGCTGTCTTTTGAGAACGGGTTCAGTCATTTCCTTACATCTTGCACCAGCCGATACGTGCCGTCTGCCTTCCGTGCCGACAGGATTGGGGTGTTATAAGGCCACAGACAAGGTTCCAGAAGACCATCCTTAACCAGTGTCTGTGTTACAGCTTTTAGACCCACTCTCCCTTCTAAGGCTATGGGATATTGTTGCTGTTTCACAGCTCCACTCCCTCCTTGGGCAGTTCTTTGTAAGGGAAAATTGTGAGTCCACCCCGATTTCCTTCCCCTGCCCACAGCTTTGGATTCATTTCTTCTTCATCACAGCTGATAACACATTCATTGACACGTGATACCTGTTTCACAGACTTGCAGCTGTAATCCTCATTTGACTGTTAAATCTCTCCCCCATAAATCGGTCCCTGCTTCAGGCACAGAGAACAATTGCCCTGCAACTATTTTATCTTTCCATTTTACTTCTGTGGTCTCCAAGAGTGGAGCTGTCATTTCTGATCCCTCAGCCCCAGTTATGCACAACAGCCATATCCAGATACACGGCTGGTACCTCTGAACTAGCTAATGCTGTAGGATGGAATGTTGTTTCTGCACTGGCTATCAAATGTGGGATTGCTCTGAAGCAGTCCAGCACAATGTGTTTTGTAATTTGCCCTTAGAAACAGTTTGAAAAAGTAGAAAGACTTTATTAGTATTAGTAAAAAGAAGTTATTTCATAACATATTTTAGAAATACAGTTGTTCAATCATGTGATCAATTCTCACCTACAGAACTGTAATAGTTACAAATTGCATGGGTATAGTATTAAGGACCAGAAAGCATGTTGTAAGGCCATTCTGTTTGGATAGGAGAAGCTCAGCAAAAGAAAAACAGACTCCAAAGAAGCCAGGGCCTCCACACAAGGCGGAAGTGACTCACTCTGTGGGCAGGTTGGGATGCAACAGGCAGGCATCAAGAGACTCCCCTCTGTCCTCCTTCCAAACTTCTCTCTATTCAGGGATGAGCAGGTGTCCAGAAATAGTGGCCAAGTGTTGATAAGCAGCTGTCAGACATTCAATAATTAGCAGTATACCTGCTGAGCTAGCAACAATTGGTGTTTAGCCAGTCACACACACACACACAGAATGGCCCGGGTTGGAAGGGACCTCAAGGATCTGGAATCTCCAACTCCCTGCCACAGGCAGGGCCACCAACCTCTGTACCACTGCACATATGCACATTGCTGGATAGAAACAGCAGTGTGGGAAAAATTGTATGCTGTGGATGCAAAGGGTGAATCAGAATGGCTTAACAGCTGTCCCACAAGGAAAAGCAAACCCTTACCTCCTCTGCCATGCTCATGGCAACAGCAATGCAGATGCCAGCAGCTGATGCCCACAAGGACAGCCAGCCTGGACTTATTTTCATTACATATCTTTGTCCTGATGTCCATGTAGAAGCAGGCACATTTCTCCCTCTGAGCAGCAGAGGGCAGGAGGGGTCCAAGGTGAGGGCACACTCTCCTGTTTTTCTGGCACACAAAGAGAAGATGAAAACCAGATGTGTTTCCCTGCCCATGGCAAACAACAGCCTTTCCATCCTTACAGTCCTTCCTGAAATCAGCAGCAATGGAAACAACATCCAACTCACTATTGCCATGTCTGGCAGAGGTGACAGCTCTTTCTATTGCATCCCTCTTGCTTTCAAGTCAAGAGCTCCTGTGTCACACAAGGAAAAGCAATTGTTACCTGCTGTGCCATGCTCTTGGCAGCAGCAATGCAGATGCCAGCAGCTGATGCCCACAAGGACAGCCAGCCTGGACTTATTTTCATTACATATCTTTGTCCTGATGTCCTTCTAGAAGCTGGGACAGTTCTCCACCTCAGCAGAAGAGGGCAGGAGGGGTCCAAGTTGCAGGCACACTCTCCTCTTTCTGGCACACAAAGAGAAAATGAAAACCAGATGTGTTTCCCTGCCCATGGCAAACACCAGCCTTTCCATCCTTACAGTCCTCCCTGACATCAGCACTAATTGAAACAACATCCCACTCACCTTTGCCATGTCTGGCAGAGGTTGCAGCTCTTTCTATTGCATCCCTTTAGCTGTCAAATCAACAGCTTATGTCACACAAGGAAAAGCAATGTTTTACCTACTGTGCCATGCTCATGGCAGCAGCAATGCAGATGCCAGGAGCTGATGCCCACAAGAACAGCCAGCCTGGACTTTTTTTCATTACATATCTTTATCGTGATGTCCTTCTACAAGCTGGAACATTTCTCCATCTCAGCAGAAGAGGGCAGGAGGGGTCCAAGGTTAGGGCACACTCTCCACTTTTTCTGGCACACAGAGAGAAAGAGAAGATGAAAACCAGATGTGTTTCCCTGCCCATGGCAAACACCAGCCTTTCCATCCTTACAGCCCTTCCTGCCATCAGCAGCAATGGAAACAACATCCAACTCACTATTGCCATGTCTGGCAGAGGTGACAGCTCTTTCTATTGCATCCCTCTTGCTTTCAAGTCAAGAGCTCCTGTGTCACACAAGGAAAAGCAATCTTTTACCTACTGTGCCATGCTCATGGCAGCAGCAATGCAGATGCCAGCAGCTGATGCCCACAAGGACAGCCAGCCTGGACTTATTTTCATTACATATCTTTGTCCTGATGTCCTTCTACAAGCTGGAACATTTCTCCATCTCAGCAGAAGAGTGCAGGAGGGGTCCAAGGAGAGGGCACACTCTCCTCTTTTTCTGGCACACAGAGAGAAAGAGAAGATGAAAACCAGATGTGTTTCCCTGCGCATGGCAAACACCAGCCTTTCCATCCTTACAGTCCTTCCTGCCATCAGCTGGAATTGAAACAACATCCCCCACATCTCTTTTTTGTACTTATTCATGCATGAATAATAATAATGAGAATTTTTCTGTAAATCTTATTTCTGCTTGGAAACTATCAGATAACCGGAGCTTTTTTCTCTAAAACAATCCAGCAAATTTGCATTTCTTATCTATGTACGCAAAATGTTTTTGCCATTCATCTCAAATATCAATACATCTGGCCAAAGAATATAGAAAAAGTATTTACAGACATTTCTGTACATAGATTACTTCTTGTCAAGTGGGAAAGAATCCCTAAGCTGCAATCATGAAATTCTTTTATCAGTTTCTCTGATTTAGCCAGTGTTACCAAAAGGGAAATAAGACACAGGCTTTTGATAGCAGCTGCCAATTTAACTACGATAATAACTTTTATTATTCTTGGCTAAGATCAAAGTCCTGCATTTCAGGTTTATCTCCAGCTCATCAAGTATAATTAACAGTTTTGGATAGCCACATTATTGTATAGCAATATTGTCTTCCAGCAAGGAATTTCATTGTTTTGACACGTGCCACAGGTTGTTAATAGATTGCCTGATTACCATTTATTTTTTTTATTGGCTTATGATGACTGCAGAAAATTATACAGCAGCACCATAAAAACTTTAAATCCTATCCCATGTATCTGCATTCATACGAAAATAATATTGGAAAGCATTGGTGAAACTAAGATTACAAATTAAAGCAGAGGACAATTTCAGTGAAAGCCTCCAGGTTTCACAGCTCTGCCCATTTCAAACCCCTGAAGACATCCACGGGTTTCCTGCTGTGGGACACAGGCACTCACCTGCAGCTCAGCACTGCCTGCTCATGCCTGCGCACACCTTCAGGCTGGAACCAAGGAAATCCTCAGCAAAGACATCAGCACACTTTTGTTATGATGACTTTCCTAAAGAAGCATCAAATATTTCTTCACGAGAAATACTGCCAGTCCCTTTGACACTAGCCCTTATTTTAAATGTTTAGATTTGTGCTTCATTCAGGCGTGCTGTCACTCCCAAAAAGATTTTTATTCTTTTGCTTTTCATTCTGAGGAACACAGTGATTTCTGCCTTGTTTACTGACTGTAGGCACAGCAATACTCCTGCACCTTCGGGGAAACAGCAAATCCATCTCTTTCACACCCTACTTCTATCATGCTCATTCACCTTACAAGGTATTTATTGCAAGCAGCTCTTCCAAAAATGGAGATTAACAGAGCCTGCAACCCAGGACACCTCAGTAAGCCAGTACTTTTCCTCTCCTGAAGGTGTAGGTAGACACAGAGCTGGAACATCTTTTCCAGAGCTGTGTGATGCTATCTCATCTGTGTTCCTTTACTGACAGCTTTCATCACTAGTTAAAAGGAAACTGCAATAGGAAAAGCAATTTTTCAGATTTCTCTGTTGATCAGAGATGCTTCGTGCAAGCCTGATGCGGTAGAGACAATATCAGCTTTAGAATGACAGTCATTAGAGCAGAATCCTTTCACTGATGAAATCCCACAGTCCTGATTCATACAACACTGACACTGGAGGACACAGTAGTTTAGATGAGAGCGCATTAAAAATGACTAAGTTAAGGTCTCAGAAATAGCAAAGAGTGACAAGTATGAAAAAAAGAAGTTGCAGAAACTGCTTCAGTTTGGCACTCTGGCATAAAGTATGACAACACACAACCTGCCTGTGCAGTTCCAGAAGCAGAAGAAAGCCGTCAACCAAGACTTGTTCTCATCTGCTCTGAAAGTCCACTGGGACAAGGCCACTTTTCTCTGACGTGCTTCCAGAAGTATCACTTCTGAGCACTGTGCCAGGGAGTTACAAGATACTGTTTGTGTGTACAGAGGAGAAAAAGACGTCTGTCTGGAAACAGACTTGGTGAAGGAGAAGCAGCATTTCCAGAGTACTTCAGAAAGAACTGAGCACTGCCCCAAGAGCTTCAGAGCGGCAGGCTGTCACAGTGTGCCAACCAGCTCAGCTGTGAGTTGGCACTGAAGCTGCACCACAGGGAGAACAAAGCCCCCTGTGCACCCTTGGAGAGCCAAGGGTTGGAGATTCATGAACCTTGAGCTCCTTTCCAACCCGGGCCATGCTGTGATTCTGGGATTCTCCCCTTTGCCTCATCTGGCAGAGGGAGGCAGCTCTTTCTCTTGTCTCCCTATGGCTGTCAGGTCACCAGGGCCAGTGTCACACAGGGAACTGCAAACACTGTGTGTGCTGTGCCCTGCCCATGGCAGCACAGAGGCAGCTGCCAGCAGCTGATGCCCACAAGGACAGCCAGCCTGGACTTCCTTTGATTCCTTCCCTTTGGATCAGCGTCCTTCAGGAAGGCGGAACATCTCTCCAGCTGAGCAGCAGAGGACAGCAGGGCTTCGTTGTCTGGGCATGTTCTCTTCTGGCCCTCTGGCCCTCACAGACACAGGAGGAGGACACAGAGGCTGCTGTCACACAGCCAGCCCTGCCTCTCAGGTCAGCTCTCAGGCCATCCTCTCTCCCCTCAGCAGCAGCTCACTGTTCTGCACTCCTCTGGCCTGGGCTGGCAGAGGTGTGCAGCAGTTCTGCTGATCTCCCAGTGCTGGCCATGTCTGCAGTGCCTGTGTGAAAGACACAGGAAGCTGCCAGCATTGCACTGCTCTGCTGTGCCCCTGCCATCACCGAGTTTGCTGTCAGCAGCTGCTGCTACACGTCCATTCAGGCACAGGCCTTTCCTTCCTGGCCCTCTTTCCCCCCTCTCTCCTCTGCTCTCTCTCGTGCTCCCCTTTGGCCTGGGCTGGCTGAGCAGTGCAGGCCTTGTTGTTGCTCCCTGGGCCAACTACGTCACGGTTCCCCGTGACTCTGCCAGCTGCTCTGACACAGCGACTGCGTCCTCAGTGTGGATTCCAGAATGCGACAGACGTCCAGAGAAGACTTCCAGGGCTGATTGGAACATGCTGCCATCAAGAACTGCCATGGCTCAGGCCCCCTGGGAATCTGCTCACAGCGAAAGCTGCTGTCACTCTGTGTGGGCACAGCCTTGTCTGTGTAGGCCTGCTCACACTGCAGCCCCTGTCTGCACCAGAACCGTGCCGATCCACCTTCTCTTGGCCTCCTTGCCTGCATGGAAAAGGGCAGCTTGGGCTGAAGTCCCTCAACTTTCCGATGGCCGAGTGAAGTCTCTGAGCCCTGGTGACCCACTCAGCTCTTCAGCCTGCTGACCTGCTCTGCTGGGGCTGTCTTAAAAGGCAGAGGGCACGTTATCCTAATGTCCCCACATCCATCCCTCTTAGCATACTGTAGGCCAGTTCCTAAAAGGACACCTGCACAATCTCTCTGAATGTTAATCAGCACGTAGTTGGTCTGTGCACTGCAGAAATTGCACCTAGGTTTTCAGTGGTGATTAGCTATGTGTTTAGTCAGAGGTGCAATGGTTCTAATGGTGAGAGAAAGACATTCCCAGTTGTCATCAGGTGGAACACACTTCAG
The DNA here is from genome assembly GCF_987193195.1 of Phasianus colchicus. Taxonomy (NCBI): domain Eukaryota; kingdom Metazoa; phylum Chordata; class Aves; order Galliformes; family Phasianidae; genus Phasianus; species Phasianus colchicus. The sequence continues at coordinate 1,831,578 of NC_143476.1, forward strand.
ACTGGAATCCTCAAGCAGACTGCAGTCAAGCTTTCTTAATTATTCATTGTTGTTATCAATTCAGACGCATCTCTGAATTCCTGCTTGAATGAACATTCTGTAATAATCTGCTGAGACAGTGCAAGGCTTGACAATGAGACTATAGTTTATGAAAGCAGCACTTTTTACTTCCTTTACAAGTTCTTATCTGAATGCTAAATACAACATCAATTCACTTCTCACTGGGTTGAACGTTTTAAATATTTGGTAAATATAAGGTTCTAATTCTGACATTTAATATGAAAATATTAAAATTCCTTGTAAGTACTTTTTTGTTAGAATGCCAGATGCTAAAGGGATGAAGTGGCACAAGAAAGCAAAATATCTCTGCTGAAGGCAGGAAGGACTGTAAGGATGGAAAGGCTGGTGTTTGCCATGGGCAGGGAAACACATCTGGTTTTCTTGTTCCCTTTGTCTTTGAGTGCCAGAAAAATAGAGGAGAGCGTGCCCTCACCTTGGACCCCTCCTGCCCTCGTCTGCTGAGATGGAGAAATGTTCCAGCTTCTAGAAGGACATCAGGACAAAGATATGTAATGAAAATAAGTCCAGGCTGGCTGTCCTTGTGGGCATCAGCTGCTGGCATCTGCATTTCTGTTGCCATGAGCATGGCAAAGCAGGTAAAAGATTGCTTTTCCTTGTGTGACACAGGAGCTCTTGACTTGACAGCTAGAGTGATGCAATGGAAAGAGCTGCAACCTCTGCCAGACATGGCAAAGGTGAGTGGGATGTTGTTTCAATTAGTGCTGATGTCAGGAAGGACTGTAAGGATGGAAAGGCTGGTGTTTGCCATGGGCAGGGAAACACATCTGGTTTTCATCTTCTGTTTGTCTTTGAGTGCCAGAGGCCAGGAGGATTCCTGTTTCCATGGACTATCAGCAAATTGTCTTTCACTTTGGCAATCACACATTCTTCTGGACCCTGTGGATCCACCTGACAATTTGCCCATAGTTCAGACTAGACAAACACAGACTGAAGAATCTCTCAGTTTTCAGCAGGTCCTCATCAGGTGTCACTTTGGTCCTCTCCTCCAGGCTGCATGACATCTCTGGATTATTACCAGAAAGTGAAAACCCAAGTAAGTTGTGGATGCCCCACTCCTGTATGCATTCAAGGCCAGGCTGGATTTGGCTCTGGGCAGCCTGGTCTAGTGGTTGGCTGCCCTGCACAGAGCAGGGGGTTGAAACTAGTTGATCATTGTAGTCCTTTTCAACGCAGGCCATTCTGTGATTCTATGATTTAATCAGAATGTAAATGCTGTAGTATCTCCTCATAGGATGCCAAAAATTAGTCAAGTCCTGCAGTACTGCAGAATAAACACTGCAAATACACTGCAGTTCATTTAATCCATCCAGTTATTCAGTGCACTCTTTTTCTAGCCAGGCTACTTGGTCCTCTACAGCTTCTGGTCTTCTGAAAAACATCAGTGTTTTGTTATTCATTTGGAAGCTCAGTGTTACGTCCTGTGATCTCTCTAGATTTCTCCATGAGAATATGTAGAAATCTGTAAAGCTCTGATGTCCCTCAGTTCACTACACAAAATTTAAGGGCAGTGCTAAATTCCGTATATCTAGTTCATCCCGCAGAATGATGCCATTTTTTTATCTCAGTGAAAAGTAGAGCAGTCAAAGCAGGACTGGATTTTTGTTCCAGTGCAGACCAAATTTCCTGCCTACCTTCAAGAAAAGCTCATTGTGTGTAGCTACAGTTACGTACAGATGCAGCTCCTCTGTTAAAATGTACAGAGAGAATGTTCTCTAATGTTGATATGAGATATTTACTGATCTTGTAGCATGAGTGCCCTCGTGATTCTTCACGCCTGTCAATTTTTAAATAATGAGAAATAAAAACACATATTTTTCAAAACAGGTATAGAGATTGACTTACAAAAAAATGTTTATCTTGAATCAATCATACACTCACCATTGCAATACGGAAAAAAAAAAAAAAAAAAAGAAAAGAAAAAAAAAAGAAAGAAGAAAAGCCACATTCTTACAGTGGCATTTTACAGTATTGTAATTCTGTTGTGTGAAATCAAGGTTCTCTCATCGTGAAATAATGACCAAGTTCTCTTTTCATATCTAAACATACAAATGCTAAAGGCAGCAGTGCTGTTCAAGAATACATTACCAGCTCAAACACTGCTTTGGCTATAAAACTGAAGGTAGTAAGGAATTTTATCAAGGAATCACAGAATCACAGAATTGCCAGGGTTGGAAGGGACCTCAAGGGTCATGAATCTCCAACCCCCCTGCCACATGCAGGGCCACCACCATTCCACCTAATGCTAGACCAGACTGCCCAGGGCCCCATCCAACCTGGCCTTGAACACCTCCAGGGACGGGGCATCCACAACCTCCCTGGGCAGCTGTTCCAGTACAGTACAGTCATGTTTTAATTTCAGTCTGAGTCAGGACACACTGCATAGCAGAATACTTGTATTTGTACTGTATTAATTGTGACTTTCAGAGTTACAGTTAAACAGTTTGGGCCCTGATGACTTCAGCTGTTGAAAATAATGCATCCTTGGACGGTGACAGCAGTAGAAATGTGAAATTGCTGCCTTCCCTTTTCTTTTTCATGGTTTAGACTCTAAGGTTAGTGTTGCTAGCTAGGTTTGTCATGTTTCTAATGTTATTAGAAATGTAGCAGCAGAGCTCCAGATAGACACCAAAAGAAGTGAAGCTTCTATCTTCATGTGGGCTGGACTCTTAACTGTACGCTTTTTAATAAAGGAGATTATTTTGTATGCCAGCATTTTCTACAATAGAGATTAGTGTGTGTAATACTTTCCATGTATCATCTTTCCTCCTTTCTCACAAGGGAGAGCAGAGGCTCTCCCTCAGCTGAGGTCATTCCCTGCTTGGAATTCCGCATGGAACCGGAACCCCAGAGCCGAGTGCATCACAGAAGATGCTGCGTTTGGGGGCCTGCAGGGCTGCCCTGCGTGCTGCCTGGTCCCCAGCCATTCCCTGTGAGGTGACACTGCGCTGTGATGTCACAGTGGTACCTCGTGCGCCCTCGTGGCAGCGGTGGGAGCGGTGGCTCAGTCCGCTTGTGGGACCCGCAGGAAGCGGAACCAGAGAGAGCGTTGCGTCTACCTGGAGATTTCCTGCTGTCATGGAGCGGCTGAGAGCCCTTCGAGGTGAGTCCCTCCACCTCTCCGCACGCCGTGACGCCGCCCGAGCGCACGTGTGCCTCCAGAGTCAGTTCAGGCCGCGCCGGCAGCACCGTCCTCGCTCTGCTGAGCGCAGCTGCCCGCCGTGGTTTCCCCGGCACCCCAGCAAGGGGAAAGCTCCCTCCCCCGTCCCCGCCAACCGTGGGGCTGGAGGAGCGTTCCTCCCAGAGCCGGCCGGATGCTCGGCCCTGGCTCCGAGCGACACCGGCGGCAGCTGCTCCGCTCTTTGCTTCCAGGTCTCTTTGCCTGTGTGGGCTGCGTGCCCAGACGTACGCGTCGCAGGGAGAGAAGCAGGGTGCCGAGCCCTGTCCCTGTCTCCGCTGTGACTGTGCTGCAACAGCGCCTGCAAGACCGGGAGGTGAGCTGGGGACGTCCGGCCGTGAATCCTTGCCGTGGCGCAGTGCCGTGGTCCTGTGGGTGCCGGGCCGCGGCACCACACCGGCACGGTGATGGGTGGCAGTGGGCGGCTCCCCGAGAGCAAGGGCAAAGCAAAGCATGACTGGTCCCTGTCCCCAGGGTGATCGAGCACAGGTGTACCGCGAGCTGGAGGGCGCCCTGTGGGAAGACGACAGCCGCCCGCCGTGCGGAGTGGTGAACCGGCTGCTGGCAGAGGTGTCCCGGGACCTGACGGCAGCCCAGGTGAGGGGTTACAGCCAAAGGCAAAGGGAGCCGCTGCCCGTGCTGGTGTTGTGCTGGTGGACGGCGGTGGCTCAGCCCTTCCCAGGGTCTCAGGCAGTCTCCTGGACGGTGTGTCACCAGTGACTCCTTTTCAGGGTGTCAGGGACAACGTGAGGACGGCTGCCAGCAACGTCCTGGTGGCTCTGGCCCGGATGCATTTCAGCTTGGTGATGGCTGAGCTCCAGGGCCAGCTGAAGGCCATCGGGGAGAGACCCAAGGATTTCGTGCTCATCACCCTCAGCAAACTGTTCGGCATCTACGGTAGAGTGCTCTCAGCCACCCTACACCTATGACAACTGGGGAAAGGGGTCTTTCCTCTCTGGAGGATGCAGGGCTTCGCCCCCTCCTCTGTTGCTGCCAGGGCTCTGACTGTGGACCTCTCCTTCCTCTCTGCAGCTCCACAGTGCATCCCCTTCACGTGGCTGATGCTGGCTGGCCTGCGCAGTGTGGTGGGCCAGGTGAGGAGCGGCCGGACCCTGCGCCTCGCTTGTGCTGGTGAGTGCTGGCTCCAGAGCAGGGGGCCTTGGGACAGCCCTTGCACCTCGCCCTGCTGCAGGCTCTCACAGGCTGCCTTTTCTCTCACTCTCTTTAAACACAGAAAATAACAATTACTATTCATATGTGTTTCTTTAATTTTGTTTTCTCAGTTGTGAAACAGTGGCTGGAAGGAGTGAAGATTCACTTGTCCTCTGGATCCCAATGCCCCTGGCCTGCCATGGAGAAAGAGCAGATCTATGAGAACCTTCAGGAACTGCTCTTCTCTGTGCTGAGGAACTGGCAGGACTGCCAGGAGGAGGAGGTGAGCCTTGCTGCGCTCCCAGCCCAGGGTGGCAGCGGGGGCACCCATGTGGCAGCTCTGTCTGTGCCCAGTGGGCTGGCAGCTGAGCAGTGATGGGAGGGAGTGGGCTGGCTCTGCAAAGGGCCCCAAAGTGGCTCTGTGGCAGGGAGCAGCTGCATGTCACAGCACTGTGGCAGGAAGAGCTGGGGATGAGGGTCTGGGGAAAACCTGCCTGCCCTCCAGAGCGAGCCCATCTCCTGCTGGGCGTGGGGGTTGGGGAAGGGGAAGGGAAAGAGAAAGCCTTCTCTGTAGGAAGGGCAGACCTTCGGTCTTTGATGCCGGGCCTCTGCCATCCCTCTCCAAAACAAACAGGCCGTCCTCGGGGCCGTGGCTGCCATGCTGGATGTTCTCCTGCAAGAGGAGCTGCACCAAGAGCACGTCTGGGAGCAGCTCCTCTGGCTTGTGCACCCGTGTCAGGAGATCCAAGACACCTGCAGGGTGGCCAAGGTGAGACGCTGTGCAGGGCTCAGGGTGGACGTGGGGCCGGTGCAAGTGCCACGAGGGGTCGGGGGGTGCAGGGAGGAGGTGGGGAGCCCTTGGAGAAAGGAGGAATGGGTGCCTCAGAGCCTGAGGAGCTTTGTGCTAGCAACTGGGGGGACCACATCCAGTTGCATCTGACTGGAGGAGAAGAGGGCTGCTGGGTGGGAAATGCCTGCAAATGATGCCCAAACATGGCTCAATTGAGAGCAGAGAGACTCTCGGTGCTGCTGGGAGGTGGGGAATAAACAAGAATGCCTGTGCAGGAGCTTCTCCCTGCGGAGGAACAGTTGGAAAACAATTTCTCCACTCCCAAGTGGCTAGATGTGGCTTCATCCCTTTCCTCCTCTCCTGGTCTCTTGCAGAGTCTCACTGTCTTCCTGGAGGCCTTAGAGGGCATTGAGTCTGTCATCCAGAAGGACAAGTTTCTGGACGTCACGAGTGCCGTGTTCTACCAGGTAAGGGGAGCCTATCCCTGTGCCCACAGCAGTTTCCCTCTTACCTAAGTCTCAGGAGGAGTGCAAAGGTCTGAGCCCCTGACTAATGCAGCTGAGCCTTGGCTCCTGCATGCTCATGGCTGTTCCAGAGCCGTGCCTGTCCCCCCGGGGATGCTGTGAGGCAGGCTGGGTTTTGTCTGCCTGTCCTCTTCCTGAGAGTGCCCAGGGAGACGAGAGCAGCAGCACAGCGTCTTTTCCGTCCTCAGTGCTGATGTGATTTTCTCATATGGACTTTGTTCCCACAGCTCTATGACAACACCAGGCAGCACAGCGAGGCTGATTGTGCACAGCTGACCCACTGCATCCTGCTGCAGGGTAAGGAGAGGAGCTTTGGCAATGCTTGGCGGTGCCCTGGCCAAAACCCCTCTCACAAACCTCAGGAATGGGCGTGAGTTTCTTGCTAACATACTGTGGGATTTCCTCCCTGCAGCCCGGATCTGCCCAGAGGAAATGGTCCTGTTTCTGCAGTCACAGCTGGGCGAGGACTGGGAGGCTGGACGCGTGGCAGCACTGGGTCTGCTCGGTGCTCTGGCTCGCTCTGATGGTCAGTAGCACAGGCTGGGACTTCCAGGGATCCCCTCTGCCATCGGGGTTGTGGCTCCGCTCATGCTTCTGTGCATCTCTTGCAGAGCCCGTGATGATGGAGAAGCTGCCCCAGGTGGTTGAGGCTGTGCAGTGTCTGTGCAGCGACCTCAGGATCCGGGTGAGCTGCTTTGGGAATAGAAAGTGTTGTTGGGGTGGTGATGCTGCTGCCAACACGGGCAGGGCTGGGGTGACTAGAGAGGTGCTGGGGCATTGACCACACGGTCGCGATGGCTCCTGTGGGGAGAGCAGGCAGAGTGGAGCGGGCAGGTCCCTGTGCTGTGCTTGGAAAGTGCACAGCCTGCTGCTACGGACTGGCCCTCACCTCAGGAGCCAAGGCTCCTCCTCTGCTCCTGTTGTCTCTGCTCGTGCCCAAAGGGCTGCCCCAATGAGCAGGTGGCTTCCCTTTGCCTTCTGACCTGAAAAATCACACCCTCAATTGACCCCTGGCAGGTGAGGACGGCAGTTCTGCACTTCATCAAGGACCTGCTCAGTTCAAACACCCGGAGCTGCTCAGCCTGGGATGTGGTGGGGCACATCTTCACTGAGTTCAGCCGCACCGCTGGAAGAAGGGTAAGGACAGTGGGCAGCATCTTCTTTGGGAAGACCTGTGCCGCTCAGAGGGTGGCACAGAAGCACCGCTGGGGCCGCACCTGAGCCTCCTGAGAGGCTCTGAGAACTGAGGTAACCGGGTTTCAACACCGTTGTTGTGCAGGCAGCTGGAGACCTTTCTCCCCGGGAAGCCCAGGAGGAAGGAGCTCTGCAGGAGCTGTGCATGGACATCCTGGGGTCTCTGGACGTCTCTGCGACAGGGATGTCCAAAGTAAGTCACATCTGCCCTGCTGCTGCTCCTTGCCTTCGCACCACCTGTTCCTCATCCCACCACCCCAGGTCTCTCCTCCAGCGTGCTCTGAAGCACGCAAGGCTCAGGGAAATTCGCAGAGTCCTCTTCATCTCTGAGCAGAGGCAGGAATGCTGACACGCTCAACTGCCTCGTTCCCGACAGCTCCTGTGGCCACGGCTGCTGCTGTTCGTGGTGCCAGCCCAGCACACCGGCATGCTGATCCCGGTCTCGCGCTGTGTCCGAGCCCTGGCCGAGAGAGAGGATCTGACAGGACGGCGAGTAGAGGAGCTGGATCCCCATTTCCTCAGCTCCATGTTTCAAGGTAGGAGCAGAAGCTCCGCCAGTGAGCTCTGCTGACCTGTGCTACCACCCAGAAGGGACAGCGGAGCTGCGCGTGGCTGGGCACGGAGCGTCTTGGAGTCTGACTCAGCACTTTTTTCTCCTCACAGGCCCACGACTGACTCCCCAGACACTGCTGGCGCGCCTGCTGGTGAGTAGATGCTCCAGAGCCCAGTGCCACCAGCCCCCGGGAGGAAGCAGCACGGCCACGGGCAGAGCTCTTGGCTGCTCCTTGCCCGCCAGGGCAGAGCCACGCTGCTTCCATCCTGGGGGGAAGCCGCTGCTCTTGCTGCAGAAGTGACCCTGCTTCTCCTTGCTCTCGCTCAGGTGGTGGCAGGGAGCCCTGTTGCAGGCAGCGAACTCCAGGCCGCTGCCTTACAGCTGATGCAAAACCTCCACAGCAGGTTCCACAGAGCTGTGGGGGCCATGTGGGCCGCTGAGATCCCCCTGCTGCTGCAGTGTCTCCAAGGTAAAGTGCTGGTGGGGAGGGAGAGGCGGAGGCAGGGAAGGGCGGGAGTGAAAATGCAGCTCTCTCTGCAGGGTGGCAGAGGGGAAGCATTGCCTGCAGCCCAGTGCTTGCTCTGCTGCTGTTCCCATTCCAGGGGGACAGCGCTGAGGCCCGGGGATCTTTCCCCACGGGGATCTGCCCCTTCCAGGACACGGATGGGCCCTTCACGTCCCCTCAGTTAGTTCTGTGTTCCTGCGGGGACAGTGTTTGTGGGGAGGGACAGGTCATGGTGGAGGGGGTGCGCGTCCCAGCTTGGCAGTGTCAAGTGCCCAGGCCAAGCCAGGTTTGCAGCAGCTCTTCTTCTGTGCCTTGATCCCAAGTAAGGGTCTTTTTCTTCCTGTTGCTGTGCAGGGAAAGATGAGAGCTTCCTGGACGCTGCAGGGTGGGAGCGCCGTCTGCTGAAGGTACAGCACTGCTGGGTGCAGAGAAGTGCTTGCCTGCCCCAAGTAGCCCCGCTCCCATATGAGCCACCACGGGACAGGAACAGCCTCTCCAGTGCTGCTGAGGAGCCTTTGAGGCGCTGCCTCTTCCGCTCTGTCCCAAGCCCAAGGGGGGTCTTAGGAGAAGAGCGGCAGGAGGCTTAAATGGAGGGAATGCTGGGGAGCTGGGAGAGGAACTGTTCTTCCAGACACCTCTCCCCAGAGGGCTGCAGCAATTGGGAGTGAGGGAAGAGGCAAAGGGCGAGGGAACATCGTCTTCTCCTGTTCTCCAACAGTTCCTCGGGGCGTCAATGGACACCATACGGGATGAGGCCTGGATCGAGGCCCTGAGCTGTGAGCTGAGCCGGTGGCTGAGCAGCTCTGCCAGCAGCTCTGCAGAAAAGGTGAGTTCCCCCCGGCTCCACCCAGCGGTGCAGCTGCAGGTGTCCAACTGGGGCTGGGGCTGCGGCTGGTGCTCTGCCCACGCGGGATGCTGATGCTGCTTCCCCAGTCTGTGCCCCCAGAGGGCCTTTCCCTGCAATCTGCCCAGGGATGGATAAAGCTCGGCCCTGCAGCTGCTCTCAGTGACTCCCAGGGAGCGTGGGTCCTTCCACCTGGCCCTCCCCCAACAGGTTAAGCTGCTGCCACATCTCAGCTTCTTCCTTCCCTTCCCCTGTAGTCTTTCCTGTACAAGGCTCTGGGCACAGTGCTGGGAGCCTGTAAGGGAGTCCTCCACATCCAGGAGAAGCTGCTGCAGCACCTGGAGGAAGCAAACGCGGAGGACCCATGTGAGGCCCAGGTGAGCCCTGCTCTCCTCCAGCTCCTGCAAGCATCCCCGCTCCGTCCCTGGGGCAGAGGGCTTCTCCTGGCCCTGCTCCGCGCCTTTCCATCTCCTCCCTGCTGCCCTTTTCCTCAGGAGAGGATCTGTAGATTCAGGCCTGTGCCAACTGCCCCTTGTTCTTTTGTGCAGGGAATGGTCTCTCTTCTCAGCCACGCGGCTGAGAGTAACTTCCAAGCAGTCCTGGCCACGCTCACCACGTTTGCGTCCAGGCTGTGCAAAGGCCGCAACGCGAGGATTTCCAGGCGCAAGAAGGTAAAGCGTTACGGGTTTCCATCTTGGCATTCTTCTGCCTTATTTTCTGCCTTGGAGCCCAGGTGCATCGCGGGGCACTGGGGGCCGTTGAGCGAGTGTCTCAAGGCATTTCTTCCCACACAGATGGAGCTGGACAGCACGAGAGCTCAGGCCACACGCAGCGCTCTCGTGCTCGCCCACGGCAGCTTGGCACTGCGTGCCTCCAAGGAGCAGCTGCTCGCCCACCTGGAGGGAGACATCGTGGGCAACATCCTGATGCTCTACAGCTGCAGCTGCCGGGTGAGAGCTCAAAGCGTGCCAGGGTGTCTGAGCGCCCAGCTGCAGCCCCTCCACAAGGGGGGATGCTGAGAGGGACCTTCCCTTTCCAACGGTCCCCCGGGGAATGGTTTGTGCCCAGATGAAGACCCAAGCCCTTCCCTTAGCGTTGCCCCCACGTGTCCCCCTTGCAGCCCTTGTCCCATCCCGCAGTTCAAAGAATGTTCTTCTCTCTTGGGCCTCAGGACCTGCAGAACAACCTCGCGCTGGTGCAGAGCATCACCGACTTCAGCTCTGCCTTCCAAGCTGTGGGTGATTCTGCATCCTTTAACCCCTCCTTGAAGGGAAAGCTTCTGGAGATCCTGATGGTGAGTGCCTAGAGGCAGGGCTGCCTGCAGAGTTCTGGGCTGCACTATGAGGCCCGCTTCCCTGGGGGCATACAGGTCTCCATCAGCCACATGTCTCCAGCTGGTGGGGACTTTGGGTGCTGGAGGCTCTGCTGGGCAGCGGGCTAGGTGCACCAGCTGTCGAGCTGCTGCATCCTGCAGTGCTTCCATGGGAAACATGGGAGTGATGGGGCTGGTGTGTGGCAGTTATGTCTGTCTCAGGGCTGGGTGGAAAAGCTCTCATGTGCCCCCTGCCCAACTTGACAGTGTCTCTCTGGGACTTTCAAGACCTGCTGAAGAAATACTACTCGGGCATTCCTGTCTCCCCAGTGCCCCTCAAGGTGGTTCTGGCCCTGGAGCAGCTGAGGTAAGGTCTGAGGTTGCAAGGCAGGATGGTGGTCCCCATTTTGGGTAGCTCCTGAAGGCCTGGAGGGGGTAGGGGGCAAAGAGACACATCTATAGGAGTGAAGGCTGGGCTGTTGTGCCCGGCGGAGCTGAGGTTCTGGGCAGGGAGAAAGGCCCTGGTGCTCCTGTCCCCTGGCAGGGAAGAGAAGGGAGAGTTGGGGTCTCCTTCCCTTCAGAGAGGGAGCTGGTTCAGTGCTGCCGGGGAGGAGGTGGGCGCTGCTGGAACTGAAGACAGTGCTCAGCAGCAGGAGCTGGGGGTATTGGCTTGGTAGCTGTCGATTAGGAGAAAGTCAGATGCTGTCTGAACCAGTCTGGAGTGCACTGCTAAAGGCCCTTTCTGATTTCTCTTCCTTTCTTCCTCCTGTCAGCAAGCTGAAGCCCTGTTTTGAAAGCAAGGACATGCGGGAGATGTTGGTCCTGTGCTGCAAGAACATCGTGACGCACCCTTCAGCAGAGATGATGCTGAAGATCAGGAAGTCACAGCACGCAGCGCAGTACCTGCAGGTAACCTGCCGTAACTTTCCCGGCCACCTCTCGGTCAAACCCGACCTCAGCACACACAGCCTATGCTCTGGCAGCAGCCGTGATGCTAAACCTCACTGCCCTCTTCTGCTTTCAGCTTCAGCAAACGTCCCTGAAAGCTCTGGGCCGGCTCATGGCGGTTCTGCTCCAGACAGAGCCCAGCGGCGGCTTCTTTCAGAACATAGTGCATGTGAGTATGTGTGGGGCAAGGGAGAAAGCATGGTGCCTGTCGGCAGTGGGGGCAGATCTGGGGACTGAGAGGGTGATCAGAGGGGAGCAATCTCCTGCTGACGTGCCAGCTCACTGCGAGCTCAGAAATGGGCAGAGCGATGGGCCCTGCAGGGGAAAGGCAGGAGCCAGCCCCTGGCAGGCCACAGCCGAGGAAAAGCTCCCGGGTTAGCAGGCAGGATGACTGCAGAGAGCGGGGGCAGCAGTGCCGGTGCTCAGTGAGGCTGGAGGCCACGTGGAGCCACAGGGCAGCCTTGGGGGAAAGTGCTGGGGAAGGAGGGACAGGGAGAGGGGCGGCAGGAGGGAAAGCAAAGACTCCTCAGTGAGACAGATGCTCTACCCCAGGTCCTGCAGAAATGCATGGTCTCAGAGAACGTGTGGGAGCGCAAGAGGGCCCTGCAGACCTGCTCCCAGCTGCTGGCTGTTTGCGAAGAGCTTCGAGTGAGTAAAGAGCCCCACCGCATGCCCCCTGCTCCCTCCCCAGAGGCCCTGAGCTGGAAGGCGAGCTCCGCCCAGCTGTGCATGCTGTGCCACGGCGTGAGGAAGGCACAGGCGGAGAAGCCAGGGAGAGCCGGGGCTGCCTACAGCTTTCTTCCTGCCTCTCACCCCTGCAGAGAGCAGATGCCTGCGAGCACTTTGGCTCCCTGGTGGGATTGCTGGCGCCTCTGACGTGCGACCCCATGCCCGCATCCCGCCAGTTGGCTGCCTCCTGTCTGAGCTCCCTTCTCCGAATCCAAGGTGAGCAGAGCAGGTTGCACCAGCCCTCTGCCCTCCTCCGTAGCACTGCCAGAGCCCCACGGGCTGGGCCCTGTTTACAGGAGGGAGAGGCACCGTGCACAGCTCTCTTCTCGTCCCCACCCTGTCCTCTGTCTCTGCCCCGTGGAGAGCGGTTCCATTTCCAGAAGCATGACTTCCCTTTTCTCCCTGGGCTCTTTCCAGCCAAAGCAGCCAACAGGGAGCCAGGAGACATCGGGAGCCTGTCTGAGGGACTGCATGCCTGCAGCACTGTCTCTCAGCTCCAGACCACGTCCAAAATGGCCATGGTAAGTGGACCCAGAAAGGGGTGGTGGGATCTCTGTGCGGAGGCTTCTGCACGACTCTGTGCTGCTCCCAGCCTTTCACACCGTTTCCAAAATGAGCTGTCGCCCTGAGACCGCTGTTCTCAGCAAGCAGCAGGAGGCTCTGAGCTATGGCTGGCCTTCAGGCACGCAGTGCAAGGGGCTGACTCCATGATGTGTGTGTGTGTGTGTGTGTGTGTGTGTGTGCACTTGCGTGCATGTGTGACTGTGGCTGCTGGGAGGTAGGCTTTGCATGTCAGCAGACACCATGGGTGCAGAAGCTGAGCGAAGGCTCAGCCGCCTTCCGTGTAAATAGCAGGGTACGGACAGCAGGAGCGTTGTGAATGGCCGGCAAGCCACTGAGCTAAGAATGCCCTCCAGACTGCTTGGTGCTCTGAAGAGCTGCGCAGAGCAGTGATGGGATCTCTCCTGCTTCTCATCTCTCTGCAGATCGTGTGCAGAAACTTCCCCGTCGAACGCACCGTCGACTTCATGATGGCCACCAAGGAGACCATCCGGAAAGCCACAGGAGTGCGCGTGCGTGCTGCTGGGAAGTGGGTGACCACCTTTCTGCAGATGCACGGGAAGGACATCTGTTGGAACGTAAGAGACTTTCTTCCACGTGTCTTGGTTTGTTTCTGGCTGTTGCACCATGCCCTGTGCCGTCTGCCTCTGGTACTAAAGCAGCACAGCCTGAGCGCAGAGCCAGGGCTTGGACAGGGGGGCTGGTTTGAAATTTAGGCTTAGGTGTTGCAGCATGTCAAGTGAGCAGGCACTGCTCACGCGCTGAATGTCCATGGTTAGGCCCTGCAGAGTCCAGGATGCAGCAAGTCCTTCCTTCTCCCCTTCTTCTTCCAGGTGCCACCCATCCTCTACATCCTGCGCAGCTGCGCGTCATCTACGCAGCAGAGCACGTTCGTGCCCTTCCTGTGCCAGGCGGTGGTCATCCTCACCCGCTGTCACACTGAGGCCGTGATGAACAACTTCTCCCGGCCGCCTGGACCCACAGACAGGTACTGGCACTCCTGCCTTTGCTGTTGCTGTAGCTTGCCTCTGCCAGAGGGATCCAGGGAGGAGGCAGCTTCTCTTTTTTCCTCTCAAAGTCTGTGTGAGGTGGAAATTACTCAGTCACAACTTGAGACTCTCCATTTTCTAGTGAGACGTGGAAGAGAATAAGAGAGTTCTGCCTTCAACGGTGGAGCCAGTAGAAGAAAAAGGAAGAAAAAGAAAAGGAAACGAAAGGAAAAAGAGAAAATGAAAGAAGAGAAAAAAGAAAAAAAGAGAAGAAGGAGAGAAGGGGAGTAGAAGGGAGAGGAGGGAAAAGGGAAAGGAGAGGGAATGAGGAGGAATGAGAGGAAAGGGGAGGGAAGAAAAAGGGAATGAAAAAGAGAAATTTAAAATGAGGAGAGGAGAGGAGAGGAGAGGAGAGGAGAGGAGAGGAGAGGAGAGGAGAGGAGAGGAGAGGAGAGGAGAGGAGAGGAGAGGAGAGGAGAGGAGAGGAGAGGAGAGGAGAGGAGAGGAGAGGAGAGGAGAGGAGAGGAGAGGAGAGGAGAGGAGAGGAGAGGAGAGGAGAGGAGAGGAGAGGAGAGGAGAGGAGAGGAGAGGAGAGGAGAGGAGAAAGGGAAGGAAAAAGGGAAGGAAAAAGGGAAGGAAAAAGAAGGAGGGGAAAGGAGGAGAGAAGAGAAAAGAGAAGAGGAGAGGAGAGGAGAGGAGAGGAAAAAGGGAAAGAAAAAGGGAAGGAGGGGAAAGGAGGAGAGAAGAGAAAAAGAGAAGAGAAAGAAGAGAAGAGAAGAGAAGAGAAGAGAAGAGAAGAGAAGAGAAGAGAAGAGAAGAGAAGAGAAGAGAAGAGAAGAGAAGAGAAGAGAAGAGAAGAGAAGAGAAGAGAAGAGAAGAGAAGAGAAGAGAAGAGAAGAGAAGAGAAGAGAAGAGAAGAGAAGAGAAGAGAAGAGAAGAGAAGGGAGGAGAAGGGAGGAGAAGGGAGGAGAAGAGAAGGGAGGAGAAGAGAAGGGAGGAGAAGAGAAGGGAGGAGAAGAGAAGGGAGGAGAAGAGAAGGGAGGAGAAGAGAAGGGAGGAGAAGAGAAGGGAGGAGAAGAGAGGGGAGGAGTGGGGAGGAGTGGGGAGGAGAGGGGAGGAGTGGGGAGGAGTGGGGAGGGGAGGGGAGGAGTGGGGAGGGGAGGGGAGGAGTGGGGAGGGGAGGAGAGGAGAGGAAAGAAAATGAAAAGAGAGAAGGGGAGGAGAAGGGAGAGGAGGGAAAAGGGAAAGGAGAGGGGATGAGGAGGAAACAGAGAGGGAAGGAAAAAGGGAATGAAAAAAAAAATATGAGAGGAGTAGAAGAAAAAGGGAAGGGAAAATGGAAGGAGAAAGGGAAGGAAAAGGGAAGGAAAAAGGGAAGGAGGGGAAAGGAGAAGAGAGGAGAAGAGAGGAGAAAGAAAGAGAAGAGAGGAGAAGAGAGGAGAAGAGAGGAGAAGAGAGGAGAAAGAAGAGAAGAGAGGAGAAAGAAGAGAGGAGAAGAGAGGAGAAAGAAGAGAAGAGAGGAGAAAGAAGAGAGGAGAAGAGAGGAGAAAGAAGAGAAGAGAAGAGAAGAGAAGAGAAGAGAAGAGAAGAGAAGAGAAGAGAAGAGAAGAGAAGAGAAGAGAAGAGAAGAGAAGAGAAGAGAAGAGAAGAGAAGAGAAGAGAAGAGAAGAGAAGAGAAGAGAAGAGAAGAGAAGAGAAGAGAAGAGAAAGAGAAGAAGAAAGAGAAAATTGTATCATTTATTAAAAATAAATAAATGCGAGAATCCTGGCTGAGATGTGAAAAGGGTACTTTTTTAGCAGTCTTCCTATTTATAGCTGAAGGAACCTGGGAAGCTCATCGAGTGCAATCCCCTGCCTTAGCAGAACTCCTAGATTAGGTCACTCAGGAACGCATCCAGGCAGGTTTTGAGTAATGTCTCCAGAGAAGGAGACCCCACAGCCTCTCTGGGCAACCTGCTCCAGTGCTCCATCACCCTTACTGAAGGGTCTGAAAGTCTGAATGGCCTTCAGAATTGAAAAACTAGTTGAGTTATGAACTGTACAAGTTTACCTCAGCAGTCTAAGTGCATGTGTCTCTCATGAAACTAGGACACATCTACACGTCTCTTTTTCCCCCTTAAATTCCTCACATCCCTAGCATCTATGACAAAGTGTGTCATAATATGTTGGCAGACAGTGCTTGGTGGCAGGCTTTAATTTTAACAGTCTTTCAGACCAGAAGCTGTGTAGCTCAGCTCTAGATTCAGACACTTACATTTAGACACTCAAATGTAGTTGCTGCAGACGCCTTAAATTTGGAGGCTCCTCAGTTGTGCAGTCAGACATGAGTACCACTGAGAGAATCTGGTCCATGTTGGAGCTGTGGGTGGTTCCTCACTGAGTGGCTGACGCTCGTTCAAAACTCAGCAATGTCTCTTGGCAACTCAGATGCCAAAGAGGTATTTATCTGCTAGCTCTGCTTATCTTGGCAGCAAATCTGGAAATATTCACACAATAATTTGCATTATTTTGGCAACAGCACGAAATGTGAACCAACAGTAATAGAAGCCACTCTCAGCAGTGGCAGATGGGCTGCACAGCTAAGGGTGGAATTAGGCTGCAAGTTCACACATCTCTCACAACTACGCTGTGCTCCTAGTTAGATTCAGTGGGTTTACAGACTTCCAGAAGCAAAAGCAGCTGTCAGCCACGCTCAATTAGACAGGTTGGCAGATGTTTGGCCTCACTAGAACATCGTGAGGACACAGAACAAACTCAAAGGTAGCCCAGCAATAGCATTTCTCACACTGGAGAAGAGTAAGGAGGCTGTGGATGCCCATCCCTGGAGGTATTCGAGGCCAGGCTGGATGTGGCTCTGGGCAGCCTGGTTGAGTGCTTGGTGCCCTGCACACAGCAGGGGCGTTGAAACTGTGTGATCATTGTTCCTTTCAACCCAGGCTATTCTGTGATTCTATGATTCTCTGATACATTTTATTCACAGACAAAGGTCGCATGTCTTAAAGCATCATAAAACTATGTTTTAATTTATGCACTAAAAGAAACAACAGCAAAAATGAACAACTTGGTTTTGATTTTGATTTCTTTTTATTTTCATTTTTTTTTCTCTCCCTCTCCTTTTTAACCTTAGAATATCATATAGGGAAGAACCACTGGTGTCCCCACACAATATGACATAACCCCACTGACACAGCAGTACTGGTTAATGCCTTTTTTTTAAGGCTGCCAAATATGCAAACAGAAACAGGCTGGACTTCTAATGTGGCCGAATATTTCCCTTTCCAGGTAACAACTCCATTAATCACGTACCTTCATCTACCTGTCCAGCAGTTCATTGTTTTTCTGCTGAAAGAGACTTTGCAATTAAAATCGTACTGAAATGAGAGCCATAGTTTTCCAGAATGAAGACTCAGAATGCCCTCAGTGAAAAACAACCTATTTCTTTTAAAAAAGATTTCTCATTTGCACCATGGCTTATTATACATGTAGAAGTATGTTCATTTTGTGTGTGTCTCAAGTTTACCACCAACATGCAGCATAAAAAATGCACACATTTTTTATTCTAAATGAAGCTGAAACAAATTAATTTCAAAGATTTCTTAATCTAATCCTGGTGAAATGTTCTGTATTTACGAATCTCTATTTTCTCACTGAAGGTGGTTCCATAGTGCTGCTCACTGGACAAGAGGAATAATTTATTGCATTATTTGGTGGCTGTTTTTCACAGCCTGATGTTAAAACAGCTGGTCTTGTCCTACTGCCTCTTCCTCCCTGAAAAGCAAAGTAAACAAATCAACAAATAAATAAAAGGGAATGTACAGACAGAAACTTAATTCACACCATTAACTTATCCAGCTATCAAACTCCATTCAGACGAGGAGATTTTAAGAGTAGTTCCTCCCATGAACTACAACTCTGACTCTCAACAGAAATTATTTCTGTTTTCAACAATTTCAGTGCCTGTAAGTGCAGCCTTGCCTTACCTTATTGGAGAGTTCTAATGAAATCTTAGGAAAACTTGCCTCCCTCACTTTCAGGATCTCCAATCTTTAAGTCCGTGTCAGCATTCACTTTTTGGCTACCGCCTATTCAGTGACAGAAAGCCAGCATGCATGTTTCAGTTTGTTTTCCAAGCTTGCCCTCTGACAACAGAATGATGAAAAGACACCACGTTTCTCCAGCCGGTTGCTGATTTGAACACAAGCTGAAGTGGTGTGAGCGGTTTCCCAGGAAGTAACTTGGCAGTTTAATTATCAAATGCATTAGTTGTGTTTTCTAGTTTCAATTAGTAGGGGAGAGAAAGCTGAAACTTCAAGTAAGCTTCATGTGCTGTTAGGAAAGACCCTGGATAACGGTGCTTCTCATTAGTACAAGGTGTCACCGCCTGGGAGTTAAGTTTTTGTGTAGCGAAAACCACCAGCAGAAAAGTCAGTCTGCCCTTCATATTCATTTCCTTTATTGCCACATTCCAGCATTTTTTCCTGTAAATACCACGGCCAAAGGAATATTTAGGGCAGTTTCGGCATATGTGGGGAGATTCAAGTCATCGTTCCATCAATCAGTGTCTCTTATTCTGCCAGCATCTGACAGGTGACAAACTGGTCTTCTGTTTTTCTAGGGTAGACATCACTGAGCAATGATAAAGAGGAAGCAATCCTATACAATTAAGGAGGAAATTAAGAAGAAATTAAGAAGAAAAGAATTGAGAAGAAAGATGTATGAGATCTGCTCATTCTGGGAGTGAAGCAAGTCTTGTGGTCAGTAGACGAAAAGATGATTCAGAAACATGGAAGATATATTTTTGTATATCAGAAGTATAGTTAATGGGAAGATACATGAGTTAAGTGACAGGTAACCATAACTTCAGTGTTAAAATGTCCGTTTGGATCGTTGTTAATTTGTTTAATGTACTTAGCAGTGTATTAGCAGAAGATATTTTAGGGTACATATTTTAGTGTCTCTGTGGCAGATGCTTGGTTTTCATAAACCACACATATATTTTACTTTTAAAATAAAAGCAGGGTGCCTCATCCAGGGACTAATTATACTGCAAAGCAAAACCAGCATGTTGCTCTACACAGGTTACCAAAGCCATCCTCCTTCAGCTAGATCTGGCTACTTAATAGCTTTCATTAGCTGGGAACAGTTTCCAAAGCACTCTGTTAAAGCCATTTCCAAACCATTCTGTCCTAGGGCAGGAAGAAAAATTAGCACGTGTCCAAACAAAAATTGCTACAACTTTTTTTGTTCCCAAAAGAGAAGTGAAATGGACAAGTTTGTATTTTCTCATTCCTGACATGAGAATACAGTACAGCTAAAGAGAACAGGTAGTCAGAGCTTCACTGACCAGAAACCATTCTGTAATGAATAAGTCCTTTATTTTTTTGTTCTATCAGATAGCAAACCCCAGAATAACAACTGTCCCACTGACTCTGTGTCAATGTGAGGATTAGAGGGAAGAGTGGAGAAAAGTGGTTTAATTGTATTTGTATGAATGAAGGAGATTAAATCATTTCATCAGTATTTGTAACACAGTTTACCTGCTTTCAGGTAACATAAGCAATCTCCATTTTAAGCAGTACCTCCTGACCTGGGGAAAGAACATCCAGCAGTTCTGGAGGCTAACATACACTATGTAAGTGCTCTCACAAAAAGTACTGGTGCTGTGATGAGCTCAACCTTCCCCTCTTTCACGTCACCAGTGCTGTAGAGCAAGGGGCAAGTTCTCAGAGCAAACACGGTAAGAACAATCCATGCACTGAAAGGCACACTCATACAGTGCTATACAATGCAAAATAGTTTTCTTACTAACAGTGATGGTGAAGGTAAGAGCCAACTTACCTACAATCTACAGAACATTTCTACCAATACATGCATGTGAACCTCCCTTCTCCACTCTTTGCCCTCTCCTTTCAGACACAGGACACTCACCTGAGACGCAGTGTAGACAGGAATCTTTCAAATAAGCACAGGACATCTAACACCAATTAAGCCTCCCCAGCTTTTCTCGTGGCCTGTAACTTTCTCTCCACAAGGATACACATCTTCTGTAGGATCCATGGCATGTCTGCAGGCTTCTGAATGTTTCAGGTGTCCCAAGGCATCTAAAATAGTTCTAGCCATTCATGCATAAGCACCTGAATTCTACTCAGCGATCTGCAAGGAGAAAATCTCAAGAGTAACATGAGCGTACTTTGTTTGCAAGAACATCATCTGCAGGTTTCTGTTCCTTCCGTTACTGTTTCCTACTTTCACACTGCCAAGAAAAAGCACAGCAACAGAAAAAGGGCACAGGAATATACATCCTTCATTTCTAAGCCCTTGGTGAACTGAATTTCCCACACTGTCTGGAGATGCCTCGGCAAACTTCTTTCTAAATCACACCCAGCTGCACAGTGCCAAAGGGCTGCCGTCCTGTAACCAAGTGCTGTCAGAACATGGAAGCATGACTTTCTACATCTACTACATGTACTTTCTTTCCATTGAGCCAGAAATGTCGTACCTTCCAAATCATGACGCTGGTAGAGACCACAGACAGTGCCAACAGCTTCCAGGAGAAGCCATGTAACAGCAACTTCAATCAAGGAGCAAAAATTACAAGAGAAAGGAAGTGCAGCTGATGGTTCCCTCATACTGTAAATAAATCTCTAGAAATGGGAACAAAACACAGCTTTTAGCAGTATTAGATGTCGCACAAGGAAAACTGTATTGAAATGTTTTTCAGAATTTGCAAGGAGCAAAATCTGCAGATAGGACAACTGTTGTGCTGCCATTTTTCTTCCTGCAGATGAAGCTGCTAAAGAGAGAATTAATATATGCAGGAATTGCAGTCAGAGGTACATAAAAGTGTGAATAAATGATAGCCCAGAATCCACAAAACAGCATAATATCTTTTCAATATTGAAAAAAAAAAAAAAAGGAAAATATTTTTTAAACTTAAATAGACATTTTATGTAAAATGCGTGCTTCAGTGATAACTGTAACATGCAATCTTACCTGTATCCTTCAATAAGCCAAAATGTAACAAAAGAAATGGACTATGTTTCTAGAGAACTGATTTTCTAGGTCTCATTTGCACTATGTTCCTCCTGAAATACTGAATTATGAAAACATTTAGCTTTGTACTTTGAAACTCATTTGCTCAAACTATGTACTGCTATGAATGCACATAATATCCATCAAGTATCCATGAAGCAGCAGACTGTCAAGAAAGAGGTAATCACAGTGTTTTTTGCTAAACATACTCCTATGATTTCATCACAGTTTTCAAATTACGCTGGCTTTGAAATTTGGAGTATTTGCTGGTTTTGAGTCATCAGTGTCAGAGCTCTCCTTCTTTCTATTTCATGCTGCTTTGTCAATTCTACCGTATCATTCTCTTTGGATTTGTTTGCCATCAGTAGGAAGATAATGTCCTTTGTTCAGCCTTCTTTAATGGTTAACTCAGGTGAGAAGCAGAACATGCTGAAAGGCCAGCTGAGTTGTTTAGAAGTATGTTCTCTAAGAACATGGAGTGCACTACACTGGTAAGAGTAACCAGGGGCTTTGATGAGCAGTACTAAAATATCCTGTAGTCTGGAATAAAGTCCTGGCCCCAACTTTCATATACCCATGTTGTGAGGGCTGGTGGATCAAGTCGGACAGTCTGAAGATTCCTGCTTAAAGGCATGACTGAAAGGTCATTTCTCAAAATGCTTCTGGGCAGTGGGAAAATTGAGCAACGTTCAGTTCGGACTGGGAATTCCACCTGACACAGCCTGACCCTTCACACTGCACTTTGCACACTGTGCATGTGACACGGCAGAACAAACTTCCACAGCAGCTTAAAATATAGAACTAATGGGGATTTGCAGAGGTTGAGTGCTCGCTCTCAAAGATCTAGCAGAAGGAATATTTTAATGATAGGTTTCAACTGTTCAGCCCAGAGAAGGCAATAAGATCCAGCCCAGGAGACACAAAAACTGAATAAAAAACAACAACCTGAACCAACAAAACAGAAGGTGTTGGAAAAGCAACTGTTTCTAAGATATTTCTTAGGGGTCGTCATCTATAATTATTTACATATTACATTAGAAGAAGTATTTTCCCATTCATACGTAAGGCAGGCCATATTTCTGCCTACAGACTATTCCTGTGTCTCTTGTGTTCCCTTGAATTTCTTTCTTTCTTGAAAGTTGGCCTTTCTGTCAACACATTCACAAGTGTAAACACAACTTTGCTGTGAATTATGGTTTTATGTTCTGTTGTTTTGAAAGATTCATCTCTAAGGTTCACGCTTGGGCAAGAAACACAGCTTGGATGCAGAAAGTAAGAAACAAACAAAAGCTGAAAACAACAACAATTTTTTTAAAAGGATGGAAGAGTTCTCTGCCACTCAGTGACACAGCATGGGAAGATGGGCCAGGGGCACCCTGTAAGACAAGAGTGTTGGGGGTCCCCATGGGCAGTTCAGGGCAGGCCCTGGCAACCTGATCCCATCCTGTGTTCCCAAGCACAGGAAGGCGGTCAGGGACAGTGGTGCAGACCTTGGGTGTGGAGTCTCCTTGGGGGGGACAGGCCCACAAGTTGGGATGGGTTTGGGCCACAGGTGGGCTCAGCTGGGCAAAGGGCTGACCTGGCAGGGCTGTGAAGGGCCGAAGCCCAGCCTGCTGTTGTCTTGCTGGGAAAGGGACCACAGCCCCAGGATGGTGTGGGGGCCTGGGCTTGGGCAAGGGAAGGCCCAGGGGTGGGCATGGACAGGCAGAGTTGAATGAACCTGGTGGATATTTGCTGTACATTTTACAGATGTTACACAGGGAATGGGTAGATGTGCTGAAGGTGAGGTTGAGAGGTGTGGCTGACAAAGAGGCATTAGATAGTGGGGCATTACTGACCATGATGTAAATGGCATGGAAAAAGGGGCAGAGATTGAACTGAGTCCAGCTAGGCTGGAATTTTTAATAGCTCCTTTGGGGCTTTACTTTAGATTGGTGACCAAGAGAGTGGTGATAACAAACTGGTGTTCCAGCTGTTGCTGAGCAGTGCTTGCACGGTATATAGGCCTTGTCTTTTTTTCCCTCTCTGGCCCCACTGAAAGTAGGCTGGAGAGAAGGGAAGGGGTTGGGAGGTGTCCTGGTCTCAGGTAGCAGAGTTATTATAGCAGTTGGGGTGGTTCTGTGTTCTGAATTTGGGATGAAAATAATGTTGATAGCACAGCAGTGTTTTGATTGCTGCTGAGCAGTGCATACACCAAGTCATGGACTTTCAGCTTCCCATACTGCCCTGCCAGTGAGGATGCTGTGGCTGCAAAAGAAGCTGGGAGGGACAGCTGACTCCAGCTGAACAAAATTCCATATCATATGACGTCATGCTCAACCATAAAAGCTGGGGATACAGACATTGTCTTTGTCTTGAACCATAATCTGTTCTTACTCTTGCTCTTCCAATTCCTTCTCCCAAGTACTGCAGGTAGGGAGTGAGAAACTGAGTGGGGACTTAGCTGCCACTTGGAGGCAATCCACCATAGCCATAAATTTAAAGGCTGTAAACAGAGAAAAAATATATATATTTAAAAAAAAAAGAAAAAGAAAAAGAAAAATACAATCCTTCTTGTGATGTTTCTTGTGGTATTTAAATAATTGTCACGAATTTGAAGGGAGGAGCTGTGAGGCTCTTGTTTGCCTGTGTGATGTTGAAGATGCAGTGTACTGAAGAAATATTTCAACACTCTGCCCGTGTTGAAAAGAAACTGTACTGGACAACAAGAGCCAATAACACCAGATCTGAACGTTCAAAACCCATCTGAGTCAGTCACAGTGCCATCAGGTCACAAGTTACACAATTTCCTCTGCATAGACCACTGTTTGAGTAACCTTGTAAAGCTGTTCTTGGTAATTAGGACAAAAAGTAACCATCCTGAAGAATGCAATCTGCTCGAACGTCCCCAGGAAAGCATGGAAGGAAGCTCTCTCATCTGCAGGGACTGCTGTGTGCTTCAGAGGTGCCGCACAGGACACGTCAGAAGGCACCAGGGGATGTCTGGGGAGAAGTGTTCTGCCTCCCACTCAGCAAAGAGGGAGCAGAAAGAGAAGTGCATGAAGCCTTTCCCAGCTGGTTCCAGCAGGAAAATCTAAGGTGGGTGCTCCCCCCGCTCCCTGCCCCAGGCTTCTCGCTTTCTCTAACTGAGGTTTCCCTTTTCTACTCTCAGCCAAGTATCACCACTTCCCTAAGGATGGCAACTGACAGAGGTTTTAGTAAGAGCATCTGCATCAAATAGTAAAAGTTCCAGCAGTTACAAAATAGCAGAAAAAGAATTCACAGTCAGATCTGTTTCCCATCTTTACAGGGACTGCATTCAGGAAACAGCCACTGCACTGGCAAGAGCCCTTCACACTGGGTCTCACTGTGGCAGCAGATCTTCCCTGACACAACTCAAAAGCAGCACAAGTGTGGCAGTGGAGCAGCATTATTCCATCCTTTCCATGGGACAAAATATGGTATGGAAAAAAACTTTACAACAATCTGTTTTCACTTGAACCTAGTCATCCTTTCCATGGAAAAGACCAATTGGAACAGTGAACATCTACACAGAAATACGTACTTTGCTGAAGACCAAGATTTGGGCCACGTACAACAGAAAATGCAGTGATCCTTTGGATCAGAGCAGGGAGAAAGCTTGGTAGAGTAAGTATAAGGGAGGGGAGTAAGGTATTGCTAGCAAGTTAAGGAAAATGTCAGACATAGTGCCAAAGACCAGAGCTATGTCCCCCCATCAGAAAGTATTACTAAACTGTTTGTTCAAAAAGTGTTGCAGAAGGAAAGTATGAACTAGCAAGACATTGACTGAGGCTCTCCTAAAATAGAATATCCAAGAACAGTTTAACTGGTGGTAGGTGAATGGTTGGACCAGATGATCTTAGTGGTCTTTTCCAACCTTTTAACCATTATATGTTTCTATGATTCAGGCATAGCTCTTATCTTGCACAACTGCTTTTATATGCACTGATGTGAATGTAGTGGAAAATCAGACAGAGTCTGGGGGTGATCCTTACCTTTAACCTGAGAAGAGTTGCAATGCAGTTAGCATTCAGATCCCAGTGCAGTCCCCACAGCTTCCTAGAGTTCAAACAGAATGAAAGGACTTACTGCTGGCACATACTCTTTTTGTTTATTCGTATATGATACTGATTTTCTCCCTCAGTGTTACACAGCTTTTTGCTTCAGTGTAAGTGAGCACAGCACTCTCTACCTTTTTGTGAGCGTGCTCCCTACAATGAAATTTTGCCTCTTGCAGATTGTTTTAGCAGATCAGATTTTGTATCTGATTTTATCACTTCAGTCCAGCAACTCCTTTTTTCTTTCACTGACTTTGATTAACATGCTTGTGCTAGACTTAATAAACCAGTACTGCAGTTTCATGTCTTGTCAGTCTGGATCACCACCTTGCCTGCATTCTCTCTGCTCCTGAAACAGGATTTGTGGCTGAGATTACTATTTAGAGTATTTATCCCCAGCTTGACTCCGTTCTCATTTCTCAGGAATCATTTTCTTACCACTGTGTTTACAAGCTTGAAATCAGGTTGAGGACTTTTAGGTCACCAAGCAAATCTAAATTTAATTGTTTCATGAAATAGAGCTACTCTCTTGAGAAAACCTGGCTGAAACACTGCCTATGACATTAAACAAGGATTTGGTTTGAAGATGCAGAAACACGACTGCAGTATCATCTCAGTATTAATATAAATAATTGTTAGGCAAAGGAGGAAAAATACACTAACATCAAAGCCCAACCATTAAGCACGAGATGAGGTGAACTGTGTGTATGAAACCCTCTTTCATCAGCTGTCTGGAATTATCCATTTCTGAGTTGAGAATTCTTGCTTAAATTCCCCATTAATTCGCCTCATATGTTTTGCAGCCACCACTTTGAGCTGTACCACAGACCAAACTCAGCATCATTACAAGCAGCACTGCATGCATTTTGTAAGACTCCTCACCCAGCTCTCCCTGTCCGGATGCTGTCCTTGGCACCACATCTAATTCTGAATGCTTCACTCACTGAGGAAGGAAATGTGATCCTTCCAGCTGTGAAGCATGCTGCACGCTTTCCTCTGCAGTGAAATCAAACTGTGTTTCACATAGTTTGAGAGGCCTCCCCATACATACCTGGATTATTTCCTGAAAGGTAAAGGGGTCCAGAAAAGCTGGTCCCTCCTCAAGAAGGAAGTCTGGAAGGTGCAAAAGCAGCCCATCCCCCTGAGCTGCAAGATGAGCCTGTGGGGGAGAGCACCGGCGTGGATGAACAGGGAGCTTTTCCTGAAGCTCCAAGAGAAAAGAAGAACCTTATTCCTGTGGAAGAAGGGATGGGAAATTCAGGGAGAGTACAGAGAAGTTCTTAGGATATGCAGGGAGAAAATTAGAAGGGAGAAAACCCAGCCTGAACTCAACTTGACCTCAGGGTAGACCCAGTGGCAAAGGTGTCAACTGAATTGAAGGCTAGTAGGAGGGATGAGCTGTCTTTTGTTATAGCCACTTTTTGTATAGCTCTCTTTTCCAAGAGAATAAAAGATAACTTGATTTGTGATTCATCATACTGTGACGGAACTGGGGAAAGAAAGTAAGTGATAGCTTGCTTAGCTTTCAGAATTCCTTTGGCAATTTCTTTTTATCGTAAATACACCTCCTTTCTATGTCTGGTTTAGAAATGTACTTGTTAAGTACTCAGAACTGCTGCAGGGTAGTGAAAGCTGCAGATTATGAAGAGGAAGTTCTTGTGGGTTTCAGTTGCTGCCAAGAATAACAAAGCTATAGAAATAAATTTGGTACGTGAGGGTTGGTGCTGACAAAGTATTATCTTCTAGCTATAAATAAAAAGTTTCTTCACTCTTAAAAATCATGAATATATGTGGATCTCTGTGAAATTATAACAAAAGTTCACAAGTAATCTTTAAGGAAGTAATCTACAACTCCACTCTGCAGGTTGCAGTATCAGTACCATTACTGAGTCTCCATCTGGATGAACAAGTTCACACAGAAAGATTTATAGAAACTGAATAAGCATCTTCAGTAGCCTGTAGCAATCTATAAATCCAAAACCTGTTTTTACACGACTGTGGCTTCTTTCTTCCTCCCTCAGTATTCATCCTTCACCTTAAAGGCCACTGTCAAGCACTCTGAAATTTTTGTTCCCTAGTTACTGTTAAAGCTGACTTCAGGGTTACTGCTTTAAACGTTTCTTGCTGGAAAATCTCCCACTTCCTCATCTCCTGACATTTCCACTGTGGTCTCCATTGATGAAGTGAATGCTTAATTAACGGAATCCTGAATTAACAGAAGTAGCTTTACTGGACTGAGCAACACGTTTCTTGACAGCTAAAGATTTCATGATTAGCTGGGTTTTCCACAAAACATTATTTAAAGCTGGATTTTTCTGTGCAGTAACAGAAGTATCTTAGAAGTTTTACTTTGTGGGAAAAATGATACAATGAATCTTATGTATATATATATACACGTAAGAAAGACTAATATGAAATATAGGCCAGTAGCTGAGGAAGTTAGCTAGATAAGTAAAAAAAGTTAAAAATCTACTGACGTGCACTTAATCTCACTGAGAAGAAAGAAATCTGACCCAAGAGAAGAGAAGTCAACAGGAAAGGGAAAATCATTAGTGACAGTGTGCAGAAAAGAAGATAGAAGAGCAAAGCAGGAATTTGGAGAAGAACTGCACGGGATACAACAAACCCAATGAAACTTTCCAGGTATTACAGAAGCAGGAAGTCAGAAGTGAATTAGTTATCTCCAAGCCCAAGACGACCACGAACTAAAAGACAACAAAAATGCAAATAAACTTAAAGAATTCTTTGAATAATCCCTTCCCACCATGTCACAGCAAAAGTATTCATTCACCCTTCCAGGATCAGTAATTTCAAGTAATGAAGATGGGCCTCAAACAGAGACTGAAGATGAAAAGTACAGCAAACAAGGCTGGCACAAACTGGCAAACAACAACTCACTAGGACTAGCTGGTACCTCTCCAAAGCCCTGCAGATGCTGAAGACAGAAGGGATTTAACAGCTATCAAAATATTCAATCTCTGGTTAAAATCAGCAGCTCCACTGGAGACCTGCAGGGTAACAACTGTTCCAGCTATTAAAAAAAAAGAAAGGAAAAAAGAAAAGGTAGGGAACTGGAGAAACGCAGATCATAGAGTTTTATTTCAATATAAGTTAATCTTGTAAAATTTAAATAAAAATAGTTGTTTAAAACATCTCAGGGAACATGATAGGACCAACGTCTGATAGAACCCCATGTGTTTTGTATGAGTACAATCACTGAGAAAAAAAAATGTGAACAGTGAGTCAGTCAATTAATTTTGCAGATGGTTGAAAATTATTTCATTTGGCAAGGTCAGAGAAGACTGCAAGGGATTCTGAAGGAACCTAATAAAGATGTGTCAGTGAGAAGTAGAACATCTAAAAATTGGTACTGGCTCATATTCAGGAACAACAATCGACAGGAACAGTTTCAGACCCATGAATTTGCTAACCCAATTTACTCTTAGAGCCAAGAAATCTGCAGCATTTTTTACTTAATGGAAGTCTAGATATACTATCTATGAGGTTTGTAAGTTCTTACGTATAAAGAATAAAATAACTGTTAACCACAGGAGCCTACAGGGCAAGAACATTTCAGCAGGTCTTCATCCAGCTTCAGGAATTGCAGGTGTAAGGATCCAGGTCACTTAAAGGCTGGTCAGTCTCAGTTCAGTCCCTGCGAAAACAACATAGCAACATGTTGTGATCAGCGGTGCAAAGTCCAACTGGCAGCCAGAAACTACAGCACCCTTCAGGGGCTGACAATGAAGTTCATACTGTTTAATGTCCTCATTATTAACCCCAATGGCAGGACAATATGCATTCTCAACAAGTCTGCAGACAACACTAGATTAGGAGGAACAACCAAGTTGGTACCTGAACAGAAGACTCAGAGCAGGTGGAGCCAGGCTGAGCAAAATTCTTAACAGATGTGCAGAACAGCAGGGGGAAAAAAGGCTTGGGCAGAGTTTGGAACACAGGAAATTCCAATTAGATATAAGGAAAATATTTTCATTATAAGGATAGTCAAACACTGGAACGTGTTCAGGCAGCTTTTGGGATCTCCAGCCTTGGAGTTGTTGAACACTCAATTAGAAACCTCCCTGAGCAAACTGATATAATCAGACCCTCTCTGAGCAACAGATTGGATTAGATGGCATCCAGAGGTCTCCTTCAACCTAAATAATTCAATGATTCTATGATTCTAATTGATTTCAAAATTCTTCACCATTAGTATAGCCAGGAATCTTCCTTTGAAGCATCTAACCCCCAACTGCATAAGAGATGGGATACCAACTGCTTTACACATCTTTAGATCCCAAAGCCTGTTCTAAATGAGTGAGCAGAGCAGGACCCAGAGGCATGCACAGAGTTTGCCTGCATGTCCCTGAAAGACTGATGTGTGACTGATGTGCCTGTGGCTGAGCGTGAGTGAGTCCATGTGGCATAGCACACTGGCTGTAAGGTTGCTTTCAGGCTTATCTCAAAAGACAATAAAGACTTAACCCTAAGGCATCTTCTGTCCGATCCAGTATGGCTGTTTCTGTCTGTTCAACAGAAAAACTCTTCTAGTGGGATTTTTAAACAAACAGCAAGGTATCTTGAAAAACAGGGAAAAGAAGTAACCATGCACAAAGAAATGCAGTCATTCACTGTTTTGTCTGGATATCATTTGATGGCACATCTTTGATGAATCTACTCTTTTTACAGTCTCTTAATCTGAAAAGGTATTCATCATACTACAGAAAACCACCTACACTTTCTCAAAAGTATTCAGAGCAAAGACAGAAATGGCTGATCTTATTAACATAGTTTTATATATATGTGTATGCATATAGTAGAAGTTCTTTGAAGATGGTGTCTGCATATGCACTGACATTTTAAGTGGGATATAGCTGCATCAATCTGGAGAGGACATGTAATGCTTTAACATTGATTCCTAACTTCTTGGTAATATTTCCTTACACTTCTTTGAGCTCATTTCTACTGATATTCTCAATCTATATGGTAGGACACAGCTCGAAAAGTTTCCCTCTCTAAGAATACAGGTTAATAGTTTATTTGAAGAGTGAAATGTACTGCAGTTTGTTTTGCATGGAATGGCAGGTTAGAGCAGTAATGAACTCAGTGAAGGGCTATAAGCAGAGAGGAGCAATGCTGGCAGGATGTCACGATAGACCAGCACAAGAGGGATGTTCTTGTTGAGTACAAGAAAGACTGCCCAATTGACTTCTTCCATAACTTGATGAAAGAGTCAATAGTGTGCTGCAAGTTCTATTCAAGTAGAAAAGATTGTAGTCTCTAACAAAATAGAGGGAAAAGGAATCTAGAAGATTGAGAAATGGAAAAAAAAAAAAAAAAAGAGGTTAGATTTTAAATATGTAGACTGATATCTGTGGGGAGAATAATTCAAAACATAAATATCATTTGTTTGGAATATTTTAAAATATGTAGGGTAAAAATATTCCAATTTGTGCCTGAAGATCAAAATAGCTATCTGCTTGCAGGGCAACATTGATACATAAAGCACTGTGACTGTGGGAGCCTGGAAGATATGAACACATACCAGGAGACATGAAAATCTGTATTCCATTGGGCTGCACTGTGGCTGAAGAGCCCTTCTCTTTCCTACAGACTTTTAACAAATGAAAAATTAAACCTGCACTCAACACATATTGACATTTTTAGTGTCAAGGATACAAGTTAATATCTGTTAAGGATATTTCTGATCTAATATTGGGCAGCCCATCAATGACCTTTCTCCCTTCTACCACATTTCCAAAATCCCTTTATTTTTTATGCCATTGTCTACAGAAACATGTGGGAGAGGTTGACAGAACTGTGTTTGTTCAGTGTTGGGATGAGAGACTAAAAAGGTAGAAGGGGGACAGACCGTATCTTCAATTGGCTAGTGGGAGGGTAGAAGAACAAGACTCATCACTTCTTGAAGATTCATAGAGAAAAAGACAAAGGACAAAAGAAACTGCTTGCAAGAAGAGGAATTATGACTGGATGTTAGAAAAAAAATCTTGTAACAAAAATTGTAGTCAGAATCTAGGACAGGTTCTTTCATTAAAGGTTGTGAGACCTCCATCCTTGAAGATACTCACAGCTAGACTCGTTAAGCCTTCAGCACCCAGATCTAGCCTGTACCTGATTTTGAACAGGACATTAGATTAAATGACCTCCAGAGGTCCTTTACATCCTATATAATTTTATGGTTCTAATAGACACCTGGAGGAGAAACCCACACATCTGATAGCTTTCCTAAACCAACAGTGCCCACAAGATGAAAATAGGAGACATATCTGGGGCCTAGTTCTGCAGGCAATTACATTAATCACTGCACACAGTCATCAGACTGTTTTTTCCATAGCTTTCTCATGGCTAACAGTATTTGAAAAGTGAAAATCAAAAGCTGAACTATCTCCACTGGAAAAGAAGAGTACTCTTCTTGCTGTTTGTCTTCAGGCTTATTTTGATTATTTTTCATAAAAACTTTTGAACATAGGGAAAAAACTAGTAATATACCAAATGTATGGTCTGTTTTCCTAGTGAGAAAAATTCCTATAATCTCATAGAACTTGCCTAAGAATATCCCTTTCTGATATTTCCTTTTATCTCCTACTGACCAACTTTGGATTTGCAAGGGCTCAGAGGCAAGAAAGTCTTATTAATAAGAATGCACAATGAGCATCTAAAGTACTTTTGCTCAGTTGTAGCAGTGTATGACACTAGCAATAGCAAATTAAGAAATTTTACTCAGGTGTCGTAAGCCTACCAAGCAATCATAAAATTGGTATTTTCTGCCTAGGGCTCTCACTGCTATCAGGTTGAATTCAGCACAATGCTAAAAGAAATCATTTCATCTTGATAACATCCTCAGTTCAACCTCCAGTTAGACCTTGTTCCTAAGGGGATGTTTCAAGCCGTATCTCTACTCTTCTCTATAGGTTAGAGACTCAGAGGTAGGAAAATGTAGGCATAGGGACTTTCTGTTATTTGCTGATATTCTGACAGCAGATAAATTTAGATTGCTTCCTTTTCACAGAATCACAGAATTGCCAGGGTTGGAAGGGACCTCAAGGATCATTAATCTCCAACCCCCCTGCCACATGCAGGGCCACTAACCATCCCACCTAATGCTAGACCAGGCTGCCCAGGGCCCCATCCAAACTTGTCCTTCTCCTTCATGGATTCCTGAAATACTTAGAAATTCTTCCTGTACTCTTACATGTATTAAGAGCTAGACTATGGATAAAAGGCAACATTTTTCTATTTCCCCTTTGGAACCAGACTAACTCCATTGAGGCTTATGCAGAGCTCATTCCCAGAGAAGATACAAAAAGATAGGAGAAGTCTCTCTGGAGAAGGAAACCCTACCAAAACTGCCCAGATTGTCAGATACCCTTATTACTCCTACCACGTCCAAACACCTGCTATTAAATGACAAATTTAGATACCACCCTATGGATCTGGGCTGGGTCACTTTATGGTGACTTGAGTTTAGTCTGGTGGTGCATGACTAAATAACATTTCTGCATCTCCAAATCCCCACAGTATTGGCATATAAGAAGCAAGGATAACATTACAAAAGAGGCAGGGATCCTAGTCACTGGTCAGGAAAGACTCTGTAGACAACACTTCTGAAAGACACTAAGTCAGCAATGTCAGACTGTATTCTGTGTGACAGAAATCACTTCTGTTCCCTTTAGTAATTGTTCTGACTGTTACATGGACCCATGGACTGGAATGTGTATATACAAATTAAGAAGGTACTGCCCTGGCTCCCTGCAGCTCAAAGTTCAGGACAACCAAGAGATAAAGACTGGTTCCTTCCCAGTAGTATCAAAAGAAACAATACATAAGAAGTCTACACAACTGGTGACATAAAAAATAGCTGAAATATATTTTTAGTGCTTTTGAAAACTTACTATCACACAATGTTTGGTTTCCTAGAATAAAGATGTAGTGAATTATGCCTCTTATTTAAATAAATTGACAGAATTTTTTCCATCTGTGGGATCATAACATAGCAAATCTGGCTCCCCAGGGTCCTCATACCCTGTATAAGACAGCAATATCTGTAAGATTCAGCACAGTTTTGGATATAAACAGAACAGGTGCAATTCAGACAGAGACAAAGCCATAGAATGAACTTCCCACTCCTTTATCAGCTTCTTGGGGATTGGTGGCTTTTGTCCTTGACAAATTGCACGTGTGAAGTTGTTTGAGAACTCCACTGCAGCCTTCCACTTTGCAGAACAGGTACAGATTCATTCTGAGGGCAGAACATAGCAAGGCCATGAGGTTTTTTTGGACAAGAATACTTGCTGAATACCTGAACGCCCTACGTCGCCTGCTGCCAACAAGCATCTGAAGACAATCAGTTCTTCACAGAGACAAGTCTCCCTTTGTGTAGGAAAGGTAATCAGTAACCTTGTTAATAGTCATTAGACTTACAAAAGAAATAGTTTATTGTATTTTATTTTGACTGAAAGACTCTAATACGTGAGATACAGTTTAATAATATTATGCCATGACATTATTAAAAATTATTAAACTTCCCTAATGAAACTTTCTGCTGATGTGAATAAGCTAAACCAATTTTGTTGCTCCTAGAGGAAAAGACTTAGGAATGATTGGGCGTTATGCAAAAGAACTGTACTTGATTTTTTCATTCTCCATGAACATCAATGAAAGCCTTTTTCAGGTTATCAGTGCTGTCAAAGGTTTTCTAAGAGTGAGGTTTTTCCCTATTTGTATCAGTACTTGCCTCCAGGCAGGCGCCTTCTTGCTTTATCAAAGATGCTAACATTTATGCTCAGCAAAGTAGAATGCATACTAACCCAAGCAGACCAGATGATACTCCAGCCCACAGGTATCACACTTCAGGGCCAGTGAGTTTTGAGAAGGGCAAGAAAATTCTCCCCAGCTTGCTACAAGAAGGGAAAATTCACAGAGAAGAGCTCACCAACTGATGCTTTCAGGGGGAAAAAAAGAAACAACCCAAATAAAAATCAAACATATCCATCAAATAACAATCATCTAATTTGCGAACAGACATCCCAAGAATATGCATATATATATGAGCAAAACAAAATGATCTTTTAATTGTAGATACTGGAAAGAAAGAAAATATTCTTTTCTTGGTTGATTCCCACACTACTCCACTGAGTAAAAGTGCTAACACGAGACAGGTAGGGAACACAGAAAGATCTGTAATGCTCAGTCTGACTCATCTTTCATTTCAGGTCGAGATAAATTATGTAGGTGAATAATTAGCGTGACGAAACTGATAATGGCACTTACTGCCATTCTTATCAGTATCTAAACAAGGACTATAAGAAAGAAGAGGACAGACTCCTCAGCAGTACCTGCTGTGATAGGACAGGGGGAGTTTTAAACTAAAAGGAGAGATTTAGATTGCACATAAGGAAAAAGATTTTTACAATAATAGTAGTGAGTCACTGGAACATGTTGTCCAGAGAGGAGGTGGCTGCCCCGTCCCTGCAGACACTCAAAGTCAGGCTGGATGGGGCACTGAGCACCAGATCATTGCAGGGGTGCTGGACAAGATGACCTCTGCAGGTTTCTTCCAACTCAAACAATTCTCTGATTCTATAATTAAGTCATGATCTGTTTTTTTCCTGCAGGACAATGTGCTCTAAGGAGCAGAGGTAATGTTATTTGAATACACAAGTACATCCTAGTAATACAACTTTTCTGAATCAAAAGTGGTCTAGTGAAGTTACAAATATCTGACATTATTCATCTGTTTTCTGTTTTGCCTCAGTCTACTGAAAAGGTCTCCTCAGCACATGGGGAAGGCTTCCACACTCTTTCTGGAAAACCAGCACATCTCTGTGACTCGCTGAAGTGCTCTACACTAATGCCCACGTCATGGGAACAAAAGCATGAAATGGAGGCCTGTATGCAGGGAAAGGGCTATGACTTCATCAGAATGCAGTGGGATACCTCACATAATTAGAGCCTATTAGATAACTGGAAGAAACCTCTTGTTTGCACAGCCTAATAAATGCAAAAGAGACAACGCAGTCCAGCACAATCGGAAACAATCCAGATTTCTGGAGTGCACTGATGATCCTGACACAGGTGATCAAAAGATCAAGTGTAGATATCCTGACTAAACTCAAATATAAGCAGCAACAGATGACCCAGGACAAACACAGAGTCATTATTCCAACCAAAGTCCATCTGGAGGTGAATCTGGTGAGGAACATAAAAGGCAACAGGAAAGACTTCTACAGGTACACAGGCAGGAATATGAAAACTAGGGAAAATAAGGGCTCAATGCTGAATGAAGAAGGAACCCTTTGCAGAACACTGAAAAGAATGAGGTATTCAGTGCCCTTCTTACCCCAGTCCTTCCTGCTAAGACTGGTCTTTAGGAATTCCTGACCCTTGAGAAAAGAGGGAAGGTCAGAAGCCAAATAAAGACCTATCCTGAGCAGAGGACAATCAGGTTAGCATGCATTTGAATAGGACGTGAGCCCAAGGAACTGGATGGAATGCACCTAGTGAAGGGAGCTGCTCATGGTAAGGCCTCTTAATTATCCTGGAAAAGTGGAGCAGGTTGCCCTGACATGTGTTGGCATCACTATGCAAATGATATGGCTATGATGGCTTTAGATACTCAAATGAACAAAGCCCTGAGCAACTTGGTCTGACCCCAAAGCTTGTCCTACGGTGGGACAGAAACTTCCTGAAGCCCCTTTCCAATCAGATTACTGTGAGGTAGCAGCATCCCATGGTCACCTGCTCTCCATAGTCACTGGCATCACCTGGATAAAGAGGCAGGCCGTTGCATGGCTTTCATGCTCTGCTTACCTACTTAGGTGTGGAATTTCCACCTACAGGCATCTTATCTTACAATAATCAGATATCATACAATATCTGATATTTTCTGTAATTTATTCAGCCTCTGTTCCATGAGCCTCTGTTCTCTGTCATTCCTATGTGATTTGTGCACTGTTGTTAGAGTCCTGAAAATTTCCCTTCCACCTACTTTCTAAGCTGTCCACAGTCTTTTTTAATCTTTATCCCACTTGATCTTATTCAAGTTCAATTCCTCAAAAAAAAAAAAAAAAAAAAAAAGCCATGTTTAAGCTCTAAGAAGTGATCCGTGTATTTCACAAGTGTCAAAGTAGCTCACTAATTTCCATATGAGCAGCTATTGGAAACAAATTGTTCAGACACTTTGCTAGGGCTTTAGGCATTCATAGTTGTTAGAACAAAGAAGAGAATCCCAGTCTGGAAGCCAAGCTGTAAACTTGGCACACAAACGACATTAAGAAGATGAGCTTTAAAAGCCATATGCCTCAAAACTAAATACTGCAAGCATGGACTGTAAGACCTGTAAGACTTTATGAAGCATTGTATAGTTTCTAGCTTTTAAAAAGGACACATGCAACATCACGTTCCAAAAACAGTTTTGCTCATCTAGAAATAAGATGATTTGTAAGTAGTCAATAGACAGTATTCAAATATTCCTATAAATGAAAAGGGTTAATTTTATCACTTTGAAAAAGGGTATAATTATACCCTTTGTCTTAAATTTTAAATATATTATGTACCTATATTTTTAATATATAGTACTTAACAACAGTGCTTGTATAAAGCTGGATTTTTTAGTAGGAACATAATTCTGAAAGAAAATTAGAGAAACATAGAAAATTACAGAAAAATAGGAAATATTTCAGTAGCAACTAGTGGCAATGCAGAATGCCTATGGGGTCCAGGAAAATGTGACAATAATGCTGATCAATACATTACTTCAATAACAAGCTGAACCAGATACCTCTAACTAAAAGCCTTCACCAAGATGTTTTTGGTTTGATTTGGTTCAGATTTGTTGTGTGAATTCCTTTTATCAGATTGTTGTCTTGCCTGACCTGTACTTAGTGTAGGAATTCCAGCCTGCTGTGATTTTTGGTTTTGCTTTTGTCTTTGCTTATTTGTTCACTGAGTGGAAGAATGTACACTCACAGGAACTAATGAAATAATTTGTAAACCTGTCAGCAAAAGACATCAGCATTAATCTAGTGGTGGTCTGGTAAAAGAGGAGAAGATAATCTCACATGAAACTTCCACATTTGCTCTGCATATTTCCTCCTTTATGCCTCTTTGCCTGTAGCACTATGCAGTGTGTAAACTCTGAAGCACGTGTGGTATTCCATCTCTAGCACTCCTGTTCTTGGCATGAGTGTCTGCTTCAGAGCAGAGAGACTTTAGGAGACTTCTCAAGGATACAGCTGATCCAAAACCCACAGGGGCGATACGATTCTTAGCAACAATAGCATGTTTTTGAGGAAGCATTAAGTTGCAAAGTGGTACCCTATCACTAATGCTATATTTATATTTATATATTTTAAAGAGGAACTGAAGAACTGAAGAAAGCAACCCTTTGTCCAACTTCAAATCTCCTAGTTTTATTCTTCACCCTTTATCTCATTGGCTTTATTGTTGCTGTATTTTTCCTACTGACATTCTCAGTAGAAGCATCTGGGAAGAAGACTGTACAAATGAGTGGAAGCAGAGGGGATATGAAAGACAAGAAAAATGGTTTTATAATAATCCATGAGGACAGTTTCCCACTGGGAAGAAAATCATTGGAGGGAAACTACTACATGAAATTGAGGTGACTGGGATGCTTGGATAGCTACTGTCTTATTTGTATTATGAGTTACCAGAAAATTAATGGCCTATTATGACTAAGAGCAATCTACATCATTACTCTGTTAATTGGCACACCTTACTGGTATCTGCAGGGTTCCACACTGGATATTTGATGATTCATCAGTGGTGTGCGCAACAACGGGCCTTCGGGATGGTAAGAGTTTTTTGCCTTGCACTGTTTGCAGGGCCCAGAGATGAGTGACCTTTGTTTCATCTTTTCTCGGGTCCTTCGTGTCTCGTGGTACAGCCATCATCTTTTCTAAAACAAAAAACAGAGAAAAACTAATATTTAGGAATCCTTACAGATACTGTACAGATGGCTGGTTTAGTGACAGCTGTTAGAAGAGAGTTTAAGCCACAGTTCTATGCCATGTTGTCATTTTCTCAATTCCTTGAAGACCAACTAAATAATAAAGATGAAAAAGAAAAATATTAATCATTAGGATTTAAAGAGAATCTTCACAACTGGCTCACACGATAGAGAGGAGAAAGCCTTGTAGGGAATAGGGCAGGAGAAGCCCATGGCATCATGCATACATATTACGTATGGATTACATAAATCCATTGACAGTAAGACAAAACATGGCTTAAACTGAAGTACAGAAGAATCCTAGCAGACATGAGGAAGAATAAACAGTGCTAATTAAACAATGAGATGTACTGTTGGTTCAACAAACAGGATCTACGTCATCTGAGAGCTTCAATAACAAGTTAGACAGTGGTAAAGAATGATATACATCTGTGGTTGATCCTGTCTTTCTAGGCACTGATGGAGTAGACGGTACCTTAAGGCATCTCCTGACATTTCATACTTCATAATACGTATCTTCAGCTTTAAGTACTGGAAGTATCTGAGCTCTTTTTAACAGAATGGACTCCTCTCGAACATTTGTGAGCTGATGAAAAATACCTTATGAACTTTTTCCCCGAGAAAAGTTATTTAATTAATATTGCATTACTGCATATTGTTATTTTGCTTTATTATAACCAACATTTTGGTTTTCAAGGGTTGGGTTCCTTCCACGTGAGGACTCATTTCCCAGTAAGTAGTAAAGCTTTTAGAAAACTTTCTGTGTAAAATTCTGACAGTAAAAAGCAACCTGATGTAGGAACCTGCGTGCACATTTACATCTGAGATGTCACTGATAAGAAAGATTTAGAGACCTTGGAAGTTACATTTTTTGCCACAAAGATTTCAGCAAGGCCAGTGGCAATGTAAGTTACTACCATATCATCCAGATGATTAAATGCCACTTAAATGTTTTAAGGACAAGGAATAGTTCTGCTGCTTTATCTATCCTGTTCATTATCCTTCTCCTTAGCTTGTAAAGCAATAGGATAACAATTTCATTTGTATGACAGCGATAACTGTCCAGCAGGAACAAGCCTGAGACCATCAATTCATTTCCCAAAAGCCATTCATTACTTAATCACAGCACGTTTAACACTGGGATTCAGCTGAGTCACATACATTAACCATGTTATGCTTTCCTAACTGGGGACTTTAGTAGATAGTGTTTACATTAAATGTACATGAAATTCTGTTAATGAGTTTCTGATTCTTCCTCACGTTTGATACTTATACAAACACTTTAAACGTGGGCAAATATTGCACAATAATATCTGTATGTCTGTAAATTCTCCTTCAACACATTGTGCGTGTTCTTTTCATGTAAATTTGAAAGCACACTCTATGGCAGTTTGTAAGCAGAAAAAAAATTAAGGTAGGACTACTTCTATTCTCTGAACATAGATTTGTGAACAGAAAGTTATATCAACGTACTCACATTTATATTGAAAGCCATTTGTGGGATTAATGAATCTCTGAACCAAGGAAAAGACATCACACAGGTGATTTGGATTATTACACGTTACAAATTAATAGAAAGGCTGATAGTCATAGTAATTAACTCAAAAGCAACTCACAGATCGAGCATACACTGTGGCAAAGCCCACTTCCAGATGATTCATAAATAGAAGAGAGCAAACTGATCAATCATTGTCCTGTGAAAAAAGTTTGCCAAACTCTCTTATTGTACTTCTTTTCAGCTCCATCATTCCCTTGCATCTCTATTCCCCTTTCTTCACAGCAAGGACCTCCGTTATCTCCAGTGCGTGGACCTGCAAGGAGGTACTGTTGGCTGTAGCTTAAATGCAGCTCATCTATGATAAATGAGAAAGAGTAAAGCTAAAAAGAAGCCTAAAGCTTGTGGTCATATTAACTTTGATGAGAACAGAGTATGGATGAATGGTGATTGTGTGAAGGTCAGCAATTTCTGCAAAAGGAAAAGACAAAAACCATGAAAGACAGCACACCAGTATTGAGAAATCAGTCGTACAGAGTGATCAAAGGGAATGAGAGGAAACTGAGCATGAGACATATTTGTGACTCATTGCAATATAACCAATAGAATGTATTACAAATTAAAAAGTCATTATAGAAATTGACAATCATACAGTAAGAGAAGCATAAAAGGTCTCAAAAAATCAAATATGTAAAGCAGTTTATGTAAAACAACTAAAAAGATGTAGAAGAAAAGAATACTACAGTAAAATATCTGTTTGTCTTTTCAAGAAAGGACAACAGTCACATTAAAATCTTCTAAAGTGAAAAAGATGAAGTTGCTAAAGAGTGAATCCTTCAAAGATGTATTCATGTACATGAACAGTCCCACTTTAACACATGGAAACACGTGAGTAAAACTCTCAGCAAATGTTTTAGGAGAACTTTGTGTCTTCTAACTTCCCATTTTTTCTTACATCTATTCATTTACCTCCATCAGCATTAGCAGGGGTATTAATATTGGTTGATGTGCTGTAGTATCATTTACTCACAATTTCCATGTACTTCTACGGGTAGCAGAGGAGTTACTGAACTCAGGTAGTCCCTAAGTGAATGCCCAGATCTTCCAGGAAGATCTTCCAGGTTGTGGATGCCCCATCCCTGGAGGTGTTCAAGGCCAGGTTGGATGGGGCCCTGGGCAGCCTGGTCTAGTACTAAATTTGGAGGATGGTGGCCCTGCCCGTGGCATGAGGGTTGGAGCTTCATGATCCTTGAGGCCCCTTCCAACCCGGGCCATTCTATGATTCCATGATTCTGTGATTCCAAGCCATGGTAGCATAAGCTGCTTTTCAGGGACAACTAGAAGGCCAGCTGTCTGCTCAGTTCCATCATTCTTCCCACAGAAATTGCATACCCAAACTGACTGCTAGCAGTCAGACATCATATATTAACCATTTTTTCGCTACTGAAATAGAGGTTCAGTGTGATCCCTGTTGAGCAGACAGCCAGGTGAGCTTTCTGACTGCCTCTCACCACTCATACCATGATGCAGAGTTAAGCAAAGAAAACACTGCTGCCAACATCCAAAATACACCTGCAATTTGGGGCATCATCACATCCACTCTTACAGACAACATCCCCCAACTCCTTTTCACCTTTTCCCAGCAGATTCTCTTAGTACTTTTGCCCTTAACTGAGCAACATTGTGCAGTTGCAGTCATTACAACTGTTCTCAGTCTGGATTTACCTTTGGAGGTCAATATTAATTATTCTGCCATACATCCCCCATTTCAGAACTGCAAGCAGCTTTCATGTCTTCTCTATTTTTTTCAGTTACTCCAGAAAAAGGTATTAACTCACCCTACAAGTCTTGCCATGGGGCTGTTCTGCCATTCATACAAAGAAAATTGCCTTTCTTCTCCGCAGAGTGCAATGAATTTTTCATCTTCTCACCTCACAGTTATATCTCTCAAAGAATAAAAGTAACTACAAAATTAGCGAGGATTCAGTAACAGTAGGTCAGCTATAAATACTTGTAAATGGGAAACATCTAGTGAACATCTTTGGAATTACAACATTACAGCATTCTGATTTTAGGAAAGTTACAATTAAGCTCCACTTCCATACAACCAGCTCTATATTACAAACTCAACAAAAACGTATGGTGGAGCAGAAGTCCTACTCAGTGCACCTCATGCCTTTTACCCAGTTATTCAGATACAGCACTGTCACAGTTCTGACCTGCTTCGACGTGGTTCCTTGACTAAATGGCACAGGGGGACCCTATGATGGGTCTAAAAACAAAACAGCAGCAACGAGCTAAGGGAGAAAATTAACTCACTAAGTATTAGAGCACAGTGTGAGAGAATGCAATATAACACAATACAATTGGAATTGTAGCTAATACATTAAATAAACAAGAGATTGTCCAAAACCAAAGGCCTTACTCTAATGTTGAAGGTGAGACAGCTACGGAGCATACACTGCAGAGCCAAGCAGAAAAAGAAGTCTCATGACTCCCAGTTTTCTCTTTCCCTTTAAGCAGAAAATGGAAATGGAACAGTGAAGTATTCTGGGAGATACAGTTCATTCTTTCTCTTCTGTGAAATGTACCAGGAACTATCAACAATCCATGGAACTGAAGCCTTAACTCTTTAACTCCCCGTGCATTACCTGATGCTATGATGTGGAATACCAATAGCAGAAATCTTGAAACCACAACAAGTATGCCAGGGGACAACATCAGGGCCAACATTGTCTATCTTCATTAATGACCTGACCGTCTGGACAAAGTGCACTCTCATCAAGTTTGTAGATGGCACAACATTGCTGCTGAGGCACTAGTTGAGTGTGCTGCCATTCAAAGGGAGCTGGATTGGCTGCAGTATTAGGCTGAAAAGAATCATGTGATATTCAACAAGAAGAAATGCAAAGTCCTGTGTCTGTCAAGGAATGACTCCCCAGTACTTAACGACAGGATGAGGAGAAGCACTACAGAAAGGAATCTGGGTTCTGCAGGACAAAAAGCTGACTACAAGCCAACACTGTGCCTTCACAGCAGAGGAAGTCAACGACCTCCAGAGTCACGTTAGGCAAGGCATTGACAGCAGGTCAGCAGAGGAATTCCCTCTCCTGTACTCAGTTCTGGTGTGATACATCTGGAGCTCTGGGCTTACTGGTATGAGACAGGAAGCTACTGCAGCAGGTGCAGTGAAGGGGCACAAAAATAACAAAGGAAGAGGATAATGTGACATGAAGAGAAGCTGAAAAAACTGAGACTGTTCAGCCTGGAAAAGAAGAGGCTTAGGGGGATCTTGTTGATGATATAAATTCTTGATAGGAAGGAATGAAGAAGAGGGAGGGAGCCAGATTCTGCCCAGTGACAGGATAACAAGTGATGAACACAAAGTGAACACCTGTGAAAGTCTGTATAAATAGGAAAAACAAAACAGAAAAACAACAGTTTTACTCCAGGAGAAGTCAAACACTGGAACAGATTGCCCAGAGAGGTGATGGAATTTCTGGAGATGCTCAAGCCCAATTGGACACGTCTGCGAGCAACACCCTGCCTGAGCAAGCAGTGGACTAGAACATCTCCAAAGGTGCCCTTCCAGAATCTGTGATTCTGTGATTCCAATTGAAATTCTCTGAAATTACTCTTCTTGTACCTTTGGGTGCTCCCAGATGAAATCATTAGGAATCACACAACTTATTTCCCCAATAGGATATAAGAATCTAACACCTAGAGACCTGTATTTTTCAAGACTGTCGTGTTGTAAGCATTTACACAGCTTCATTTTTCATGTGAAGCTATATTCATTCAATCTGGAGTTTACTTTAAGTAGTTTGGACCACACTTCAGAACTTCATCACACCAGTGGTTCCACCCTCACTCTAAAGGTAATGCTGCTTTTCCTGAATACTCTCTTATTTGGCCCTGAGAGCTCACAAGCTACACCTGCTCACTAACTGAAAATACAGCAGCAAAAATTATTTCCTGATTTGTTCGCTTGCATCAGCCCAAGACATTTCCAAACCAAACCCTCCAGGTGGGCTGAGAGGGTATGGTCTATCTCCTCTGGTTCCTGACTATTGAGTCCCACCACGTCAGAAAGTACAGCACGTCAAAAAGCCTGTGCAGTGCTCAAAAGTGAGATGGGGAGAAGCTAGGTTGGCACGATGAGATATTCTGCACAGCCCTTACTAAGCTGATGCTCAGATAAATCCCTGCTGTCTAGTGTAAACTCCTTTACCTTTTACCTCCAGTTACCTCACCTAATGATCCTCTAGTAAGATGAGGTATATCCATTATGCCCTATCCCCCATTCTTCAGGTGCCCTCTGTGCTCTGTCTGAAGTCAACTCAGGCTCTGCAGGTGGCAGTATGTCCTACCTGTTGCTAAGTCCACACGTTCTCCTTTCCCTACCATGACACTGCTACCCAAAGCTTGCACAGTTTTAGAAGAAAAACAAAAGGACAAAAATGTTCTCCAGAAAATAAGTCCCCTCCTGTTAGCCTGGGCTCATGTAAGGGCCAGTCACTGAAGGAAGTTGTCGTAGCTTGGCCAGGTTTGGTGACAGGGAGCTAAGGGATCTATGGACTGGGAAGAGAAAAGGGTGGGGGAAGAGGCAAGAAAACCAGCAGCAGTGAACTAAGGGAAAAACTTCATTTAAAAAATATAGTGGCACAATGTGAGATAATAGAATACGATGGGATTTGGAGTTAACAACTCAAATAAAATAGGAGAGAGTTTACAAAACTGCATTCCTTACTCTAATGCTATAGGAGAGACAGCCAGGAGCACAGAGAGCAAAGAGAGGCAGTCTTGAGACTCCGCCAGTTTTATCTTTTTGTTCGAATGGAAATGGAACAATGAAGTCTTCTGGGAGTTGTAGCTCACTCTTTTCTTCTGAGATCAGGAAACCAGAAATGCTGACAAGCCACTGAGCTGCAGTACTAACCCTTTAACTCCCAGTACAGTGTGATGTTATGATG
The DNA here is from genome assembly GCF_987193195.1 of Phasianus colchicus. Lineage (NCBI taxonomy): Eukaryota > Metazoa > Chordata > Aves > Galliformes > Phasianidae > Phasianus > Phasianus colchicus. The sequence goes on from NC_143476.1 coordinate 1,875,481, forward strand.
TGGAATACTGACCAAAAATCATAAGACCACAACAAGAGAGTACCTCTTGGAGCTAGGCTGCTTCCTGGGAAGGAGTGCTGTGTAGCCATAGAGCCCCTTCACCAGTTGGGGGAGCACAGTTTTTCTTGCTATGATTACTGGTCTACCTGTGAATACTTTGCCTGGTATCTCCAAGAATCTGTCAGAGGCAATTTTGCTTCTTTGTGAGCAGGGCATCTACACTACCTTTATGTTGTGTGTTCAGACAGTGCTAGTCTGCAGCCATGTGCAAAGCCCTACAAAATCATTAGGGAAAAACTTGTGCCAAGACATCTGAAGGCACTTCTCCAGAAAATACAGGTGGGCAAAACAGTGTGCACCTTCTCTCTGCCTTTGATCTCTTACTCTGATTCCCTGAGAAGGAAAGTGCAGAGGCTGAAGGGGAACCACAGGGCACTTTGACAGCCTGTCCACCAGTAGGGATGCATGCGGGACCGTGGCTATGCAACATGCCCACAGAGCCACTTGTCTTCAGCTCTGACAGCTACCTGCAAGTCTTTGACTTCAGTGACTCTGAATAGGGTGCTCACTCTTAACTACTGATACACTACAAAACATTTCAGATAGTTACATTTAGTACTGTTGGAGCAAAGGTTTACTCTAGCTTCAATACATGGAAAACAGAATTTGCTTATAAGTCCTCCAAGGGTAGACATAATGGCTGCAATAAAATAAATCAGTGATCTACATTTGCTGCTGTTTTCCATCCCAAACATTTCACTGTCGGAGCATAATCAGCTGAGACTACAGATGAGCCTTTAAGAAATTAGCTTAGGAGTTACTGTGCTGTGATCAAGTTACAAAACAACAAGAGGCTCTAATACTTGGATTCAGAGTGCATGAGATTGCTATTCAATGTGAAGAACGATCATTTAATAAACCAACCTACTTGCCTTTCATCTGTCTTCACCACTTTCACCACAAGACTTACAGAAATGTCATTAGAAATTGACAGGCATTTCAGTTCATACACAGCCTCCTTCTGTAAGATAACAAATACTTAATTGCCACCCAGGGAGTAGGAATATATTTAAGTTTCCCCCACAGCCTTATGGAGTTTGCATCCAGGTCACCCTCGTTCCTATAGAGCACACGAAGCACAAGAAACAGATGTAAAAGTATATACACACACTCAATTCACACCTCTCTACTTCTGTTCATTTTTTTCTCATGTGAACAAATGAAGAACCCATCTGGAGATCAACGGGAAAACAAACAAACCAAAAATGCACATAAATAGAAGGCATTCCTGGAGCCTGTATGGATTGTAAGCCTGTGTAGCTACTTCTACTATAAACAGTAACTGAATAAATTGTTGATATGGTTTTCAGACTAAGAATTAGAGCCACATTTAACTCTCTTTCAGGCAAAGTCCCTGATCATGAGGCTTTCAGCTCTGCTCCTGCTGATGTTTCCTCATTGGGGAGCAGGAGGCAACTCTATGCTGAGCAGTTCATCAGCAGGATCTGTCTGGGATGGAAGACCCTTTCCCAGTTCGGGACCTGTTTGTAGCTGAATCTTATTTCTCCTCTCCAAAGTCTCAAGACAATACTGAATCCTGTGCTCCTGCACTGCCCTATACTGGTCAAGTGCTCTCATCACCTTATCCAACAGCATGGCCTTAAAAGTGCACAGAACTGTGCTGCAGTTCAGCACATACAGGACTGCTGAACGTGACAGGCAGCTTCAGAGACACCCAGACTCGTCTGAGCCAGCAGCAGGAAACAAGGAGCACCCTAGAGCACCTCAACTTTCATCAGTGCCTGCATGTGGGGAACTGAGCCAAGTTCCTAGCTCCATGTGCACACCGACATGAGGACACCTATGTTCAGGAAAGCAATTAACTGGAAACTGAATCTCACTCTTCCTCTGAAATGTTGCAGTCTTCTTCACAACATTTTTAGATGACTGTATAAGAACAGAAAAAAAATCCGTAAAGACATGATTTAATTAAAATTTGTCACCTTCGCTTGATCTTAAAGAGCACTTTCTCTATTAACAAATTTGATACATGAAGAAGGAAAGACAATTCAATCTCTACAATCTCCACTAGATCTTTTTTTCTCTCTCTCCATCAAAATACTTCAAATCCCTTTCTACACCCTTGGTATTCACCCAAAAGCTACTATTAAAATCCACCCCATCTGCATTCTTAATTTCATCTTTATAGATCAAAAGTATTTAAGATAATCTGTGATCCTGAGCAGATCCCAAGCAGCAGCCCAAATACAAAGTGACGTATATAGAATAGAAAAAATAGGATATGCAATAACTATTTCTCCTGCTATCATAGAATCACCGAGGTTGGAAAAGACCTGCAAGATCATCACCAATATTTCTCACTAAACCACGTCCCTCAACACAACATCTGAACGTTCCTTGAATGCCTCCTGGGTCAGTGACTCCACCACCTCCCTAGGCAGCCCATTCCAGTGCCTGCCCACTCTTTCAGAGAAGTACTATTTCCTAATGTCCAACCTGAAGCTCCCCTGGTGCAACTCGAGGCCATTTCCTCCAGTCGTGTCACTAGTTACATGGGAGAAGAGGCCGAGACCAGCTGGCTACAACTTCCTTTCAGGTAGGTAGAGAGAGCTATAACGTCTCTCCTGAGCTTCCTCTCCAGCAGATTGAACAATGCCAGCTCCCTCAGCCAAGTTGTTAACAGCCTACCCCACTCTGTTAAAGAGAGGAGCTGCATAATATTGTGGCAGATTAAAATTACTCAAGTACCCCAATAGGCAGGAAGGTAAATATTAAAACTAAAGTCCAGTGGGATCAAAAGAACCAAACATATAATTTCCAATCGTGCAAATTTTAATTTCATTATTAGGGAGTCACGAACTTCATGGAAACCAGGAGGATTCACCTCTTAAATAGATTTTACTACGGGTGTTTTATCATAGAGTTCTGCACTGAGCTCTCAGGTTTCCTATAAAGCTGCAAGGAAATCTGCCCCTCCAGCAAGTCTGTTACCTTGAACACATCCCATGTCACAGTGCATCTGGGAAGAGTGACAACTGCTAACTCTCCTTGTACACTTGTGTGTGCATTTACCCTAGAGGTCTCCCTGTAAGCAGTAAGCAAAGGCTGTCATTGCTCCAGATGTGTGATAATACGAGATCAATGTCTGAAGCAGCCTGTCTGACAGTGAATCTCTGCTTTGAGGAAGATGAGGAAGAAGGTTAGATATTACACGGACTTCTTCATTATTCACATCTGTCACTTTTATCTCAAGCTGTGAGTAACTGTCTTATTTTGTAGGTTTTCTTCACAGCTGCAAAGCTCAAGTCTTTTGCTTCTGCCTTGCTACACATTCCACTGCAGCCACAGATAAGGTGCAAGATGGGCACCTTATCAGATGTTCCCCCAGACAACAGAGGAGATGCAGCCAGCACAGCTGCTGCTGCCACATGGCATTTCTTATCCCCCTGACATTTCAAAAACACAGGAACAGCTTCAGCTGTCAGTGAAGTGCTTTCTGAGAAGGCATACTGCTTTGGAAAGAGTAAAGCCATACTGCCACATTATGTAGTACAGGAGATGAAACAAAGATACGCATACACTACAATTCACACCAAGATTTACTTACATACTAAATAGAGATATAGAGAGTTTTTTAGATGGCTTTCTTAAAGTGACTGCCAGCTCGAGGCAAGGCAAAAATAAGAGATACATAAAATGAATACATAATAAGCAGTTAAGTTAAAAAAAGAAAAAAGAACAGGGCTCAGATAAGGTCAATTTGCAATAGCTTAATAGGTTTGGGATGAAAGATGGGATTTGTGACTGTGACCAATCTGTAATACTTAGAGTTAAGGACTACATGAAAATCTTTCATAATGGAAAGACTCATTGGTATGCCCTTACCTTTGTCAGCTGCTCACTTCTTAACTGTATACTGATGATCTTAAAGACAACTGGCATACTCTATTTCAGGCTATGAGTAAATACATGGAGAATACTCAGTTCTGCAGTGCTGGCTGTCTTGTTATCTTTTTGGCAAAAATGCCGGTGGCTGAATGGTGCCTTTAGAAAGACCTGACATTTCCCAAGTGAGCCTGGAAAGGAACACATTCTATCTTCTCTTCCCTACAAAGTTCCTGCTTAGCCCAGATTTCTGATTCAACAGAAGGGGAATGCAAGCTCATCAAATATGCCTGTAGTGTATGGCTACAGCTCTCCTGAGCTCTAAAACATTACATCTTTTTCTGCGAAAGGTACATTTGGCATGCAGGTTTGCCCAGGGAATATCAGCTTCTATATTTTCCTTCATAATTCTATTCCATTTAGTCAGAGCTGCAGCCAAACAGAGAATGCCATGACCATTGCTACAAACATCTCAAATGATCTCTAAAAAGTCAGAAAGAAGATCTGAACTTTGAGACTAATGATGACTGATGATGGTTACTGCCTGAGTCTGTAGCCCCATCATCTGGAAACAGTGATGAAGTGAGAACATACATGCACACACAGCTCCAAGAAATTAGATTTCCTGCACCATAAATTGACCACTTTCAATGGTCATTTTTTTCTAATAACTTGCAACTTTCCATTCTGCAACAAAACATCATCCTTCAACCCAGTAGAGATCTGTACTGCTTCCTTTATGTTTTGAAAGTTACAGTTTTTATGAGATAAGAAGAGGCCAAGGGGAGAAGTTGAACATACTGCTCATTTTCTGATGATCCATACCTGTAACATACTCTGTGGGATCCTCTTACTTTCCACAGCATGTCATTTTTAATTGCCATATCATAAAATAGTTCTTAATGCATTGAACATTAAGGGATTTAAATCTCTTTAATGCTCCTGGATGGTAACCTCTCAAGGTTCATACTGAGGCCAGCTCCATATAATAAATAGAATGTGGGCAAAAAAGCAATAACAGAAATTAATGACAAGTATTGTAGAGAATATTTGAAACACTTGAAATCAGATCTCTAGGAGTTTTGCATTTCCAACAATAAGCCAAAGCAGTAAGTGAGGGAGGAAGGAAGGAGGGAAGGAATATTTCTGTTCTTTCCGGGGTAAAGTCATTTATTACTCTCCAAGCAAAAGGTTTTATACAATTTAATACAGGTCAATACTGTCAAGATGTGTGAAATCAAACCTATACAAGGAAGAACCCACAACAGCAATCAGATGTGCATAGGCTGGGGTAAAGCAGTAAGAAAACCATAGTATCACTGTACTCAATGGAAGGTTAATCTTGAAGATATGAAAGTGCTGTCAGCAGAGGTATATGCAATGTTTCAAAAACAGTAATGTATACAATGCAATATGAGCCAGTCTGGGGAACTTAACAGCTGTCTTATCCTGACTAACTATGCAATTTACAGAAATCTGTGATTATTTAAGAAATGTGGACAGCAATACCTATACTAGCAGGAGCAAATGGGATCATTTTAGCTAAGATGAAGATATTCCTATCAAATTATCTCCAAAGAATGAAGAGAAATCAAATTTACGTAATTGAGTTCAGCATATAGGTATTTGAAACCAATTAAGGTTATGTAGATCCTCTGTGTCATTAATGAGCAGCTTCAGATAAGGAAAAGCTCTCTCAACGCACCATTAACAAGCTCAGCAACACTTGTGAAATGAGCTGCAGCTTGGACACACATCAGTGCATCAGGTCATACAGGAGGAAATTCCTTTTCAGAGCACATTTTGGCTGTTCTCACAAAACCAGTCAGAAAGCTCCCCATCTGTCTTTTCCAAAGGTATTTTTAGTATCCGAGACAAAGACTTGTTACAAAAGCCTATCAGAATCCTAGCAGTTGATAATTGTGGGGTTATTTTATTTTATTAAGGTTATTCTTTTTAGCTAGTTTCAGTGTCTGAACTAAATGATCTTCATTAGTTTGCAAATATTAGGTCTTGTACCTAAGTGCATGTATTTGTAAGTATCCCAGTAGATATCTATGATACATGAGCACTGACAAGTTTCCATGAATGATAGTGCTTAGAATACCAAATTCATTCTTGCTTACATAAAGGATTTTTTCTAATTCTATTTGAATTATTCTAAATTATTCTAAATAATACACAATCTTTTCTGCTTGTTATATGGGTACAAAAGCACGTCACTTGTAACCACTATGCTATTTTGCAATAGCATCTACGTCATCTCTGAAGTTTTGAAAACTTCAGATTCAAAAAGAAGCTTCATCTTATCTCACATTACTTACATGCCAACCTTAACTGTTAAGTTGCTCTGAGTATCCCATAGCCAAAGAAAATGCAAATTTTGCATATTTTTCCTTTTCATACATTCTTCCTCAATTCTAAAGGCATTTTCCATACAATAACAGAGACTTCTGTGTTCAAGCAAGTCCATCTGTTAGAAGTTACATAATTTAACAGATTCATCTTCTCAGGCTAAGTTTATACTCAGCAGCTTTCCAGGAGGAGTGCCAAGTGATCATGACGGCCAAGTTCAAGGCTGGGCAAGCTGTGGTCAAGGTCTCTATCTACTGCAGTTTAACAGTCACATCAAGGCTGAATCAGTCCTTCATCCAGTGAATCAATACATTAAAGCCAGACTCCAACTACAGCAAATCTCAAACGCACAAATGCAGACTTCAGCTCTGACCTGTACAACATCTGAATGAATGCCACAGGGTAAGCGGGTTAGATACAAGTCCTACAAAACTCAAAAAAATGAAAGACAACAGTCACAAATCACAGCAAATAAAGGGGATTTTAAAGGCTTAGCCTTCTTGCTGTTTGTTGTAGCATGTTTACTTCGCACTCTGAGCATGTCTTCAGTTGACAGATGAAAAACATTGTTTTTACTCATAATGAATAGGCATACAAGAATTCTGAGAACCTTGATCTTGCCACAGTAAACTCAAGAGACTGGAAACTCTTAAAAAGCACGGTTGGGAAAGTTTTAACAATTCCATAAGCAGGAAGACAGTTCTTGACTCCCTGATCAGACTGAAGCAGGGTGGCAATAAATCTCATCAGCTCAGGATGAAGAGGAGGTAGTACTGTCTGGACACCAAAGGAAAAAGAGGACTACATGGAAAAGTTTGCACTTCAATAAATGCCTGGGAAAAAAAAAAAAAAAAAGAGGAAACGACGAAATCTGAGAATAAGGCACAGAGAGGAGTGAATACAGCTGAGATTCATCCAAGCAACAAACTTAGGAATGAATCGGTGACGCTGGGGAGATGAAGTCAGCTATGCCACCAAACATTAAGATAGAGATGGTAAACAATACAGAAAACAGAATCAAATGAAACTAGACCTTTGACTTCTAAAACGTCCCCACATAATCACTGCTAAGCTTTCTTTGAGCAAACCTAAAACTATGCCTGCTTTCTTGTTAACCTAGGAAGAAATCAAAGCTCATAGTCCAGAATAAAGTTTCAAGCCAAACTGGATTACCAAGGTAAAATCAAGAATCTGTAAACAAGGGTAGGAACATCAGATGAAAAGCCAGAAATGTAGTTAAAAGGCAGGCGGTGCCCAGGGTTTGAGATAAAGGGCACAGACTTCACCTACAGACCAGTTAATTGACACTGCGCATGCTACTGCAACTGAAGAGCATGGGAAGCCTCCTTAGCCCTCTGATTACTATTAAATCTTGGTAGAGGAGATCCTAATAGAAAAGAAATTAGCTTCAAGCCAATTACAAATGAAAATCCTTTCATTCAGCTGCATTTACCACACTGTACACTGATATTCTCTTCCAAATAATAATAATTTTTAAAAAAGCATGATTTCAAGCTTTATTTTCTTTTCTACTAAAAGCTTCTAATAGGAGAAGGGAAATTCTGATCTTTCTATTGACATTAAACTTGTCTGCAAGGCCCATAATTTGACTTAATTAGGGCACAGATTTCCATTGCTCTGGCCCCACACCATCAGGTTGAGTCGTGTGTTAAATGCAGCATATTTCAGACCAAAAGCCAGATGCCTTGACCATGCAACCCCTACCGTGAGTCTTCTACTGAACTCCATGAATTCATGTATGGCTGTAATGCACCCTGAGCTTTCTGAGTTCATAGGATGACATTGCTTAGGCATCTCATACTGCTGCTGAGACCTTCAGCTCCAATTCTATCTATCTGATCCATACTGAATCTTCTTCATTAATCTGTCAGTCCATCACCAAGAAAAAGCCCAGTCCCTCTGCACATGGATGCAATAAGGGAACCCCAGGTTATGAAGGCAATATTTACCAGATGATTTTCTATCCAGATGATTTTTCTCACTTTTACATAGGACCAGCCTGACTTCCTTGCTAGCATCACAGACGTCACGCTGCCAAGGTCTGTCACCTCTTCTGGAAAACACAAGTGCAGCAATGCTTCTTCCTTGACAGGGGGATAGGTAACAGAAGGAGGCCCTGGCCTTGCCCCATCATCAGTCACATAAGACCTCTACAGAGGAGATGGGGCAGCTTTCTTGTTGGCTCTGTGGTGGTTGGAAACAGATCTAAACAGCTCTGTCTTCAGTTAGAATTGTCACAAGCTCTCAGGACGATTTCCTTCAAACTGCTCTCCCAAAAAAAAGCACTTCCACACAGTAAGCCTCAGTAACAGAAGAGGTCTGTCTTTCCAACAGAATTTCTGTTTCTTAGCTAAATGCCATAGCAGTACTCTTCAGAGCAGGAAATCTGCCACAGTGATTGTCTCCACGCCACAAATACGATCAGGTAGAATAATGCCCTCTGATCTTTAACTTGACACAAAACTATTGACTTGTTGAAGTAGATAGGTAGGAAAGGAGCATTTCAAAAGACCCAGAGCCAGTCATTCACAACCTTTAAATGTGCGTCTGCATAATCTGGAGTGTGTGAGCCACAAAAGTGTCTTAAATGGAACCTGCCTTCCAGGAAGAGATGGCAGTTTGACTCAATAAGTCACACTGCAACTCTCAGCAAAACAGAGCATACACAGCTCAGTGCTCAACTCCTTTCCTGACATTAAAGGCTACAAGTGAACATAACCGAACAGCTAGAACTGCTGTGGATCTGTGCTCTAGGCATCATTCTCACCTGTTGATTCAGTACTGCAATCAAGTTTAAGTTTCCTTCACAAAAACTCCAGCTCCCATTTAGTACCAGTGATTATGCCACTTGGGTTATCCTGACTTTGTCTAGAAGTACAGCAAAAAGCTGGCATGTTGGGAAATTATCCAAATGGGAGTACCCCTTCAAATAAGGGGTCTGCATAGTGTTGTGCAGGGATCAGATGCTTCTTCGGTGCTGCATAACTTGGGGTTCTTAGCATCTAAAGGGACATCAGTTATTTATTATTCTGTCCTTTTAGCATTCAATCTAATAAACAGCAGGTCAAATGGTACCTTACAGACTCTGAGTGCCTTTCATACCAGGATCCTAATGGACCAGTTCTCCCCCAGCACCAAATACACCAAGAGTACAGAACAGAGCAGTTAAATTGTTATCTTCCTCAAAATACGTAAGTACCTACATCCCAGGCCTACAAGAACTACACTCTATCTATGAGAACAGTACTGCATGGAAGGATTTGTGTGCCTCCTTAAAATAGAATTTCTGTTCTCTAGAATCAGCCATCCAAAAATTAGACATATCATCTTAAATCAATATTTAGATTCCCTACATATTCAGCAAAGAGAAAGGAGTGATTAAGGATAGCAATCCATACCTTTTCAAGACAGCCATCTGGGATGGGAAAGATTAAGCTTCCTCTGTAGATGCACTTAGAACGTCCATAGCAGCCAAATCTGATCTTCAGCCAGCTTAACTTCACACCTAACGGTTACAGGTTTGATGTCAAGTGAGATGATTTGTACCCCAGTTGGTACTGACAAGGAAGTCAGAACAGGCTGGAATCAAAGTATTTGAAGTGCACTAAGGACAAGATAAGTAGAGCCATCTATATTGCTACATAAAAACATGGGAATTTTAAGAAATACATACATCATCTGGTACTGACGATCCATTATTTTGCTATGCCTTCAGTGCTCCACACAGTTCTGCTGGATTTTCTTCATCTTGTAATGAGCGACCCATCTGTGGACTCAAGACCAGAGAAATGTATTGGTAAGGACTGGGAACCAAAAAAATCCATTTTTGACTAGCAACTATTTCTATAATATTTAAATTTTATTTAAATTTTTAAATAAAATATTAATATATATATATTATATATTATAATTAAATATTTAATAAATAAAGAATTTAAAACATCCCTTTCTTGCTATAACAGAGTGACTGAGTTACTGGCCCACCATTAACCTGAGCATCTCCAAATATACTGCTATGCACACACAAGCATAAACAGAGATTATGTCAACCTCTTATTTAAACAAACTTGAATATAGGAACTCAAGAAAAATAATTTATGATTAATGTGGAATTGTAAGTATTTACAGACTCCTTCTCTAGCTTACTTTTAGAACAGAAATTCTTGCTGATGTTTTCATGATGTCCATTCTTACTTCTTCACTTCCACTTTGCCTTCTTGCTTTCAAGAAAACAAATGATAAAATATACTATTAAGCGATTAGTTCTCTGCTTAGATGCCTCTGCTTGCAAGTTGTTCTACTGCAGGATTTCTCTTTACTCCACAATACTACAGTTTGCCAGGTTTTCGTGTTTGCCCTAGATAATTCCCAACTGCAGTGAACACATGCTAGAAAACCTTAGTTATACTGTATAATCAATGAATACACAGACATTATAATTACGAAACACAAGAGAGTTTGGCTAAGCAGATTATTACATACACCAAAGAAAGAACAGATAGAGTGCTTACGCTTACCTGGGCTTGCTGTAAAACTCCAAAGAAGGGATCTCCAGAAAAAGATCCTTCCCCACTGGTAGTCAGCTCTTAAATGGGACCAGGAGAGGTGCAGCCAGGCTCCACTCCTTCCAGCAGCACAGCTGAATTGCCTTCACCTGTGCTCCCAGGGCTGACTCATTGCTCGCCTCAGGTGATCAATCAGAGGTTCAGGCCATTCTTCCCATACATATATACACCATAAAAATCAAACTACAGCTTCAGAAATACATGTAAGCACACTGCTTACACATCCTTGCTTCTCGGCCAGGATGCTGGGTTTTACCCAACCCGAGCTATTGCTCCCCTCTACTCTGTCCTTGTGAGGCCCCATCTGGAGTACTGCATCCCAGTACAGTAAGGATGTGGAGCTGCTGAAGCAGGTCCAGAGGTGGCCTTGGAGATGATGAGAGGACTGGAGAACATTTCCTGTGAAGAAAGGCTGAGGGAGCTGGGCTTGTGTAGTTTGGAGAAGAGAAGGCTCTGGGCAGGCCTTATTGCAGCCTCCCAGTACTTGAAGGGAGCTTACAAGTTTTTACACAGTCTGCTAGTAATAGGACAGGGGGAAATGATTTTAAATTAAAAAGGGGGCAATTTAAGTTAGATGTTAGGAGGAAATGCTGTACCCAGAGGTTGGTGAGGCGCTGGCACAGCTGCCCAGAGAAGCTGTGCTGCCCCATCCCTGGAGGCGCTCGAGGCCAGGCTGGATGGGGCCCTGGGCAGCTGAGCTGGTGGGGGGCAGCCCTGCACATGGCAGGGGTTGGGGCTGGGGGGGCCTGTAAGGTCCTTTCCAATCTAAGCCATTATATGATTCTATGATCTTCCAAAGGTATGTGAAGGTTGACGTGTTTTTGCACCTTTTTAATCATTATAAATTAAACCATTTCACAATGTTAGATTAAGGATGATACTTACTACAATGGTTGTGCAAGAAGTGCAGATATGAGATCAGCCAGGGGCTTTTATCCCTCACCAACTCTTGATTAAGGCGAATGCCAGGAAGTCCATGGAAAGCAGTGACTTCATAAGGTGACAGCCAAAAGCTAGACCCTCAAATAGGAAGGATCTGCATAATTCCTTCAAAAGACACAACAGTCTAGCTGAAGTTTTGGCTCTGAAAGCATTGCCCCAGCAATCTTTGTACTGAGATCTGCAGCAGTGAATTAAGGCTATATATTTTTATATATAGTTAAATTATTAAATTATTAAATTATAATTAATCAAATTAATTAAAGGTGATATAATTTAGTGTGTTATCATGTACAAATAAAAAATCCCAGTTGTTATATTCTTCGAGATAAAGATTTTTCACATGCTTTGAACCATTAAAACAAGGACATCCAGAGGTTCTAAGGACAATAATAGCATACACTACTGAGGGATATTTAAGAAAGTGTATAGGTTATTAAACCTTGTTCAAAGCATGCAATTAAACTTAGTGCTATTTTCTTTTCTACTCAGAACTTAATATTCAGATGAAAAACTAACTACTAAATGGGATTATTACATTTCTAGTATTTCTAATGAACATGCAACTTTCTTTCCAACAACCAACACAGAAGTCTGTTTTTATATATTATCATTCTGAGTTACATTATCCAGTTAAAAATACCCCAGATGTAAGGGAATCTATTCCTTTGAACACAGAAAATAGGCAGTTATAACAATTCAAACAACAAAATGTTCCCTCATGTTACATAAGAAGACTTGAGAAACCAGCAGACCATCTGGCAAAAAAAAAAAAAAAAAAAAGTGTACTTTACTAACTGTGAACTTGTGGAGGCTTTTTTTCTTAGCATAAAACCAGCCAGCATTCCTTTACCCATTAACTATTTTGAACATGCACTGGAAATCAAGGGCTGGCAATGAAGATAAACATGTCATTTTTCTACAAGGGAGACATTACAAAGAAGTTGTTCTTATGTGGTAAATAATAGAAACTCACAGAAGAGTAGGATGAAATAGGGCAGTTCTTCCAGTACTTTGCTGCATGGCTGAATACGGACATCAATCTGCCAATCTTCTTTCTAACTTCTGAAGAAAACACAATGGCTCAGCTGTGAAAAGTTTCCTGGACTATCAAGTAATTGGAAGGAAAAAAAACCAACAAGAACGAAGACTGATAATGCTCTGTTTTACCTAACATAGTAATTATAACCTCATATGCTGTTTTATTCCCTCACAATTACTTGGCCCTGTGCAAATGGTTTCAATATATTGATATTACAGTGAAAAACAAGTAGATAAAACAAGGTTTTACCAACACATCTCCTTTAGAAGCCCTATTTATTAGTGTGCCATTTTCAAATTTAGTGATAACATATTTTAAGCTAGGAAGAGAGTCATCATCATGCTAATATCTATTAATCATTGTAATTATGAAAAAACAATTAGATACATGTTGCATCACCTGACTGAATATCCCTCTGATGCATCTCTAGTTTACATCTACTGACTTTCTGATTAGCAAAAATAAACCAAATCAAGTAAGACCTCTCATCTGTGGCTTGGTTTCCAAATTATATTCAACACCTAGCACGTATATCTTCTGTTACTGCTGGTCTGTATTTGTGCTGTCTATTTTCATGTCACATCACCAAAACCTTTTTTCCTTGAGCTTGTTTTTTTAAGTGTTAAAGATGATGCCTCAGTTAGATGGAGAGCCAGCTCCAGGCACAAGAGATGTACCAGCAGAACCAGAGATACTAGGGTAGCAAAGTACAGGATCCAGACCTCTTTTATGCCAAACAACAGAAACTTTTGTAGAGCACTGAATTCAGGCCATGCAGCACGCACACAAATGCTGAACAACCGAGTCAAATACTTAGTTTTTAATGACAGTAAATCTTCATGTAGGTGTTCTTCAAGGTACTGTGACACTCATTTCAAAACTGACTTGTTTCTACCTAATTCAACTCTGTGGCTATTTGTTATTCTGGTTGTCACACTGCTGCATCACTCTAGTCACAGGCCATAACCTCAGTGACTAAGGACTGAACAAACAGGACACAAAGCTGCCAGGTGGCCAAGAGAAAATGAGTTTTCCTCTAGTCACAGCTAAATAGAGTGGATTGCTGAATGTTTGGAAGAGAGCACCAAAGAGAGAAAACCAAGTTTTAATCTGCTTCTCTGTCTCAGAATTTGGAACTGACTTTGTTTCCCGACAAAGTTATCCACAGACAGTGTGGATAGAGACAAAAAATTTATCCAAAACCCATAGGAAGTTAAAGGTGTTGTCTTGCTCCTACCCCACCCCCCCCAAAACAAAACTAAAAAAAAAAAAAAATGGAGAATAATGAAAGAAGCTCAGAGAGGATACAGTCCCTGAGGAAGGGCAAGAATTCAGTAAGAAAAGCCTGGTTAAATGTGAGGCAGGTGTCTGATATTTTGAAAAAGATAAGCATACTGATGTGGATCTGAGATTCAGCTGCAGTCAAAGGCTTTAGTGAGAGAAATTCTAGAGAGATGTCAAGGATGGATTGTTGCATGATGAAATCAGAGGAGAGTTCAGAATACCAATAAGTTTAGGAATGGAATGCCTGGAAAGAAGTTAGAGGAGTGGGGGGAAGAAAGGGTCACGGGTGGGTTTCCTTTGTGTAGGAAACAAAGAAACTGAGTGCAAGAAAGGCATCCGAAGACACTAGAAGATTACATGGAAACAAAATAGAGAAAAGCAAATGAGATGTTTGTATTAGTGACAGGAGGAAAGGAAGAGTAAGTGGCAAGAGACAGAAATCAAAGCCAAGAGAGTGTGTATAGTGTCTTTTATCATAGAATCCTTAGGGTTGGAACAGACCTTTAGAAGTCATCTAGTCCAACTCCTCTGCAATGAACAGGGACATTTACATCTACATCAGGTTCCCCAGGGTCTGATCCAGCACACTGCCTTGAAAGTCTCTAGGGACACAGCATCCACCACATCTCTGGGCATCTGTTCCACTGCCTTACCACCTTCACTGTAAAAAACTTTTTCCTAATATCTAACCTAAATCCATCCTTTTTAAGCTTGAAACCATTTCCCCTGGTCCTATCACAACAGAGCCTGATAAAGAGTCTATCACCTTTGTTCCTGTAGCTCCCACTGAGATACTGAAATGCCACAATCACCTCAGAGCCTTCTCTTCTCCAGGCTGAGCAGCCCCAGCTCTTTCAGCCTGTCCTCATAGGAGAGGTGCTTCACCCCTTGGATAATTCTTATGGCCCTCCACTCAATACAATCCAACAGGTCTACGTCTCTCCTGTACTGAGGACTCCACATCTGGACACAGGACTCCAGGTAAGGTCTCACCAGCGCAAAGTAGAGGAAGGATCCCCTCCTTCACCCTGCTGGCCACACTGCTTTGGGTGCAGCCCAGCACACGGTTGGCTTTCATGACTGATTCATGTCCAGCTTCCCATCCACCAGCACTCCCAGGTCTTTTTCAGCAGGGCTGCGCTCAATCCTTTCATCCCCCAGTCTGTACTGCTAATGGGTGCTGCCTCAGCCCAGGTGCAAGACCTCGCACTTGAATTTGCTGAGGCTCTCCCAGGCCGAGTGCTCAAGCCCGTCCAGGTCCATTTGGTGGCACCCCATCCCTCCGGTGTGCTGACCACAGCCCACAGCTCGGTGTCATCTACAGACCTGCTGAGGGAACACTCAGCCCCACTGCCAATCTCACGGACACAAAAGAACATCAGCCCAGCAGCACCCGGGGCTCCGCAGCTGCGGCGTCAGCCTTCCGCCGGGCGCGGCCGCGGCCACTCGGCGCCTCCGGAGCTGCGGCCGCCGGGCCGTCAACGGGAGCCGCGCACTCACCGCTCGCCCGGCGGCGCCGACGGCCGCCCTCGCCGCGCGGTCCCGCGTCCGAGCGGCTCGCGGCTTCTCCTCGTTAAAGCGGCCCGGGCGATCCTCGCGCCCCGCCGCCTCCGCTCCGCCCCCGAGGCTTTTTCCAGGCGAGCCCCGGCGACGTCCCCGCCGCGTCGGCCGCTCTCGCGAGAGCCGCCCGGCCGAGAGCCGCGCGGCCGCTCCGTCGCCTCGGGGAGCCGTGAGTGAGGGAAGCGGCCGGAACCGCGCCGCGCCTCGCGGGCCGTCGCTGCGCTTCTGGCGGGAACGGCTCCGAAGCGGCGAACCTCGGCGGTCGAGGCGTCCGCACTTCGCGGTGATGCCGGAGGACGTGCCGCAGTGTGGGAAGTCTCCACATAACGCTCTGGGACGGCGTCTCGGATAAAGCAGACGTTCTTCGCGGTTGCGGTGGCGGCCTCCTGCGAGCAGGAGAGCCCGAGAAAGCAGGGTTCCATCTTTCATCCCCTCTGCCCGACGCTGCTCTCTTTCTGCCCCGGTTCCTCACAAATGCAGGCAAACACAGGAAAAATGTATTTCTGCAGAGTTTAATGTCGCTGCAGACGAAGGCAGAACGTGACAAGTGGTTCATTTGTTCACATCTCACTCTTTCACTAACACTGCAAAATCCAGTGCTTTGTTTTCCAACTGCCGACTGCTCAACCCTGCCAAATACAGAAATGATGCACCGATCTGTAACATGAAACTTGGCTGGCAGTTATCCTGGTCAGCTTTTATCATTTCCACGTAGACTTCATGGGTTTCCTCATTGCTGCAGGTTAATCGTAGGCCTTGTCAGCAATCTGTGTCAGTGGCCGTACGTTCAGGTGTTGTGATGACAGATAATGATGAATGCCCGTGATATCAGAGGTGACTGTTGGTGGTACGGCAGCAGAGGCTGAACCTTCCTACAAATACTCCATTACGTTCTGTTGTCGTGCCAGCAGATGGCAGCAGAGCTGCAGTTTCCATCGAAATCAACAGCAGGCATTACTTTTGGAGCGACCTACATCGGAGTGTCCAAGTATCCGTATGCACTTGTGTACAGCAGTGAAAAAGTCATGGAAAAAGCCCCCTGCAAGGAATGCGGGGAGCATTGCCTTTGCCAACCCCTGAACAAAAGATTGCAGTGTTTTTCTCAGTAATGTCCCAGACGTTTCCAATGGGAGAGAAGGAATCTGTGGGACTGACGGTGGGAAATTCAGCCTCTTTTTTCATCCCCAACAGAGCTGAAATCTGGGCGACCAAAATTACCATGAGGTATCTTGGCAATATAGAAGCCAGTACCCTACACTAGGGTAACCCGTGAGTTCTGCCAAAACCCCAAAGCATTGACTGCAAAATGCTACAGTGGAGGAGTGGAAAAGTGGAGAAAATCTTGTTCCTGTGTCCTGGGAAACTCTAGCAGCTTTGTGCCATGGTGAGAGGCCCTTTCTCTAGTAAGATAAGGGCACACCAATGTTGCTGGACAAGTAAGATCGTGCTTTCTTGGCAAGTAGAAGAAATACAGAAATAAATCTAAAAATTCCTCAGAAATATTTTTGGCTGAGACTTTTTCAGTCCACATCTTTAACCTTTTGGAACACTTTTAATTCTTCTATTTTTGGTGTTGTTGTTGTTTTGACATGGCTTTTTTTTTTTTTCATTCCCATTCAGCATTTTGGTCTCTTATCTACTTATCTGTTGGTAAAACGTGTGAGTGTTTCCAAAACATGTCTAAAGACAGAATTAGTTATGCCAAGGATGAATACACAGCTGGAAAGCCTATTTCTTCCTCCATTAGTTTTGGGCTTGTTATGATACATCCTTCATGAGACAAGTGCTCACAGCAGAGTTCTGGCAGTGTCTGTTTCTCCATTTTCTCTCCGTTTCCTAGTACCCAGAGCAGCTGTTTTCTCAAATCAGTACATTTGGACTACGTTTTGTCTTCCATCTGACCACTGTACACTGAACAATCAAGGATTAACCAAGAGGAAATCAGCTTCTCCATGCTCGTGCATGACCTGAGATTTGAGCTGTCCTTTTCAAGACATTCACAGCTGTCACTTACAGTCAGGATTCTGGTGCAGACCTGCTTAAACAGCAAAGCAAGGTGTGCTTAAATGCCTGCTTATCAATGCCTCCAATAGAATGCATTCCTATATTTGAATATGCACAAAAATGTTTATGGATTTTTAATTGTTTGTATGTATTCATGTCTATTTCATGGATTTATAATATGTAATTATATATAATTTATGTGATTTACATAATTATTTAATTAATGTATATATAATATATGCATATATGCATTAATTCTCTCCTCCTTCTACTGACCAGGGATAACTACATACTGGAAAATACTCACAAGTCTGCCAGCAGACTGCTGCTCACAAGGTCACATCCAACCCCGCAGTTCAGGTGGACAATGCAGTCGTGGCAGCAGCAGTAGAGGAGCTACTAAGGTGGAAACTCGACCAGCAGTCACATTTCAGCTTGGATCCATCTCTAGAAGAGAGACACCAGTGATACTATCAACACAGAATTAATGCATGGGCAGTCACTGCAATGGTCTGTGATGGCAGCTGAGCTCCAGGTGTGAAAGGTTTATCTATTGCATTTCTTAATTAATTATTATGTGAATATTATTGACAGGTTTTGAATTGCAGATTTTGGTTTCAGCTGTTCAGAAGGTCAATGCTCCCAAACACTGAACCTACAAGCACAAACCGTGAGATGGTTTTGATACCTCCTATGGGCTCTCTGTACATGGAAACAAAGCAACAAATGGGCCCTGCAGGTAAACACAAACCTGCTTTTAGCACCATCCATCCCTGTGCCGAACATCAGAGGGGATCTGCTCTGTGTCCCACATGCAGAAAGGCAGTCTCTTGTAGGCATCTGGAGAACTAGATGCTCCAGGAAATCCATCCATTCCTTCTTTCTGCAGTTCTTTTGGCTTAAAAGTGGTCTTTCCAACACAACAGCTGGGTAACTTGTATTGCTATTTCATTCATTTTGCCCTTCCTTTTGCTCTCCTTTTCGTGCTGAGTCAAAGTAAATTTCACTAATTAGCCTGAATGTGTATCTGTGTCAAACGGAGGCAGAACAGAGATCAGGAGAAGGAAGAGATGCAGAAGCTGGCTAAATTCCCAGCAGAATTAACTTTCTGTTTCTAATGATCAGTGAGAAATTAGCTGGTAACACATCTGAGGAGCTGCCAATCTGGGTTTGTCCAGCTAGCTCAGCACAGGTGATACCAGCAAGCAAGCAATGACATAAAAATACTCAGCATGAAGTGCCTTTTGCAAAGAGTTGCCAGAGCATTTCAGATCAGCACAGACTGTTGGGAAGTTTCTATCAGTGCTGTACTATTTCATCAAGGATTAATGTAAGTGCAGTGCCATCATTGCCCTCCATTTACTGAAGGTGCCTCCACACATTCTGGTTGTTGGCAGACACTCAAAGATGTGGAAGGTTTGATAGGTAAAAGAGCAGCTCCCTCCTTTTCCGTGACAGCTCTTTGTTCCTTAAACATCTGTATGTGATGTGTTATACTTTTCAGACAGTCAAGAGAAAGTCAAAAGGGTTTTTTTTCATTTTCAGAATATAGAGGTTGTTGGTGGGTTTTTTTGTTGTTTTGTTTTGGTTTGTTTTATTTTCCCATAACTGAATGTCTTAAAGAAACGCAAATAGTTTGAAGACCATTCTTCCCAGAATACATCTTCCAGTTGAGAGGAATAACATTTCTTACTTAGCCTGGAGCTTGAAAGGATGGATAAGGGAACTGGCAGCTCTACACTTTGTTATTTAAAAAAAAACATACAGCTGAAAGGAATCATGTAGTACGTAATGCAGCTATCAATATATCTGGGTGCTTTTTTTTTTTTTT
Organism: Phasianus colchicus; assembly: GCF_987193195.1. Taxonomy (NCBI): domain Eukaryota; kingdom Metazoa; phylum Chordata; class Aves; order Galliformes; family Phasianidae; genus Phasianus; species Phasianus colchicus. The sequence continues at coordinate 1,894,988 of NC_143476.1, forward strand.
TTTTTTGGTCATTTATTGATCTTTCTTGTATTTCAGATTGATCAAGCAATCCACCAGCTTTGCAGAATTATGCCTACCCCGCAAGCCAGAAATGCTTCAAACCCATCAGAAGACATCTGTAAATACCTTGGCACAGCCCTTCTCCAGATCAGCCCAGTGAGGGCTGAAATAACTCATGATTCCAGCTGACAACGTGCTGCTTTCTAACAGACGTTTTGCAGGAAGGGTTCTTTCCTTTGTCATTTGGCACAAACCTTTTCCTGCAGAGAATTAAAAATAAATTTCACTGCCAGAAAGATGTGGAGATCATCAACACTGCGTTGCCATGCAGCTTTTGTTGCAGCTTGGCAATGTTCTAGCTCTGACATCAACAGTTCCCTCGTAGATCTAACAGCCAGATGGGTGTGAAGTTGTGAACTACTGACTGAGCTGCTCTTGAAGTCATGCCAAGAGAGATCTCTGAAGACACACATTCATTCTGCAGGGCAGTGCTGTAAGGTCACAGGAAGAACGAGGTCAGAAGTGCCTTGTCTGATGTTTCTGGGGTGTGCATTGGCTCGACTGGCTGCCCACAGTCTCTGAGCTGCAAACAGAAGAGGTGGGGATAATCATTCATAACAGCTCAGTTATCCATTCGGTTTTGGCATCTCTTTATGTTTGCAAATGGTCCACAAACAGACCCTGATTTTCCTGAATGCATTAGTTACTCAGAGTTATTGCTGACACAGGACACAAAGCACAGGAATGCTGGCTGGGGTCACCTTTCTCTGAGGCTGAGCAGGGCTGCCATCAGCTAGGCACTTCACATGAGGGCTGGTGAAAGAAAGGGAGCATAAGGCCCAAATGCAGGAAGATGAGAGACAGAGAGAGCCATCGTTAGAAGGTCTGCAGCCTTTTGACCTGTTATGAGCTACATGCCACAGCTTGATCATTGGCAACAGTCGCTCTGGAGAGATGATGTCTGCTTTGTTTCAGTCTTCTTGGGTGTTTTTTCCAACATCTGGCTGCTGCCTTTGCTGCTCTTGCCTCCCCTTTTGATCTCATTTTCTTGCCACATCTTTTCAACAAGCAGAGTAAGTTTTGGCTACAAAAAAGTCTGACAGACAGCTCCTTCTCAGACATTGTATGGGTAATGTGAAGGTGAAAATACATTCATAATTTGAGCTGTTAAGCCATTCTGATTCACCCTTTGCATCCACAGCATACAGTTTTTTCCCACACTGCACTTTCTATCCAGCAATGTGCATATGTGCAGTGGTACAGAGGTTGGTGGCCCTGCCTGTGGCAGGGAGTTGGAGATTCCTGATCCTTGAGGTCCCTTCCAACCAGTGCCATTCTATGTGTGTGTGTGTGACTGGCTAAACACCAATTGTTGCTAGCTCAGCAGGTATACTGCTAATTATTGAATGCCTGACAGCTGCTTATCAACACTTGGCCACTATTTCTGGACACCTGCTCATCCCTGAAGAGAGAGAAGTTTGGAAGGAGGACAGAGGGGAGTCTCTTGATGCCTGCCTGTTGCATCCCAACCTGCCCAGAGAGTGAGTCAGTTCGGCCTTGTGTGGAGGCCCTGGCTTCTTTGGAGTCTGTTTTTCTTTTGCTGAGCTTCTCCTATCCAAACAGAATGGCCTTACAACATGCTTTCTGGTCCTTAATGCTATACCCATGCAATTTGTAACTATTACAGTTCTGTAGGTGAGAATTGATCACATGATTGAACAACTGTATTTCTAAAATATGTTATGAAATAACTTCTTTTTACTAATACTAATAAAGTCTTTCTACTTTTTCAAACTGTTTCTAAGGGCAAATTACAAAACACATTGTGCTGTACTGCTTCAGAGCAATCCCACATTTGATAGCCAGTGCAGAAACAACATTCCATCCTACAGCATTAGCTAGTTCAGAGGTACCAGACGTGTATCTGGATGTGGCTGTTGTGCATAACTGGGGCTGAGGGATCAGAAATGACAGCTCCACTCTTGGAGACCACAGAACTGAAATGGAAAGATAAAATAGTTGCAGGGCAATTGTTCTCTGTGCCTGAAGCAGGGACCGATTTATGGGGGAGAGATTTAACAGTTAAATGAGGATTACAGCTGCAAGTCTGTGAAACAGATATCAGGGGTCAATGAATGTGTTAACAGCTGTGATGAAGAAGAAATGAATCCAAAGGTGTGGGCAGGGGAAGGAAATCGGGGTGGACTCACAATTTTCCCTTACAAAGAACTGCCCAAGGAGGGAGTGGAGCTGTGAAACAGCAACAATATCCCATAGCCTTAGAAGGGAGAGTGGGTCTAAAAGCTGTAACACAGACAGTGCTTAAGGATGGTCTTCTGGAACCTTGTCTGTGGCCTTATAACACCCCAATCCTGTCGGCACGGAAGGCAGACGGCACGTATCGGCTGGTGCAAGATGTAAGGAAATGACTGAACCCGTTCTCAAAAGACAGCCTGTGGTTCCTAACCCCTATACCCTAATGAGTCAGATCCCACACGGACAGCAGTGGTTTGGTGTGAGAGACCTCAAAGATGCTTTCCGGACAGCCTTTGGACTCAGAGAGAAATGGCTGCGTTTGTATGAGGACACATTGTAATCCTATCGTGATTCGTGATGATACTGTAGATACTGGAACTCGTGCTAATCCTTGTCTTTGCAGCATTTGAAGCAAGCAGCTGGTGCTGCTGTCATGCAGAAAGATCCCTTCCAACCACTCAGCAAGCATTTGGATGAGACAGCTTCCTGCTGGGAGCCCTCCGACATCACTGCTGCCTCCTCCAGAACCATACCTGCAGATGCTTCAGAGCTCTTCAGCATGGACTTCCTTCCTCCCATCAGCAGCTGCTCCTGCACTGACCTTCATTCACACTGGGATACCATCTGCTTCCAGCAGGAGCTGACCTGCGAGACAGAGAAAGGAAACGTGGGATGAGCACCAATGCAGAAGCACAAGGCTGTGTCACCACCACGTCTTGCAGCCTTGGGAAGTCAGCTGCAACTGCAGCCTTGGTCAGAATTCTTTTGCTTTGGGGAACAGATGGACTCGGAATGGAAGGACACGAGAAAAATGACATCTGTTTGAGCTCAGCAGACTTGAGAGGTGGGCCTGGGTGAACCTGATGAGGTTCAGCACAGCCAAGTGCAAGGTTTGGCATTTGGGCCGGAGGAATCCCAGGCATTCTTTTGTCATCGTGGTGGTTTCCAATAGACCCCAACAATGAGACATCAGGTCGCCGTGTGGGCTCCTGGGTGACACTGCCATTTCCCAGCCATTGCAGCCTAGGGGCAAATAAAGTAAAATTCTTCAGAAAGATCTCACACTGATTGCATATTTTACTGTTCTTTTACACAAAACAGAAGGGGAGGGCAGCAGATGCATGCAGCTGCATCAACACCCAGGCTGCTAAAGGAATGGAAAGACAGAAACATCAAATATCAATGCCTTATTCTAATGCAAGAAGGGAAGCTTTTTTCAATGTTACTTTTTATCACTTAAAATAAGCAGTTGGCACTCTAAGGAAAATCCTAGGCCCCAGGTTCTGACAGTGTGGCAATCTGGCACGGACTCAGCTGTGAATGATCCGAACAGTCTATTCCAGATTTTAACATACCTTATATGCATCCACAAGTTTTCTCTCTTATCTTCCCCTTACAGCCGTTAGATGCCAGCAAAACATCCCACAAACACTCCTTACCTCTGTGCACACAGGCACCCATCCAAGCAGAGCCATCAGTCATTCCCAGCCATGCGCTCTTCCTCCAATCATGGTCAGCATCACACGGCCGTCACGCAGCTCACATGACTCAGTTTTTCTCTTCTTTCTGGAGGTGTCCTTGCTTCTCAGCCTTACCTTCTCGTGATGTTTATCTCGCTCTGCAGCTCCTGCTCTGAATAGGCTTTCTTGGATTCCCGCATGACAGGCACAAAATGCAGCCACAGCCCCTGCCACCAAGGTCAGCTCTTCAGCACACATTACCTGAGGAGCACTTGGCAACTCCTGCAACCTGAGCAGTGCCAGGAAGACTGTTTCACTTCTGCTTCTCCTGGCTCAGAAATTCATTTTCCTACCTAGAAAATGGAAAAAGAAAAGAAAGAAAAAAAATCCTGACATAAAGCAGACACAATTGATACCATGGAATTCTGGAAGGCAAGGGATTTGCCCTCTGTGATGAGAAGTTGAGTGCAAAGAACTCAGAAGAGCCATGAGCAGGTTGTGAACTTGTGGGTAAAATTAGGAAGTGCAGCAGTGCAGGGCTTCTGGAGGTGAGGGTCTGCTACAGCCGCCTGGAAAGAGAGCCTGTTGGTGGGAGCTGCTTACTGCAGCCAGCAGAAGCATCACACTCACTGACTCTCATCCTGATGGGGGATTCCAGTCAGTCTGGGAAATCAGCATGGCTGGCTGCAAGCAATCTGACAGACTCCTGGAGTGCAGTGAGAATCACTCTGTGGTGCAGGCATTGGGCACAGCAAGCAGAAGGGAAGCATTGCTGGACATGGTGCACACCAGGGGTTACGACAGGAGGCGGTCAGGGCTGCAGTGACCATGCCCTCCTTGAGTTGGTGATCTCAAGGAATGCGGGCCTGGCAGGAAGCAAAGGCAGGAGCCTGAACTTCAGGAGAGCCAGCTGCAGGCTGTTCCAGGAATTCTTGGACGAGATCCTCTGGACAACTGTTTGTAGGGGCAAAGGGATGGAAAAGAGCTGGTCACTTTCTCAGAAAAAAACTTGCTCAGGTTGCAGGCTGAGCTGCAGGAGAGGAAGGGGAGGAGGTGCCAGCACGGCTCTGCACGATGCTCTGCCACACTGGGCAGCTTGATCATGGCTCAGCAGTGGGATCCGACGTGGAGAAGGGGAGAAGGAAATCAAGGATGGGAGGGAACCATCAGCCACAGTCGGTGAGTGTCTGTGAAGTCTTGCAGACCCAGAGATTCCCAGGTTGTTTCTGCTTTCGTAGCATTTGTGTGGTGCAGGGTGAGCAAATTCTTCTGCTGCTTGATTCTTCTGCAGGAGCCGCCTAAAAGGGAAATGGCCACTGAGCTGCAGACCAAGCAGTACTGCCTGACGTTGGCCAGGGGGAGCTTCTCCTGCCGCAGTGTGATGATGACAGGTCTGGAGATGATCTGCAGGGCCAGTTCGTAGATGGGAGCCAGGAAAGGACATGATGGGAGGAGAGAGGTGTTAAAGAACAGCCAAGGCATGGAAATGCATCAGAAAGCCCTGAAAAGCATCACAAAGCCACAGCCAGGAAGCTTGGGAGTATCATGAGCAGCATCCAGGATGCGAGAGATTATTTGCTACCATGCCAAATGGTAGCAGAGCTCCCCCTGCAGACATCCCAAAGCCAGACAAAACAGGAACAAAACCCGGAGCTGTGCTGCACGCACCCCACGGCCACAGCATTGCAAGCTGGGGTGCCTTGCTGTGTGCTGCATTCATCCCAGTCCGTGTGAATGAAGACTCTGGAGGCAGTCAAGGCGTTGGTTGAGCACGAGTGTGCTTTTATTATTAAATAAAGGACAGGAGGGTGTGAGAGGTCCACGGTGAAGATGGGACTCATCCTGTCTTGTCATGGAGAGAGTGGCTCAGAGCTCTCAGTGCTGCTGTCCTGTGCCTGAGACTGGAGGCCTGATTGAAAGTCCCCCTGCAAGAGGCTCTGCTCCTCCTCACTGATGCTGACCTGCTCCTGCATGGAGGTGCTGCTGTCGGGGCACTCACACTGTGCTTGGGATGGGCTGCACTGCATGGACTCCTGGTTACAATCCAGGCTGGCGACTGTGGTGTCTTGCAGGCCCAGGTCAGCAACTTCAGCAGAGCCAGGTGTAATGAGGGCATGGACTTCGATGAGCTCCTTCTCTCCATCATTGTTTTCATGTGGAAGGCTGCTGTTGGAACTGCAGCAATTTGTGCTTCCTAAGAGCTCTCCACTGATGGAAGCACACAGAGCTTCCTCGCTACTTGCCCTGGATCTTGTGGGTTGGCAAGGGCTCGATTCACCTAGAAAGGATACACAGGGGTTAGTGTCAAACTTTCACAAGCTGAATTATGACAGTGGTTGATCAGAGGTGTACTGAAGACGTTAGGCAGGGGCTGGAATGGCAGAAGGAGATACAAGTGCAGAGCAAACTTGAATTCTATGTTCCTGAAAAGCAGGGATTTGGAAGCTGCATTTGCACCCTTACCTGCCAGGACTACCACTGCTGTTTCTGAGGGCTGCCTGGCATTGCGCTGCAGTTGGCGTTTGCTGCCAGAGGATGGCTTTCTGAGGCTGAAGCAGCAACACCAACTGCTAGCTGGTGATTCCTCAGTCTTGCTGGGTGGATTTTGCCTGGAGAGAGAAAACAGCCAATGCTGTTAGTCGTGCGTGGTGCAGGGTGAGGGAAGAGCAGCACTGAGCTCTTGGCAGCAGTTGCTTGTTCCTAGCACTGCCTGGTTTCTGCAGAAAAAAACAAAAACCCACCCAAACAATGATGCTAGGTGCTGGAAAAGAAAGTCCTCTTTACCTGTCAGATGGAAAGTTGATGACGGTGTGGAATTTGCCCTGCCCAGCTGCAGGGCTTTCTTCCACTTCAATGTCGTGGCTGCTCTCTGTCACAGGGGGAGAGCTGCTGTGGCCTCGCCTCTGTGCCTGTGCCTCCTCCAGGCTGAGCAGCTTTGTGGCAGCAGAAGAGACCCCCACAGACTTGGGCCCTGGGAGAGAATTGTGCCCTGTCAGGGAAAACCACAGGTAAGAGCGAGGATCAGAAAGCAGCAGCACAGCCACCACAGTTCTGGGGGAGGTGCTGTATTTTTCTCAGGCTTGCTTATCCGAGCCACTGGAAGAAGAGGAGCTCAAAATAACCATGTGGGCAGAAGTCTGTTTATGGCAAAGGACATGGTCATCATTAAGAGATCTCACCCCTAGATAAAAGGGGCAGGGAACTGAGAAAGCTTCGCTGCCACACTTGCATCAAGCTTTTCCTGCGTGCAAACCATAATAATGACGGTTTCCTCCTTGTGAAGTTTGGGCTTGGACATTCTCAGCATCCAGCAACAGGATGCCATACCCTAATGGAAGCCCAGAGGTCTGCTGTCCCCTTGATGGTAAAAGAGTATCTCAAAGGTCCCGGAGAAGGCCTGCATTTGATCGAGGTGTCGGGTCAAGATCAAGCTAATTGAGGAAGACACTCACCTGCTGCATCTGCGATGTCTACTCCGGATTTGGAGCAGAAGAGGATGTCTGTGTGGTTGATGAGAAATTCCACCACATCCGACTGCGTCTGCAGCTCCATGCAGGCAGCTCTTCCGCTGGCGCAGGCAGACTCGTTCTGCTGTGATCTGTAGAAAAGGCAGATTTTAGAAGTCATTTCTCCAAGACCGTTTCCCCGAGTCTGAATTGTTGCAGCCAAAAGCTGTCAGCTGAGGCTCTGGAGACTTCCGCAGTGGGCAATCAGTGATGCCACTGCAGAAATTCCCCTGGATGATCAAGGACACGTCAGTCCCATCTCAACAAGACTGCAGAAATTGTCACCTAGACATTGTGCCCGTGGGGTTGGAGAACAGCCCAGGCTCCTGTGCTTCTGTCACCCACAGATTTTACAGAAGAAGAGCACATTTGATGGAGAAAAAGGGAGGACTGTTTTTTTTCTGGAGAACAGATGAAGCGTTGTGTTGAAACAGAACCAGAAGTTTACCTTAAGAGGTTTGGAGCCCACACAATGGCTAGGTTCTTGGCATGCATGTTTGTGGTGGTGGAGCTCCCAGCCAGACATGCCAAGTGTCTCATCAGGAACTCCAGTGTCCTGGAAAACAAGAGAGGCAAACGTTCAGCACCAACATGCAATACGTGCTGCAATTCAGAAAGACAAAGGCTGGAACCGCATCGTTGCCCTCTGCAATGCAGCAGGGCTGAGCTCAGCAGGCTGAGGGCAGCACTGACCTGTAGTGAGGAGCGGGCAGCTGCTGGATGACGTCCTGCATTCTGAGCAGCCGCTCCTCCTCTGTAGCGGCACCAACAGCATCCTGGAGTAGTGCAGAAAGGGAGCGAGACACCAATCAGGCTAGTACACCAGTGCGAGTAAACCTCGTGGGGCTGACAGCAAAAGGGCCTCCGAGCTGGGGCACTGCTGCAGCCATCTGCCAAGAGGCCCAGGAAGAGGGAAATGAAAGACGTGGCCTTGTGCTTACCGAGAACTTGCCGTACAGCTGGTGGGTGAGCAGAGGGTTCGGGAGCTCCCTGAAGTACATCTTGCAGAGGGAGCTCACGCTGTGAATGTCGCGGACGGTGAGCTCAGGAATCTGCTCCGACTCAAATTCCTGCCTGGAGAGAGGGACGCAAACCCGGTTGAGCGAGAGGAAGGCAAGCCCAAAGCCACACCAGATGCACTCAGGCTGTGTCAGTCGCAGCACTCTTACCGCAGTCTCTGGATGTTGGACGCGACGCCGGACAGGCGGTATATCCCCTGCACCACGCCGTGCTGCTCAATGAACTCAGCGCAGCTCTGGAGGACCTGGGGGACTGAAGAACACGTGCCAGCCGTCAGTGGAGCTCCTGATTCAATCGTGCTGCAGGCTGTGCTTCACATCCTATCCACTAAGCCCAGCCAGGCTTGGCTGAAGCAAATACAGATGTGCTTGTCTCTTAGGAGCATCCGCCTCACTTTATCCTTCAGCCATCAACTCCCTTTACACGTGTCTCCGCTGCTATCAGCCTGCCCCCTGCTAGATATGAGCTCCCTTTCATCCTCTTTAGATGCCCAGCAGAGGAAGATCTCAGGAATGGGCAGCTCCTTACCATCACGACCGGAGTGGAGAAGATGCTCTCCCAGGTCACAGCCAAACACCCTTTCCTTCTCCACCTCCCGCTCGGTCGGTTTCTTTGGGCGGGCCTTCACCAAGGAACGAAGGAAGGTGAGGATCTTGCTGCGTTTCTTGGGCACTGCACAACAAAAGGAAGAAACCAGGTCATTTCAGGTCTGGCTCCGTTGGACGAGGCCGAGCACAGCACATTCTACAGGGCACGTCAGAACGGGAAGAACATTACCAACCAGTACATACAAAAAGGGATTTTCCCCATCTCTGGAGGAGCCCAAGGCCAGGTTGGATGGGGCCCTGGGCAGCCTGGTCTAATCTGACAATAAATGTGGGGGCTGGCAGCACAGCCTGATGCAAGGAAGTGGAAGCTTGAGGATCCTTGAGGACCCTTGCATCCCAAGCCATTCTATGAAGATTCTATAGTTTCCCCAAGTCCAATCATAAACACAGGAGGATTGGGCCAAATCTCTGCCCCATGGTGTGCATGAAGAATCATCAACCCAGAGGACAATGTGGGATGGATAAAGGAGGTACTAAACATGGAACGCACCCCAAAAAAGACTTCATTTTGCTTCCCCACACCATGAAATGTAACATCCCTACCTGGCTTTGGCACAGAGTTGATGAGTGCCTCAGGAATGTTCTTATTAATGAGTTCCACACACTCCCCTGGGAAAAATCCAACCTGTAACAAGAAGAGAAGCCAACTATTGCATGCAGCACTTCTCAGGTCTGAACTGTTAAACCAAAAGCCACATAACATTTCCCTCGGAACGTGCTTGCCTGACGTTCCATAAGACTATCCAGCAGAAAATGGCCATAGTTCAAAGCATAAAGGTAATAATTTTTCAACATTTGCAGCCAACGGCAAGGTCCCCTGACACCGACACAGGGAAACTGTTTACGTCCATTAGGCATCCTGTGCATGCAGAGCAGCTCTAAGCTAAGATTCCTGCCTTTACTGCAGTTGCACTCTCCAGTCTGAAGCTTGTGCCTACCTGGAAGCCGAGCTTGCCTCTCCACCAGGGAGTCAGCTCCTTTGGTGGCATGTCGATGACACACACGATGTCTCCGACCTGCAAGAGATTGCAACGTCAATCCCAGCTTCAGCACAGCTGGGAGGAAAGCACAGCTCAAATGTCTGCATTCTTCTGCACTGCCAAACATCGCCGAGCCTGAGAGCACTTGCACCAGTGCAGCTCTGAAGACATTTGCCATTGTAAAATTGAGCAACAAGGAACGCCTTGAACTGCTTACCTCAAAGGAGAGTTCATCCGCTGCCTGGGCAACGTATCTCTTAATAGCATGGGCAGCAGCAATAGCTGGAACATTCACAGGTGCCACCTCATGGTCTAGCAGGGGTTTCCCCTTGTTCTCAGCCTGAAACAGAGAGCACAGGCCACGGTGAGGAGCTGGGAACCAACAAGGAGGATTTCAAGGTGAGGAGCACATCTGCAGAGAAAGCTGCAGGAAATGCACTCGGTCCTTATCATGGGCACTTCAGAAGGAACTGCAAGTCTAATAACGGCTGTTTCTCTCCCTGGTGTGCAGCAGGCACACGCCAGGCAATGCTGCATCTCTCCCCATCCAGACTAATCAGCAATGGCACTGACGCAGACAGGTGGCCTTGTCCATTTTGCCCCCTCCTTTCCTGCGCTCTTTGTGCAGGAAGGCTGGCTGTTTAAGATGCTAGGAGACCGTGAAGAGGGAAACCAAAGCTACGGCTGCAGTTACAAGGTGCAAACAGTGCCACTGCAAGCACCAAGCAGCTCTCTTGAGCAGTCCAACCAACAGCGAGGCCAAACAGAGCAGAGAATGATTGTTGTTTCTGCAGCCATTTCAAGGGAAAAGTCAGTAGAGGACAAACACAACACCCGAGATGGCTCTGGTACTTTTATAAACTTGCCACGCTTGCACTACTGTCTTGCCACAGAGGAGCTCTCTTGGAAAGCAGGAGAGCACATCTGCGGCTCACTCTGCTGGCTGCAGTCAGGGAACAAAGACCAATCAGAGCTTCATACTCTACCTCTGTCCATGCCAGGTCAGGCCCACAGCTGATCTCGCTGCACGCCACAGCCATCAGCGTAGGTGTGACAAGCTGGAACTGAAAAGAAACACACTTTTATTTTCTCTGTTCACATCTCTGCTGTGCTCCCTACAGCTGTCGGGCACACTCACACAGCCCAAGCACGCCTGCTGGTGTCCCTGGTGATGCTGTGCAGCTCTGCACAAGCTGGGGCTGGGACTCTTTGCCTAAGGGATTGCTTTCCATAAAACCAGCTGGTCACAGCACCACAGACAGCATCCTTCTGAGGGCTGAGCTGCAGAGCACGTGGAGAAAACCCACACGTGACCAGCGTCCCATCAAAGCTGGATGAGGCTGTGTTACTAAACACGGGGCGTCACGGGCTGCTAAAGCATGTGGGGGGACAAACCATGGCAGGTACCTGGCAAGAGATCAGAACGAGGGAGAGAAATCTCACGAATCCGCAGCCGTTCCTTGTCACTTTGCTCTGATCTTCCACGAGCAAAAGCTGCAGCAGGGAAGCAGGCAGAGGGTGGAGAGAGGAGAGAGAAAGAGCAGGTCAGTTTGCTTGCACGGTTTAGCAAAGACTACGAGGGAAAAACCAAAATCTGCCCTCCCTCAACTTAAAAACTTAAGTTTTCAACTTAAAACCATTTCCCCTTGTCCTGCAGTTATCTACCCTTTCAAAGAGTTGATTCCCCTCCTCTTTTTAGGCTCCCTTTAGGTACTGAAGGCTGCCATGAGGTCACCCCACAGCCTTCATTTCTCCAGGCTGAACAAGCCCAGCTCCCTCAGCCTGTCTTTGCAGGGGAGGTGCTCCTGTCCCCTGACCATCTCTGTGGCTCGCCTCTGGACCCTCTCCAACAGCTCCCTGTCTTTCTGGACACTGTACTGCAGATGGGGCCTCACAAGAGCAGAGCAGGGGGGGACGATCACCTCCCTGTCCCTCATGGCCACCCCTCTGCTGATGGAGATAATGTGATCCTATGAGCTCCGCCAGCCAGCAGTTCTCAGCACTCACTGTCCCCCCGTCTCTCCCACACTGTCTCAGCTTACCTACAAGGTGCTGCACAGGACGGTGTGAAGACAAAGGGACGCAGTCGGTGCACAAGTGCAACAAGCGAGCTGCTCAGTCAGAGCTCCAGCGCTCCAATGAAGGGACGCAGCACGCACTGCTCCTCCCCTCATTCTAGCCCTTATGACATCACTGAGGGCCACCAGGCTGCTCCACCACGACGCACAGGGTGGGGAGGCAAGACCAGTCACAAGGGCAGAAGATTCCAACAGCCCAGCCCAACGTTCTGGAATCAGGGGCTGCTTGGAATTCTACCCCAGCCAAATCCTGGAGAAGCTGGCACGGGGTCGTCATGACCAAAGCGCAGGACCTGGCGCTTGCTCTTGTTGAGCCTCGCACAACTGGCCTCAGTGCATCCCTCTGGAGGGCCTTCCTGCCCTCAGCCAGATGGACGCTTCCTCCCAGCAGCGTACCTTGCAGTGCTGGGCCCATGTCAAATCCACACTAGAGTGGGTTTTGTTACATTCAAGGGCATGTTGCAGCACCCATCTATTTCACCTGGAAGGAAATAAAGCAGGAGATGGGAGAAACACAGAACTACTGCCAGACTGCTTTATCCCTTTCTCAGCCCAACTTCCCTTGCCTCATCCCCTACCCCAACTCCTGGATGATGCCCACAGGCTGATAGTTGGATCTCACGTCCATAGGACTTCTTTCACAGGGCTCCATCAAAAAGGCTGTCACACTTGTTCTGTACACTCACACTGACCCAGCAGTGGTATCACAGTCACTTAACACACACACAACAACCAAACCCCGAGCATGCACATCCCTTCCTGCGTGACTGCAGCCCACAGCTCCCCTTCACACCTCCGTGGATCTCTGGTGTTTTACACTGATGCAGCCTCGCTGCAGCTCGGTGGCTGTCACACAAGGCCTGCAGGACCTCTTTCTCTGCAAACCCCGTCTGCAGGCATTGGTTCACGAGGTTCACCTCCTGCCCTCCTGAGCAAAAACAAGCACTAAGAACTAGAGCAAAGCACGCTGGACTCGACCTGGCTGGATCCCCAACCCTCAGTCCTGTCAGTCGTACCCTGGTGTGGAGACTCATCCCCAAAGCCTGGCTGGACATCAGCACAGGCATCCTTCTTCAAACGCCCCATCCAAGCAGCAAGGGATCAAAGCGTTGGCACAGCTGAAACAGAAATGCTGTGTGAGTTTCCTGTTAGCACTGAGCAGGAACAAATCTACCGCTGAGCAGCAGGATGTGAGACAAGCAGCAGAAGACACCCAACCTGCAGAACCAGCTCGTTTGGGGTCGGTCCAGATGTTTGTCTGCTCCCTTCCCTGGCCCAGGCCAAGCTTGTGAGCTGCTCCTCCTTGGTGCAGGGGGAAATGGTGCAGATGCCATGTGGTGGCTATGCACAGCATGCCTTGCACTTGCTTTTCCTCTCTCCATCTGCCATCTGCCATTAGGAAACAGCATCTCCAGCCTCCAGAGATCACTGAGTCCAACCCCTGCACAACAGTGAAAAAAAAGATATGATAAGGGGTACTTAAAGCACAGCATCTGTAATCAGATCAGACTCCTGCACTGTGAATACTTCCATGAGTATTCCTGCAGAGTGCAGAACCCACAGCCTCCCTGGGCAGCCTGTTCCATGCTCACCATGAAAAAGTTCCTTCTCTTACAAAGAAGGCAAATAGGACACTTGTTGGGAGGGAGGTCACAGAAATCTCCAACCAACATCCATTGCCCTCCAAACATTTTAGATCTTTAGACGTATAAGAACGATGTAAGAGTTCTTTCTTATTGGTATCTGATACCCCGAGTTTAGGATATTTTCCTAAGAATAGTGACAAAAAAAGATATGATAAGGGGTACTTAAAGCACAGCATCTGTAATCAGATCAGACTCCTGCACTGTGAAGACTTCCATGAGTATTCCTGCAGAGTGCATCACTTAGTCTCTCTTTAGCCTTGTGTTCATGGTTTTCCTGTAAGAGCTTGTCTAAACACTGCCTATAATCGTGGTTATGCTAGAAGCATTTGGATTTCTTGATCCTTAGTGTGATTTCAATAACAAATGCAGATGTTTTTTTTTAGGGACAGCTTTCAATTTCTCAACTGAAATTTCAATATTGCATTAGGTGTTGACAACCACGGGGCTGCAGTACAGAGAATTACAGGAAGATTAATTTCTCCATCTCCATGCTCCTAGACATCTATGGTTACAGTGATGTAGTTATATACAAAGTTGCAAGATACCAAAGCTAGAATAACCTCTTGGTGCAGCAGGATGTCTGGAGCCCAAGTGCAGAGTCTCAGTGTTGCAAAGCCTTGAAGAGGTGCACCGTATGTGCTGGGGCTGATGACACAGACACTGGAGCAAGGCCAGTGTGATGTTAGAAACTTGACCAGCAGCTGATCTGTTGTCAGCCATTTCTGGACACAAACGGGATCTGGTCGACTTAGGACATGACCTTTGGGCTGGAGAGCAACTCCCCGAGGAATCACACAGCCACTGCAGACCGTTGGCAAGAACCCCATACCAAAACAGCTCATCTGCAATCAGTTTTTAATCTGTGCAGCAGTGAGTGGAACAGGCGCAAGCTCTCTGGAATTGCAGGAATGTTCACAAGTGGAATGTACATCACCTGTGTGCTCCAGCTCTTCTGTGTGCATGCTAGGAGCAGTGATCCCCCTGCACCCAGGGCTGCAATAAAGTCCTGTGAGCTTTCTAACCTGCCAACCAGCAGCCCAGGCTGCCCAGAGCCACATCCAGCCTGGCCTTGGATGCCTGCAGGGATGGGGCATCCACAGCCTCCCTGGGCAACCTGTTCCAGTGCCTCACCACCCTCTGGCTGAAAAACTTCCTCCTCACATCCAACCTAAACCTCAACACCCCCCGTCTCAGTTTAAAGCCATTCCCCACTTGTCCCATCACTGTCCACCCTCCAAAACAAAACACCTCGGCTGTTCAACACTGAAAGAGCAAAATAACCCACAGCTCTTACTTCCACTGTATGCATTTAATTCCAAATTAAGGTCACAGGTTAATTACTCATGTGATCCTTCCTGACAGAAGAACTACTCGTAGTGATGTGTAGGAGTAAGGAACTGTTTGAAAAGGTCATGGACATATTAGAACTTGCAGCATTTATCTTAATAGATGCCTACATTGCAAAGCATTTTGTAAAACACACGTTACAAGTACTGTGCATTGGATTACACTATATCAAACTCTAAGTAACAATACAGGTTGCTTTTAAATCTACACTTACATGTTTTCTTCTAACTCCTTGATAAAATTCCTTACTACCTTCAGTTTTATAGCCAAAGCAGTGTTTGAGCTGGTAATGTACTCTTGAACAGCACTGCTGCCTTCAGCATTTGTATGTTTAGATCTGAAAAGAGAATTTGGTCATTATTTCACGATGAGAGAATCCTATATGACAAAACAGAATTACAAAAATCTGACAATACTGTAAAATGCCAGCGTAAGAATGTGGCTTTGATTTTTTTTTTTTTCTTTTTTTTTTTTTAAATGGTGAGTGTACCATTAATTCAAGACAAGAATTTTGTTTGTAAGTCGATCTCTATAACTGTTCTTGGCATCATTCTGTAGGATGAACTAGATACATGGAATTTGGCACTGGCTCCCCAGGGCAGTGGTTTGGCACTGAGCTGACAAAGGCCAAAGAGCATTTGCACAATGCTCTCAGACACAGGGCTTGACCCATAGGAGGTCCGGTGTGGAACCAGGAGGTGGAATACATGATCCTCGAGGTCCCTTCCAAATAAAGATATTCCATGATCCTCTAATACTTATATTCCCAAGGTCTGTACGCAGTGCTCAGGTGCTTAATTGAAAGGTTCCATGAAACAGTGAGGTATCTATGTCCCTTTACCACTCAGTTATTCAATTTGCCACGTGGATCTTTTATCCAGTCACATTAAAAAACCCCTCAAAGTATTTCCTTCAGTCTTCCATTCTGATAGAGCTTTCTGGAGCAAATAAAGAGTTGCAACTCAGAATGTCCACACCTCCCTTCCTGCACCCTGCATACTTTTTTCATTGTACTGTGATTACGTACCATTCTATTGTCACCCTCATTCTTTCATTATCTAGGCAGTTTAATGCCATTAAATTTTCCAGCAACAGATGCCCACAAGTACAGCCAGCCTGCACTTATTTCCAATACTTATCTTTGTCCTGATGTCCTTGTAGGAGGTGGGACATTTCTCCATCTCAGCAGAAGAGGGCAGGAGGGGTCCAAGGTGAGGGCACGCTCTCCTCTGTTTTTCTGGCACTCAAAGACAAAGGGAACAAGAAAACCAGATGTGTTTCCCTGCCCATGGCAAACACCAGCCTTTCCATCCTTACAGTCCTTCCTGCCATCAGCAGAGACATTTTGCTTTCTTGTGCCACTTCATCCCTTTAGCATCTGGCATTCTAACAAAAAAGTACTTACAAGGAATTTTAATATTTTCATATTAAATGTCAGATTTAGAACCTTATATTTACCAAATATTTAAAACGTTCAACCCAGTGAGAAGTGAATTGATGTTGTATTTAGCATTCAGATAAGAACTTGTAAAGGAAGTAAAAAGTGCTGCTTTCATAAACTATAGTCTCATTGTCAAGCCTTGCGCTGTCTCAGCAGATTATTACAGAATGTTCATTCAAGCAGGAATTAAGAGATGCGTCTGAATTGATAACAACAGCGAGTAATTAAGAAAGCTTGACTGCAGTCTGCTTGAGGATTCCAGTCTGAAGTGTGTTCCACCTGATGACAACTGGGAATGTCTTTCTCTCACCATTAGAACCATTGCAACTCTGACTAAACACATAGCTAATCACCACTGAAAACTAACTACATGTTGATTAACATTCAGAGAGATTGTGCAGGTGTCCTTTTAGGAACTGGCCTACAGTATGCTAAGAGGGATGGATGTGGGGACATTAGGATAACGTGCCCTCTGCCTTTTAAGACAGCCCCAGCAGAGCAGGTCAGCAGGCTGAAGAGCTGAGTGGGTCACCAGGGCTCAGAGACTTCACTCGGCCATCTGCAAGTTGAGGGCCTTCAGCCCAAGCTGCCCTTTTCCATGCAGGCAAGGAGGCCAAGAGAAGGTGGATCGGCACGGTTCTGGTGCAGACAGGGGCTGCAGTGTGAGCAGGCCTACACAGACAAGGCTGTGCCCACACAGAGTGACAGCAGCTTTCGCTGTGAGCAGATTCCCAGGGGGCCTGAGCCATGGCAGTTCTTGATGGCAGCATGTTCCAATCAGCCCTGGAAGTCTTCTCTGGACGTCTGTCGCATTCTGGAATCCACACTGAGGACGCAGTCGCTGTGTCAGAGCAGCTGGCAGAGTCACGGGGAACCGTGACGTAGTTGGCCCAGGGAGCAACAACAAGGCCTGCACTGCTCAGCCAGCCCAGGCCAAAGGGGAGCACGAGAGAGAGCAGAGGAGAGAGGGGGGAAAGAGGGCCAGGAAGGAAAGGCCTGTGCCTGAATGGACGTGTAGCAGCAGCTGCTGACAGCAAACTCGGTGATGGCAGGGGCACAGCAGAGCAGTGCAATGCTGGCAGCTTCCTGTGTCTTTCACACAGGCACTGCAGACATGGCCAGCACTGGGAGATCAGCAGAACTGCTGCACACGTCTGCCAGCCCAGGCCAGAGGAGTGCAGAACAGTGAGCTGCTGCTGAGGGGAGAGAGGATGGCCTGAGAGCTGACCTGAGAGGCAGGGCTGGCTGTGTGACAGCAGCCTCTGTGTCCTCCTCCTGTGTCTGTGAGGGCCAGAGGGCCAGAAGAGAACATGCCCAGACAACGAAGCCCTGCTGTCCTCTGCTGCTCAGCTGGAGAGATGTTCCGCCTTCCTGAAGGACGCTGATCCAAAGGGAAGGAATCAAAGGAAGTCCAGGCTGGCTGTCCTTGTGGGCATCAGCTGCTGGCAGCTGCCTCTGTGCTGCCATGGGCAGGGCACAGCACACACAGTGTTTGCAGTTCCCTGTGTGACACTGGCCCTGGTGACCTGACAGCCATAGGGAGACAAGAGAAAGAGCTGCCTCCCTCTGCCAGATGAGGCAAAGGGGAGAATCCCAGAATCACAGCATGGCCCGGGTTGGAAAGGAGCTCAAGGTTCATGAATCTCCAACCCTTGGCTCTCCAAGGGTGCACAGGGGGCTTTGTTCTCCCTGTGGTGCAGCTTCAGTGCCAACTCACAGCTGAGCTGGTTGGCACACTGTGACAGCCTGCCGCTCTGAAGCTCTTGGGGCAGTGCTCAGTTCTTTCTGAAGTACTCTGGAAAATGCTGCTTCTCCTTCACCAAGTCTGTTTCCAGACAGACGTCTTTTTCTCCTCTGTACACACAAACAGTATCTTGTAACTCCCTGGCACAGTGCTCAGAAGTGATACTTCTGGAAGCACGTCAGAGAAAAGTGGCCTTGTCCCAGTGGACGTTCAGAGCAGATGAGAACAAGTCTTGGTTGACGGCTTTCTTCTGCTTCTGGAACTGCACAGGCAGGTTGTGTGTTGTCATACTTTATGCCAGAGTGCCAAACTGAAGCAGTTTCTGCCACTTCTTTTTTTCATACTTGTCACTCTTTGCTATTTCTGAGACCTTAACTTAGTCATTTTTAATGCGCTCTCATCTAAACTACTGAGTCCTCCAGTGTCAGTGTTGTATGAATCAGGACTGTGGGATTTCATCAGTGAAAGGATTCTGCTCTAATGACTGTCATTCTAAAGCTGATCTTGTTTCTACCGCATCAGGCTTGCATGAAGCATCTTTGATCAACAGAGAAATCAGAAAAATGGCTTTTCCTATTGCAGTTTCCTTTTAACTAGTGATGAAAGCTGTCAGTTTATTTTTGGCACCAGAAATCCTGGGATGCAACCAGGTTAGATAAGAAGTGACACTGAGTCAACAGTAAGGGAACACAGATGAGATAGCATCACACAGCTCTGGAAAAGATGTTCCAGCTCTGTGTCTACCTACACCTTCAGGAGATGAAAAGTACTGGCTTACTGAGGTGTCC
This sequence comes from Phasianus colchicus, assembly GCF_987193195.1. Lineage (NCBI taxonomy): Eukaryota > Metazoa > Chordata > Aves > Galliformes > Phasianidae > Phasianus > Phasianus colchicus. Next base: position 1,913,862 of record NC_143476.1, read on the forward strand.
TGGGTTGCAGGCTCTGTTAATCTCCATTTCTGGAAGAGCTGCTTGCAATAAATACCTTGTAAGGTGAATGAGCTTGATAGAAGTAGGGTGTGAAAGAGATGGATTTGCTGTTTCCCGGAAGGTGCAGGAGAATTGCTGTGCCTACAGTCAGTAAACAAGGCAGAAATCACTGTGTTCCTCAGAATGAAAAACAAAAGAATAAAAATCTTTTTGTGAGTGACAGCACGCCTGAATGAAGCACAAATCTAAACATTTAAAATAAGGGCTAGTGTCAAAGGGACTTGCAGTATTTCTCGTGAGGAAATATTTGATGCTTCTTTAGGAAAGTCATCATAACAAAAGTGTACTGATGTCTTTGCTGAGGATTTCCTTGGTTCCAGCCTGAAGGTGTGCGCAGGCATGAGCAGGCAGTGCTGAGCTGCAGGTGAGTGCCTGTGTCCCACAGCAGGAAACCCGTGGATGTCTTCAGGGGTTTGAAATGGGCAGAGCAGTAAAACCTGCACGCTTTCACTGAAATTGTCCTCTGCTTTATTTTGTAATCTTAGTTTCACCAATGCTTTCCAATATTATTTTCGTATGAATGCAGATACGTGGGATAGGATTTAAAGTTTTTATGGTGCTGCTGTATAATTTTCTGTAGTCATCATAAGCCAATATAAAAAATAAATGGTAATCAGGCAATCTATTAACAACCTGTGGCACGTGTCAAAACAATGAAATTCCTTGCAGGAAGACAATATTGCCATATAATAATGTCGCTATCCAAAACTGTTAATTATACTTGATGAGCTGGAGATAATCCTGAAATGCAGGACTTTGATCTTAGCCAAGAATAATAAAACTTATTATCATTCTTAAATTGGCAGCTGCTTTAAAAAGCCTGTGTCTTATTTCCCTTTTAGTAACACTGGCTAAATCAGAGAAAGTGATAAAAGTATTTCATGATTGCAGCTTAGGGATTCTTTCCCACTTGACCAGAAGTAATCTATGTCCAAAAATGTCGGTAAATACTTTTTCTATCTTATTTTGCCAGATGTATTGATATTTGAGATGAATGGCAAAAACATTTTGCGTACATAGATAAGCAATGCAAATTCGCTGGATTGTTTTAGAGAAAAAAGCTCCGGTTATCAGATCGTTTCCATGCAGAAATAAGATTTACAGAAAAATTCTCATTATTATTATTCATGCATGAATAAGTTCAAAAAAGAGATGTGGGGGATGTTGTTTCAATTCCAGGTGATAGTAGGAAGGACTGTCAAGATGGAAAGGCTAGTGTCTGCAAAGGGCAAAGGAACACTTCTGGTTTTCATTTTCCCTTTGTCTTTGAGTGCAAGAGGCCATGAGGAGAGTGTGCCCTAAACTGGGACCTTTTTTGAACATTGCAGCTGAGATGGAGAAGTGTTCAATCTTCTAGAAGGACTTCAGGACAAAGATATGTAATGAAAATAAGTCCAGGCTGGCTGTCCTTCTGGGCATCAGCTGCTGACATCTGCATAGTTGTTGATATAGGAATGGCAGAACAGGTGGAAACTTGCATATCCTTGTGTGACACAAGCACTGGTGAATTCAAAGCCAGACGGGTATAATAGAAAGAGCATCACATCCCTGCCAGATTAGGCAAAGGTGAGTGGGATGTTGATTCAATTAGTTCTGATGTCAGGAAGGACTGTAAGGATGGAAAGGCTGGTGTTTGCCATGGGCAGGGAAACACATCCGGTTTTCATTTTGTCTTAATCTTTCAGTGCTAGATAAATAGAGGAGTGTGTGCCCTCACCTTGGACCCCTCCTGCCCTCTTCTGCTGAGATGGAGAAATGTTCCAGCTTGTAGAAGGACATCAGGACAAAGATATGTAATGAAAATAAGTGCAGGCTGGCTGTCCTTGTGGGCATCAGCTGCTGGCATCTGCATTGCTGCTGCCATGAGCATGGCACAGCAGGTAAAAGATTGCTTTTCCTTGTGTGACACAGGAGCTCTTGACTTGAAAGCTAGAGGGATGTAATAGAAAGAGCTGCAACCTCTGCCAGACATGGCAAAGGTGAGTGGGATGTTGTTTCCATTGCTGCTGATGTCAGGGAGGACTGCAAGTAAGGAAAGTCTAGTGTATGCCCTGGGCAGGGAAACACATCTGGTTTTCATCTTCTCTTTCTCTTTGTGTGCCAGAAAAAGAGGAGAGTGTGCCTTCAACTTGGACCCCTCCTGCCCTCCTGTGCTGAGATGGTGAAATATCCAAGCTTCTAGAAGGACATCAGGACAAAGATATGTAATGAAAATAAGTGCAGGCTGGCTGTCCTTGTGGGCATCAGCTGCTGACATTTGCATTGCTGCTGCCATGAGCGTGGGAAAGCCGGTAAAAGATTGCTTTTCCTTGTGTGACACAGGAGCTCTTGACTTGAAAGCTAGAGGGATGCAATAGAAAGAGCTTCAACCTCTGCCAGACATGGCAAAGGTGCGTGGGATGTTGTTTCAATTAGTGCTGATGTCAGGAGGACTGTAAGGATGGAAAGGCTGGTGTTTGCCCTGGGCAGGGAAACACATCTGGTTTTCATCTTCTCTTTCTTTTTGAGTGCCAGATAAACAGGGGAGACTGTGCCCTCACCTTGGAACTCTCCTGCCCTCTTCTGCTGAGATGGAGAAATGTTCCAGCTTGTAGAAGGACATCAGGACAAAGATATGTAATGGAAATAAGTCCAGGCTGGCTGTCCTTGTGGGCATCAGCTGCTGGCATCTGCATTGCTGCTGCCATGAGCATGGCACAGCAGGTAAAAGATTGCTTTTCCTTGTGTGACACAGGAGCTCTTGACTTGACAGCTAGAGGGATGCAATAGAAAGAGCTGCAACCTCTGCCAGACATGGCAAAGGTGAGAGGGATGTTGTTTCAATTAGTGCTGATGTCAGGAAGGACTGTAAGGATGGAAAGGCTGGTGTTTGCCATGGGCAGGGAAACACATCTGGTTTTCATCTTTTCTTTCTCTTTGTGTGCCAGAAAAAAAGGAGAGTGTGCCCTAACCTTGGACCCCTCCTGCCCTCTTCTGCTGAGATGGAGAAATGTTCCAGCTTGTAGAAGGACATCAGGACAAAGATATGTAATGAAAATAAGTGCAGGCTGGCTGTCCTTGTGGGCATCAGCTGCTGGCATCTGCATTGCTGCTGGCATGAGCATGGCACAGCAGGTAAAAGATTGCTTTTCCTTGAGTGACACAGGTTCTGTTGACTTGAAAGCAAGAGGGATGCAATAGACAGTGGTGCAACCTCTGCCAGACATGGAAAAGGTTGAGTGGGATTTTGTTTCAGTTGCTGCTGATGGCAGGAAGGACTGTAAGGATGGAACGGCTGGTGTTTGCCATGGGCAGGGAAACACAGCTGGTTTTCATCTTCTCTTTCTCTTTGTGTGCCAGAAAAAGAGGACAGTGTGCCTGCAACTTGGAACCCTCCTGCCCTCTTCTGCTGAGATGGAGAAATGTTCCAGCTTCTAGAAGGACATCAGGACAAAGATATGTAATGAAAATAAGTGCAGGCTGGCTGTCCTTGTGGGCATCAGCTGCTGGCATCTGCATTGCTGCTGCCATGAGCATGGCAAAGCAGGTAAAAGATTGCTTTTCCTTGTGTGACACAGGAGCTCTTGACTTGACAGCTAGAGGGATGCAATAGAAAGAGCTGCAACCTCTGCCAGACATGGCAAAGGTGAGAAGGATGTTGTTTCAATTATTGCTGATGTCAGGAAGGACTGTAAGGATGGAAAGGCTGGTGTTTGCCCTGGGCAGGGAAACACATCTGGTTTTCATCTTCTCTTTCTCTTTGTGTGACAGAAAAAGAGGAGTGTGTGCCCTCACCTTGGACCCCTCCTGCCCTCTTCTGCTCAGAGGGAGAAATGTTCCAGCTTGTATAAGGACATCAGGACAAAGATATGTAATGAAAATAAGTCCAGGCTGGCTGTCCTTGTGGGCATCAGCTGCTGACATCTGCATTGGTGTTGCCATGAGCATGGCACAGCAGGTAAAAGATTGCTTTTCCTTGTGTGACACAGGAGCTCTTGAGTTGAAAGCTAGAGGGATGCAATAGGAAGAGCTGCAACCTCTTCAGCAGCTTGAAGTAGAAAGAAAGAGAGCTCTGACACTGATGACTCAAAGCCAGCAAATACTCCGAATTTCAAAGCCAGCGTAATTTGAAAACTGTGATGAAATCATAGGAGTATGTTTAGCAAAAAACACAGTGATTACCTCTTTCTTGACAGTCTGCTGCTTCATGGATACTTGATTGATATTATGTGCATTCATTGCAGTACATAGTTTGAGCAAATGAGTTTCAAAGTACAAAGCTAAATGTTTTCATAATTCAGTATTTTAGGATGAACATAGTGCAGGTGTGACCTAGAAAATCAGTTCTCTGGAAACATAGTCCATTTCTTTTGTTACATTTTGGCTTATTGAAGGATACAGGTAAGATTGCATGTTACAGTTATCACTGAAGCACATATTTTACATAAAATGTCTATTTAAGTTTAAAAAATATTTTCCTTTTTTTTTTTTTTTTTCAATATTGAAAAGATATTATGGTGATTTGTTGATTCTGGGCTATCATTTATTCACACTTTTATGTACCTCTGACTGCAATTCCTGCATATATCAATTCTCTCTTTAGCAGCTTCATCTGCAGGAAAAAAAAATGGCAGCACAAGAGTTGTCCTATCTGCAAATTTTGCAAGGAGCAAAATTTGTAGAGCAAATTCTGAAAAACATTTCAATACAGTTTTCCTTGTGCGACATCTAATATTGCTAAAAGCAGTGTTTTGTTCCCATTTCTAGAGATTTACTTACAGTATCAGGGAACCATCAGCTGCACTTCCTATCTCTTGTAATTTTTGCTCCTTAATTGAAGTTGCTGTTACATGGCTTCTCCTGGAAGCTGTTGGCACTGTCTGTGGTCTCTACCAGCATCATGATTTGGAAGGTACGACATTTCTGGCTCGATGGAAAGAAAGTACATGTAGTAGATGTAGAAAGTCATGCTTCCATGTTCTGACAGCACTTGGTTACAGGACGGCAGCCCTTTGGCACTGTGCAGCTGGGTGTGATTTAGAAAGAAGTTTGCCGAGGCATCTCCAGACAGTGTGGGAAATTCAGTTCACAAAGGGCTTAGAAATGAAGGATGTATATTCCTGTGCCCTTTTTCTGTTGCTGTGCTTTTTCTTGGCAGTGTGAAAGTAGGAAACAGTAACGGAAGGAACAGAAACCTGCAGATGATGTTCTTGCAAACAAAGTACGCTCATGTTACTCTTGAGATTTTCTCCTTGCAGATCGCTGAGTAGAATTCAGGTGCTTATGCATGAATGGCTAGAACTATTTTAGATGCCTTGGGACACCTGAAACATTCAGAAGCCTGCAAACATGCCATGGATCCTACAGAAGATGTGCATCCTTGTGGAGAGAAAGTTACAGGCCACGAGAAAAGCTGGGGAGGCTTAATTGGTGTTAGATGTCCTGTGCTTATTTGAAAGATTCCTGTCTACACTGCGTCTCAGGTGAGTGTCCTGTGTCTGAAAGGAGAGGGCAAAGAGTAGAGAAGGGAGGTTCACATGGATGTGTTGGTAGAAATGTTCTGTAGATTGTAGGTAAGTTGGCTCTTATCTTCACCATCACTGTTAGTAAGAAAACTATTTTGCATTGTATAGCACTGTATGAGTGTGCCTTTCAGTGCATGGATTGTTCTTACCGTGTTTGCTCTGAGAACTTGCCCCTTGCCCTACAGCACTGGTGACGTGAAAGAGGGGAAGGTTGAGCTCATCACAGCACCAGTGCTTTTTGTGAGAGCACTTATATAGTGTATGTTAGCCTCCAGAACTGCTGGATGTTCTTTCCCCAGGTCAGGAGGTACTGCTTAAAATGGAGATTGCTTATGTTACCTGAAAGCAAGTAAACTGTGTTACAAATACTGATGAAATGATTTAATCTTCTTCATTCATACAAATAGAATTAAACCACTTTTCTCTACTCTTCCCTCTAATCCTCACATTGACACAGAGTCAGTGGGACAGTTGTTATTCTGGGGTTTGCTATCTGATAGAACAAAAAAATAAAGGACTTATTCATTACAGAATGGTTTATGTTCAGTGAAGCTCTGACTACCTGTTCTCTTTAGCTGTACTGTATTCTCATGTCAGGAATGAGAAAATACAAACTTGTCCATTTCATTTCTCTTTTGGGAACAAAAAAAGTTGTAGCAATTTTTGTTTGGACACGTGCTAATTTTTCTTCCTGCCCTAGGACAGAATGGTTTGGAAATGGCTTTAACAGAGTGCTTTGGAAACTGTTCCCAGCTAATGAAAGCTATTAAGTAGCCAGATCTAGCTGAAGGAGGATGGCTTTGGTAACCTGTGCAGAGCAACATGCTGGTTTTGCTTTGCAGTATAATTAGGCTCTGGATGAGGCACCCTGCTTTTATTTTAAAAGTAAAATATATGTGTGGTTTATGAAAACCAAGCATCTGCCACAGAAACACTAAAATATGTACCCTAAAATATCTGCTGCTAATACACTGCTAAGTACATTAAACAAATTAACAACGATCCAAACGGACATTTTAACACTGAAATTATGGTTACCTGTCACTTAACTCATGTATCTTCCTGTTAATTATACTCCTGATATACAGACCTTACTTGCTTTAAAAATATATCTTCCATGTTTCTGAATCATCTTTTCGTCTACTGACCACAAGACTTGCTTCACTCCCAGAATGAGCAGATCTCATACATCTTTCTTCTCAATTCTTTTCTTCTTAATTTCTTCTTAATTTCCTCCTTAATTGTATAGGATTGCTTCCTCTTTATCATTGCTCAGTGATGTCTACCCTAGAAAAACAGAAGACCAGTTTGTCACCTGTCAGATGCTGGCAGAATAAGAGACACTGATTGATGGAACGATGACTTGAATCTCCCCACATATGCCGAAACTGCCCTAAATATTCCTTTGGCCGTGGTATTTACAGGAAAAAATGCTGGAATGTGGCAATAAAGGAAATGAATATGAAGGGCAGACTGACTTTTCTGCTGGTGGTTTTCGCTACACAAAAACTTAACTCCCAGGCGGTGACACCTTGTACTAATGAGAAGCACCGTTATCCAGGGTCTTTCCTAACAGCACATGAAGCTTACTTGAAGTTTCAGCTTTCTCTCCCCTACTAATTGAAACTAGAAAACACAACTAATGCATTTGATAATTAAACTGCCAAGTTACTTCATGGGAAACCGCTCACACCACTTCAGCTTGTGTTCAAATCAGCAACCGGCTGGAGAAACGTGGTGTCTTTTCATCATTCTGTTGTCAAAGGGCAAGCTTGGAAAACAAACTGAAACATGCATGCTGGCTTTCTGTCACTGAATAGGCGGTAGCCAAAAAGTGAATGCTGACACGGACTTAAAGATTGGAGATCTTGAAAGTGAGGGAGGCAAGTTTTCCTAAGATTTCATTAGAACTCTCCAATAAGGTAAGGCAAGGCTGCACTTACAGGCACTGAAACTGTTGAAAACAGAAATAATTTCTGTTGAGAGTCAGAGTTGTAGTTCATGGGAGGAACTACTCTTAAAATCACCTCGTCTGAATGCAGTTTGATAGCTGGATAAGCTAATGGTGTGAATTAAGTTTCTGTCTGTACATTCCCTTTTCTTTATTTGTTGATTTGTTTAGTTTGCTTTTCAGGGAGGAAGAGGCAGTAGGACAAGACCAGCTGTTTTAACATCAGGCTGTGAAAAACAGCCACCAAATAATGCAATAAATTATTCCTCTTGTCCAGTGAGCAGCACTATGGAACCACCTTCAGTGAGAAAATAGAGATTCGTAAATACAGAACATTTCACAGGGATTGTATTAAGAAATCTTTGAAAATAATTTGTTTCAACTTCATTTAGAATAAAAAATGTGTGCATTTCTTATGCTGCATGTTGGTGGTAAACTTGAGACACACACAAAATGAACATACTTCTACATGTATAATAAGCCATGGTGCAAATGAGAAATCTTTTTTAAAAGAAATAGGTTGTTTTTCACTGAGGGCATTCTGAGTCTTCATTCTGGAAAACTATGGCTCTCATTTCAGTACGATTTTAATTGCAAAGTCTCTTTCAGCAGAAAAACAATGAACTGCTGGACAGGTAGATGAAGGTACGTGATTAATGGAGTTGTTCCCTGGAAAGGGAAATATTCGGCCACATTAGAAGTCCAGCCTGTTTCTGTTTGCATATTTGGCAGCCTTAAAAAAAGGCATTAACTAGTACTGCTGTGTCAGTGGGGTTATGTCATATTGTGTGGGGACACCAGTGGTTCTTCCCTATATGATATTCTAAGGTTAAAAAGGAGAGGGAGAGGAAAAAAAAAAAAAAAATCAAAATCAAGTTGTTCATTTTTGCTGTTGTAGTGTTTCTTTTAGTGCAAAAATTAAAACATAGTTTTATTTTATCTTAGCCATTTGTCAAGGAAATAAGGAAAAGTTTAAACTTGTGCTCTTGTTCTTGAAAAAGCAACAAGCAACTAGTGCATGATGTAGTAACCTTTTCATCTAAGCAGCATTTCAGTGCTTGTATATGTTTGCAGAAAATAACACTTTTTTTTCCTGGCATCTGTCTGTAACGCCATCTGCTGCTGTGCTTCAGGCAGCTTCAACTGTATGAACTTAACTTTCCAGACAGTTTGCCAGATGTGGAGCTGCTGAAGATGTATCCTCCTTCATCCCCTACTGAGACCTTTGATGGTGTCCAGCAGACGCAGTGCAGAATGTGCAGACCTCAGCTGTAGTGAAAGCATTTCTTGCTTCCTCAGTTCTGCTTGTGACTTCACACGTCTGAGTCAGCAGGATGCGCACTGGGGACAGATAACAGCATTCTTCCTGCCGCTCCAGGTTTGAATTAAACACACGCAAGGAGAGCTTTATTTCTCTTTGCACATGACACACAAAGGAAACAAGTTACATGAGTAAGTAACAGCGTGGTCTCCAGGAGAGACACTGGGCCACTTTTGCTTTTCCTCCATGAATTGCAACAGAGAAAACCATTAAAAACATTTCCCAGTCTTCTTGTATTACCAGTGGTGAATCTTTGCATCTCATTTTCCACCTTGTGATTGTCACTATTCTCTCTTGCTCTTTGTTTCCTATTGTGAATACCAAACTTGCATTTAGGAATTACAGAAAGAAAATCATTTCTTCTGTTAGAGTCTCTGAATAGATTGTGTAGGTGTATGTAAACTCCTTTATTTTTTAATATTTTCCTACTGTGTGTCTTCAAGTAGGCCATGGGTAGTTGCTGAAGGAAATAAACTAACAGAAGTATGTACTGAGAGATTTTCTGGTTCTTAATTTGTAATTCCAGGGAAAAAAAATCTTCTAATCTTTTTCGTTTTCCCTTTCTTTAGGTACACTTAATTTTATTTATTTACGTATTTATTTTTCTGTCATGGACATTTATGGAAAATGAAATTAAAACTTCCTTGCTTAAGCATTCCCTTAAAGCAGACCTAAATTCTCTCTCCATAAGTAATTTTCTCATCAGATAATCACATTATGATCTGCTGACTCATAGACCTGCCCCTGTGACACAGCCCTGCTCTGAGCTCTGGGTTTATTTACCAAACAGACTGAACACACATTTCTTTCTTTCTGCTGCAGAGTTCGTATCTGATCCAATGCAGCAAGTTAACAGATATTGTGTGCACGGATAGAGAGGATTGTTTTTGTATTTTGCTATTCTGTGTCGAGGACATGCAGCTGCTGCCATCTTCAAAAGATCAAGATAATGTGTGAGCTAATAGACCTGACACGATTGCACTAAAGCAGTTTCAGGCTGAGTTTATGGAAGTAAGCTGTAGTGGCAGGTTTATGAATCAGCAGATCATAAAGTTGCAGTGAATGGAGGTTGAAAGCTTAGTATTTCTGTGCTGAGAAAATTACCCCGCGTCCAGAGGAACAGACAGACATTACAGCCATGACACCTCTGTGGATTTTGTTATGCCTGTCCTTCTCATGGACATAGGCCCTGAGTCTTCAGAATTTGTAGACAGAAGTGCCTTTAAACAACCTGTGTGTCAGTTTTGGACTGGGCCCTAGAGAAAAAATAGCCTCCTACCACCCCCTCTCCTCAATTTTGCATGCGTGTAAGAGGCTCTCCTGTAGGCTCTTGGTCTGTGCTTAAGAAGCAATCAGAAACGTGCCAGAACATCCAGGTGCATCTCATGTAATAACTAAGTGCTGCTCCTGGGCCAGCAGTCGGACCTGTGCTTTTTCTTCATGATGCTTTTCTGCAACGTACAGCAAGGCATGTGACCTTTGTCTGTGAATAAAATGTATCAGAGAATCAGAGAATCACAGAATAGCCTGGGTTGAAAGGAACAATGATCACACAGTTTCAACGCCCCTGCTGTGTGCAGGGCACCAAGCACTCAACCAGGCTGCCCAGAGCCACATCCAGCCTGGCCTCGAATACCTCCAGGGATGGGCATCCACAGCCTCCTTACTCTTCTCCAGTGTGAGAAATGCTATTGCTGGGCTACCTTGGAGTTTGTTCTGTGTCCTCACGATGTTCTAGTGAGGCCAAACATCTGCCAACCTGTCTAATTGAGCGTGGCTGACAGCTGCTTTTGCTTCTGGAAGTCTGTAAACCCACTGAATCTAACTAGGAGCACAGCGTAGTTGTGAGAGATGTGTGAACTTGCAGCCTAATTCCACCCTTAGCTGTGCAGCCCATCTGCCACTGCTGAGAGTGGCTTCTATTACTGTTGGTTCACATTTCGTGCTGTTGCCAAAATAATGCAAATTATTGTGTGAATATTTCCAGATTTGCTGCCAAGATAAGCAGAGCTAGCAGATAAATACCTCTTTGGCATCTGAGTTGCCAAGAGACATTGCTGAGTTTTGAACGAGCGTCAGCCACTCAGTGAGGAACCACCCACAGCTCCAACATGGACCAGATTCTCTCAGTGGTACTCATGTCTGACTGCACAACTGAGGAGCCTCCAAATTTAAGGCGTCTGCAGCAACTACATTTGAGTGTCTAAATGTAAGTGTCTGAATCTAGAGCTGAGCTACACAGCTTCTGGTCTGAAAGACTGTTAAAATTAAAGCCTGCCACCAAGCACTGTCTGCCAACATATTATGACACACTTTGTCATAGATGCTAGGGATGTGAGGAATTTAAGGGGGAAAAAGAGACGTGTAGACGTGTCCTAGTTTCATGAGAGACACATGCACTTAGACTGCTGAGGTAAACTTGTACAGTTCATAACTCAACTAGTTTTTCAATTCTGAAGGCCATTCAGACTTTCAGACCCTTCAGTAAGGGTGATGGAGCACTGGAGCAGGTTGCCCAGAGAGGCTGTGGGGTCTCCTTCTCTGGAGACATTACTCAAAACCTGCCTGGATGCGTTCCTGAGTGACCTAATCTAGGAGTTCTGCTAAGGCAGGGGATTGCACTCGATGAGCTTCCCAGGTTCCTTCAGCTATAAATAGGAAGACTGCTAAAAAAGTACCCTTTTCACATCTCAGCCAGGATTCTCGCATTTATTTATTTTTAATAAATGATACAATTTTCTCTTTCTTCTTCTCTTTCTCTTCTCTTCTCTTCTCTTCTCTTCTCTTCTCTTCTCTTCTCTTCTCTTCTCTTCTCTTCTCTTCTCTTCTCTTCTCTTCTCTTCTCTTCTCTTCTCTTCTCTTCTCTTCTCTTCTCTTCTCTTCTCTTCTTTCTCCTCTCTTCTCCTCTCTTCTTTCTCCTCTCTTCTCTTCTTTCTCCTCTCTTCTCCTCTCTTCTTTCTCCTCTCTTCTCTTCTTTCTCCTCTCTTCTCCTCTCTTCTCCTCTCTTCTCCTCTCTTCTCTTTCTTTCTCCTCTCTTCTCCTCTCTTCTCCTTTCCCCTCCTTCCCTTTTTCCTTCCCTTTTCCTTCCCTTTCTCCTTCCATTTTCCCTTCCCTTTTTCTTCTACTCCTCTCATATTTTTTTTTTCATTCCCTTTTTCCTTCCCTCTCTGTTTCCTCCTCATCCCCTCTCCTTTCCCTTTTCCCTCCTCTCCCTTCTCCTCCCCTTCTCTCTTTTCATTTTCTTTCCTCTCCTCTCCTCCCCTCCCCACTCCTCCCCTCCCCTCCCCACTCCTCCCCTCCCCTCCCCACTCCTCCCCACTCCTCCCCTCTCCTCCCCACTCCTCCCCACTCCTCCCCTCTCTTCTCCTCCCTTCTCTTCTCCTCCCTTCTCTTCTCCTCCCTTCTCTTCTCCTCCCTTCTCTTCTCCTCCCTTCTCTTCTCCTCCCTTCTCTTCTCCTCCCTTCTCTTCTCCTCCCTTCTCTTCTCCTCCCTTCTCTTCTCCTCCCTTCTCTTCTCCTCCCTTCTCCTCCCTTCTCCTCTCTTCTCCTCTCTTCTCTTCTCTTCTCTTCTCTTCTCTTCTCTTCTCTTCTCTTCTCTTCTCTTCTCTTCTCTTCTCTTCTCTTCTCTTCTCTTCTCTTCTCTTCTCTTCTCTTCTCTTCTCTTCTCTTCTCTTCTCTTCTCTTCTCTTCTCTTCTCTTCTTTCTCTTCTCTTTTTCTCTTCTCTCCTCCTTTCCCCTCCTTCCCTTTTTCTTTCCCTTTTTCCTCTCCTCTCCTCTCCTCTCCTCTTCTCTTTTCTCTTCTCTCCTCCTTTCCCCTCCTTCTTTTTCCTTCCCTTTTTCCTTCCCTTTTTCCTTCCCTTTCTCCTCTCCTCTCCTCTCCTCTCCTCTCCTCTCCTCTCCTCTCCTCTCCTCTCCTCTCCTCTCCTCTCCTCTCCTCTCCTCTCCTCTCCTCTCCTCTCCTCTCCTCTCCTCTCCTCTCCTCTCCTCTCCTCTCCTCTCCTCTCCTCTCCTCTCCTCTCCTCTCCTCTCCTCATTTTAAATTTCTCTTTTTCATTCCCTTTTTCTTCCCTCCCCTTTCCTCTCATTCCTCCTCATTCCCTCTCCTTTCCCTTTTCCCTCCTCTCCCTTCTACTCCCCTTCTCTCCTTCTTCTCTTTTTTTCTTTTTTCTCTTCTTTCATTTTCTCTTTTTCCTTTCGTTTCCTTTTCTTTTTCTTCCTTTTTCTTCTACTGGCTCCACCGTTGAAGGCAGAACTCTCTTATTCTCTTCCACGTCTCACTAGAAAATGGAGAGTCTCAAGTTGTGACTGAGTAATTTCCACCTCACACAGACTTTGAGAGGAAAAAAGAGAAGCTGCCTCCTCCCTGGATCCCTCTGGCAGAGGCAAGCTACAGCAACAGCAAAGGCAGGAGTGCCAGTACCTGTCTGTGGGTCCAGGCGGCCGGGAGAAGTTGTTCATCACGGCCTCAGTGTGACAGCGGGTGAGGATGACCACCGCCTGGCACAGGAAGGGCACGAACGTGCTCTGCTGCGTAGATGACGCGCAGCTGCGCAGGATGTAGAGGATGGGTGGCACCTGGAAGAAGAAGGGGAGAAGGAAGGACTTGCTGCATCCTGGACTCTGCAGGGCCTAACCATGGACATTCAGCGCGTGAGCAGTGCCTGCTCACTTGACATGCTGCAACACCTAAGCCTAAATTTCAAACCAGCCCCCCTGTCCAAGCCCTGGCTCTGCGCTCAGGCTGTGCTGCTTTAGTACCAGAGGCAGACGGCACAGGGCATGGTGCAACAGCCAGAAACAAACCAAGACACGTGGAAGAAAGAAAGTCTCTTACGTTCCAACAGATGTCCTTCCCGTGCATCTGCAGAAAGGTGGTCACCCACTTCCCAGCAGCACGCACGCGCACTCCTGTGGCTTTCCGGATGGTCTCCTTGGTGGCCATCATGAAGTCGACGGTGCGTTCGACGGGGAAGTTTCTGCACACGATCTGCAGAGAGATGAGAAGCAGGAGAGATCCCATCACTGCTCTGCGCAGCTCTTCAGAGCACCAAGCAGTCTGGAGGGCATTCTTAGCTCAGTGGCTTGCCGGCCATTCACAACGCTCCTGCTGTCCGTACCCTGCTATTTACACGGAAGGCGGCTGAGCCTTCGCTCAGCTTCTGCACCCATGGTGTCTGCTGACATGCAAAGCCTACCTCCCAGCAGCCACAGTCACACATGCACGCAAGTGCACACACACACACACACACACACACACACACACACACACATCATGGAGTCAGCCCCTTGCACTGCGTGCCTGAAGGCCAGCCATAGCTCAGAGCCTCCTGCTGCTTGCTGAGAACAGCGGTCTCAGGGCGACAGCTCATTTTGGAAACGGTGTGAAAGGCTGGGAGCAGCACAGAGTCGTGCAGAAGCCTCCGCACAGAGATCCCACCACCCCTTTCTGGGTCCACTTACCATGGCCATTTTGGACGTGGTCTGGAGCTGAGAGACAGTGCTGCAGGCATGCAGTCCCTCAGACAGGCTCCCGATGTCTCCTGGCTCCATGACTCCGTTGGCTGCTTTGGCTGGAAAGAGCCCAGGGAGAAAAGGGAAGTCATGCTTCTGGAAATGGAACCGCTCTCCACGGGGCAGAGACAGAGGACAGGGTGGGGACGAGAAGAGAGCTGTGCACGGTGCCTCTCCCTCCTGTAAACAGGGCCCAGCCCGTGGGGCTCTGGCAGTGCTACGGAGGAGGGCAGAGGGCTGGTGCAACCTGCTCTGCTCACCTTGGATTCGGAGAAGGGAGCTCAGACAGGAGGCAGCCAACTGGCGGGATGCGGGCATGGGGTCGCACGTCAGAGGCGCCAGCAATCCCACCAGGGAGCCAAAGTGCTCGCAGGCATCTGCTCTCTGCAGGGGTGAGAGGCAGGAAGAAAGCTGTAGGCAGCCCCGGCTCTCCCTGGCTTCTCCGCCTGTGCCTTCCTCACGCCGTGGCACAGCATGCACAGCTGGGCGGAGCTCGCCTTCCAGCTCAGGGCCTCTGGGGAGGGAGCAGGGGGCATGCGGTGGGGCTCTTTACTCACTCGAAGCTCTTCGCAAACAGCCAGCAGCTGGGAGCAGGTCTGCAGGGCCCTCTTGCGCTCCCACACGTTCTCTGAGACCATGCATTTCTGCAGGACCTGGGGTAGAGCATCTGTCTCACTGAGGAGTCTTTGCTTTCCCTCCTGCCGCCCCTCTCCCTGTCCCTCCTTCCCCAGCACTTTCCCCCAAGGCTGCCCTGTGGCTCCACGTGGCCTCCAGCCTCACTGAGCACCGGCACTGCTGCCCCCGCTCTCTGCAGTCATCCTGCCTGCCAACCCGGGAGCTTTTCCTCGGCTGTGGCCTGCCAGGGGCTGGCTCCTGCCTTTCCCCTGCAGGGCCCATCGCTCTGCCCATTTCTGAGCTCGCAGTGAGCTGGCACGTCAGCAGGAGATTGCTCCCCTCTGATCACCCTCTCAGTCCCCAGATCTGCCCCCACTGCCGACAGGCACCATGCTTTCTCCCTTGCCCCACACATACTCACATGCACTATGTTCTGAAAGAAGCCGCCGCTGGGCTCTGTCTGGAGCAGAACCGCCATGAGCTGGCCCAGAGCTTTCAGGGACGTTTGCTGAAGCTGAAAGCAGAAGAGGGCAGTGAGGTTTAGCATCACGGCTGCTGCCAGAGCATAGGCTGTGTGTGCTGAGGTCGGGTTTGACCGAGAGGTGGCCGGGAAAGTTACGGCAGGTTACCTGCAGGTACTGCGCTGCGTGCTGTGACTTCCTGATCTTCAGCATCATCTCTGCTGAAGGGTGCGTCACGATGTTCTTGCAGCACAGGACCAACATCTCCCGCATGTCCTTGCTTTCAAAACAGGGCTTCAGCTTGCTGACAGGAGGAAGAAAGGAAGAGAAATCAGAAAGGGCCTTTAGCAGTGCACTCCAGACTGGTTCAGACAGCATCTGACTTTCTCCTAATCGACAGCTACCAAGCCAATACCCCCAGCTCCTGCTGCTGAGCACTGTCTTCAGTTCCAGCAGCGCCCACCTCCTCCCCGGCAGCACTGAACCAGCTCCCTCTCTGAAGGGAAGGAGACCCCAACTCTCCCTTCTCTTCCCTGCCAGGGGACAGGAGCACCAGGGCCTTTCTCCCTGCCCAGAACCTCAGCTCCGCCGGGCACAACAGCCCAGCCTTCACTCCTATAGATGTGTCTCTTTGCCCCCTACCCCCTCCAGGCCTTCAGGAGCTACCCAAAATGGGGACCACCATCCTGCCTTGCAACCTCAGACCTTACCTCAGCTGCTCCAGGGCCAGAACCACCTTGAGGGGCACTGGGGAGACAGGAATGCCCGAGTAGTATTTCTTCAGCAGGTCCTGAAAGTCCCAGAGAGACACTGTCAAGTTGGGCAGGGGGCACATGAGAGCTTTTCCACCCAGCCCTGAGACAGACATAACTGCCACACACCAGCCCCATCACTCCCATGTTTCCCATGGAAGCACTGCAGGATGCAGCAGCTCGACAGCTGGTGCACCTAGCCCGCTGCCCAGCAGAGCCTCCAGCACCCAAAGTCCCCACCAGCTGGAGACATGTGGCTGATGGAGACCTGTATGCCCCCAGGGAAGCGGGCCTCATAGTGCAGCCCAGAACTCTGCAGGCAGCCCTGCCTCTAGGCACTCACCATCAGGATCTCCAGAAGCTTTCCCTTCAAGGAGGGGTTAAAGGATGCAGAATCACCCACAGCTTGGAAGGCAGAGCTGAAGTCGGTGATGCTCTGCACCAGTGCGAGGTTGTTCTGCAGGTCCTGAGGCCCAAGAGAGAAGAACATTCTTTGAACTGCGGGATGGGACAAGGGCTGCAAGGGGGACACGTGGGGGCAACGCTAAGGGAAGGGCTTGGGTCTTCATCTGGGCACAAACCATTCCCCGGGGGACCTTTGGAAAGGGAAGGCCCCTCTCAGCATCCCCCCATGTGGAGGGGCTGCAGCTGGGCGCTCAGACACCCGGGCACACTTTGACTCTCACCCGGCAGCTGCAGCTGTAGAGCATCAGGATGTTGCCCACGATGTCTCCCTCCAGGTGGGCGAGCAGCTGTTCCTTGGAGGCACGCAGTGCCAAGCTGCCGTGGGCGAGCACGAGAGCGCTGCGTGTGGCCTGAGCTCTCGTGCTGTCCAGCTCCATCTGTGTGGGAAGAAATGCCATGAGACACTCGCTCAACGGCCCCCAGTGCCCCGTGATGCACCTGGGCTCCAAGGCAGAAAATAAGGCAGAAGAATGCCAAGATGGAAACCCGTAACGCTTTACCTTCTTGCGCCTGGAAATCCTCGCGTTGCGGCCTTTGCACAGCCTGGACGCAAACGTGGTGAGCGTGGCCAGGACTGCTTGGAAGTTACTCTCAGCCGCGTGGCTGAGAAGAGAGACCATTCCCTGCACAAAGGAACAAGGGGCAGTTGGCACAGGCCTGAATCTACAGATCCTCTCCTGAGGAAAAGGGCAGCAGGGAGGAGATGGAAAGGCGCGGAGCAGGGCCAGGAGAAGCCCTCTGCCCCAGGGACGGAGCGGGGATGCTCGCAGGAGCTGGAGGAGAGCAGGGCTCACCTGGGCCTCACATGGGTCCTCCGCGTTTGCTTCCTCCAGGTGCTGCAGCAGCTTCTCCTGGACGTGGAGGACTCCCTTACAGGCTCCCAGCACTGTGCCCAGAGCCTTGTACAGGAAAGACTGCAGGGGAAGGGAAGGAAGAAGCTGAGATGTGGAAGCAGCTTAACCTGTTGGGGGAGGGCCAGGTGGAAGGAGCCACGCTCCCCGGGAGTCGCTGAGAGCAGCTGCAGGGCCGAGCTTTATCCATCCCTGGGCAGATTGCAGGGAAAGGCCCTCTGGGGGCACAGGCTGGGGAAGCAGCACCAGCATCCCGCGTGGGCAGAGCACCAGCCGCAGCCCCAGCCCCAGTTGGACACCTGCAGCTGCACCGCTGCGTGGAGCCGGGGGGAACTCACCTTTTCTGCAGAGCTGCTGGCAGAGCTGCTCAGCCACCGGCTCAGCTCACAGCTCAGGGCCTCGATCCAGGCCTCATCCCGTATGGTGTCCATTGACACCCCGAGGAACTGTTGGAGAACAGGAGAAGACGATGTTCCCTCGCCCTTTGCCTCTTCCCTCACTCCCAATTGCTGCAGCCCTCTGGGGAGAGGTGTCTGGAAGAACAGTTCCTCTCCCAGCTCCCCCAGCATTCCCTCCATTAAAGCCGCCTGCCGCTCTTCTCCTAAGACCCCCCTTGGGCTTGGGACAGAGCGGAAGAGGCAGCGCCTCAAAGGCTCCTCAGCAGCACTGGAGAGGCTGTTCCTGTCCCGTGGTGGCTCATATGGGAGCGGGGCTACTTGGGGCAGGCAAGCACTTCTCTGCACCCAGCAGTGCTGTACCTTCAGCAGACGGCGCTCCCACCCTGCAGTGTCCAGGAAGCTCTCATCTTTCCCTGCACAGCAACAGGAAGAAAAAGACCCTTACTTGGGATCAAGGCACAGAAGAAGAGCTGCTGCAAACCTGGCTTGGCCTGGGCACTTGACACTGCCAAGCTGGGACCCGCACCCCCTCCACCATGACCTGTCCCTCCCCACAAACACTGTCCCCGCAGGAACACAGAACTAACTGAGGGGACGTGAAGGGCCCATCCGTGTCCTGGAAGGGGCAGATCCCCGCGGGGAAAGATCCCCGGGCCTCAGCGCTGTCTCCCTGGAATGGGAACAGCAGCAGAGCAAGCACTGGGCTGCAGGCAATGCTTCGCCTCTGCCACCCTGCAGAGAGAGCTGCATTTTCACTCCCGCCCTTCCCTGCCTCCGCCTCTCCCTCCCCACCAGCACTTTACCTTGGAGACACTGCAGCAGCAGGGGGATCTCAGCGGCCCACATGGCCCCCACAGCTCTGTGGAACCTGCTGTGGAGGTTTTGCATCAGCTGCAAGGCAGCGGCCTGGAGTTCGCTGCCTGCAACAGGGCTCCCTGCCACCACCTGAGCGAGAGCAAGGAGAAGCAGGGTCACTTCTGCAGCAAGAGCAGCGGCTTCCCCCCAGGATGGAAGCAGCCAACAGCTCTGCCCGTGGCCGTGCTGCTTCCTCCCGGGGGCTGGTGGCACTGGGCTCTGGAGCATCTACTCACCAGCAGGCGCGCCAGCAGTGTCTGGGGAGTCAGTCGTGGGCCTGTGAGGAGAAAAAAGTGCTGAGTCAGACTCCAAGACGCTCCGTGCCCAGCCACGCGCAGCTCCGCTGTCCCTTCTGGGTGGTAGCACAGGTCAGCAGAGCTCACTGGCGGAGCTTCTGCTCCTACCTTGAAACATGGAGCTGAGGAAATGGGGATCCAGCTCCTCTACTCGCCGTCCTGTCAGATCCTCTCTCTCGGCCAGGGCTCGGACACAGCGCGAGACCGGGATCAGCATGCCGGTGTGCTGGGCTGGCACCACGAACAGCAGCAGCCGTGGCCACAGGAGCTGTCGGGAACGAGGCAGTTGAGCGTGTCAGCATTCCTGCCTCCGCTCAGAGACGAAGAGGACTCTGTGAATTTCCCTGAGCCTTGCGTGCTTCAGAGCACGCTGGAGGAGAGACCTGGGGTGGTGGGATGAGGAACAGGTGGTGCGAAGGCAAGGAGCAGCAGCAGGGCAGATGTGACTTACTTTGGACATCCCTGTCGCAGAGACGTCCAGAGACCCCAGGATGTCCATGCACAGCTCCTGCAGAGCTCCTTCTTCCTGGGCTTCCCGGGCAGAAAGGTCTCCAGCTGCCTGCACAACAACGGTGTTGAAACCCGGTTACCTCAGTTCTCAGGAGCCTCTCAGGAGGCTCAGGTGCGGCCCCAGCGGTGCTTCTGTGCCACCCTCTGAGCAGCACAGGTCTTCCCAAAGAAGATGCTGCCCACTGTCCTTACCCTTCTTCCAGCGGTGCGGCTGAACTCAGTGAAGATGTGCCCCACCACATCCCAGGCTGAGCAGCTCCGGGTGTTCGAACTGAGCAGGTCCTCGATGAAATGCAGAACTGCCGTCCTCACCTGCCAGGGGTCAATTGAGGGTGTGATTTTTCAGGTCAGAAGGCAAAGGGAAGCCACCTGCTCATCGGGGCAGCCCTTTGGGCACGAGCAGAGACAACAGGAGCAGAGGAGGAGCCTTGGCTCCTGAGGTGAGGGCCAGGCCTTAGCACCAGGCTGTGCACTTTCCAAGCACAGCACAGGGACCTGCCCGCTCCACTCTGCCTGCTCTCCCACAGGAGCCATCGCGACCGTGTGGTCAATGCCCCAGCACCTCTCTAGTCACCCCAGCCCTGCCCGTGTTGGCAGCAGCATCACCACCCCAACAACACTTTCTATTCCCAAAGCAGCTCACCCGGATCCTGAGGTCGCTGCACAGACACTGCACAGCCTCAACCACCTGGGGCAGCTTCTCCATCATCACGGGCTCTGCAAGAGATGCACAGAAGCATGAGCGGAGCCACAACCCCGATGGCAGAGGGGATCCCTGGAAGTCCCAGCCTGTGGTACTGACCATCAGAGCGAGCCAGAGCACCGAGCAGACCCAGTGCTGCCACGCGTCCAGCCTCCCAGTCCTCGCCCAGCTGTGACTGCAGAAACAGGACCATTTCCTCTGGGCAGATCCGGGCTGCAGGGAGGAAATCCCACGCTATGTTAGCAAGAAACTCACGCCCATTCCCGAGGTTTGTGAGAGAGGCCCTTTTGGCAAGGGCACTGCAAGCATTGCCAAAGCTCCTCTCCTTACCCTGCAGCATGATGCAGTGGGTCAGCTCCGCTCGATCAGCCTCGCTGTGCTGCTTGGTGTTGTCATAGAGCTGTGGGAACAAAGTCCATATGAGAAAATCACATCAGCACTGAGGACGGAAAAGACACTGTGCTGCCTGCTCTCATCTCCCTGGGCATTCTCAGGAAGAGAACAGGCAGACCAAACCCAGCCTGCCTCACAGCATCCCTGGGGGGACAGGCACGGCTCTGGAACAGCCGTGAGCATGCAGGAGCCAAGGCTCAGCTGCATTAGTCAGGGGCTCAGACCTTTGCAGTCCTCCTCAGACTTAGGTAAGAGGGAAACTGCTGTGGGCACAGGGATAGGCTCCCCTTACCTGGTAGAACACGGCACTCATGACGTCCAGAAACTTGTCGTTCTGGATGACAGACTCAGTGCCCTCTAAGGCCTCCAGGAAGACAGTGAGGCTCTGCAAGAGACAAGGAGAGGAAGAAAGGGATGAAGCCACATCTAGCCACTTGGGAGTGGAAAACCTCTTTCCCAATTGTTTCTCTGCAGGGAGAAGCTCCTGCACAGGCTTTTTATCCCCCACCTCCCAGCAGCACCGAGAGTCTCTCTGCTCTCAATCGAGCCATGCTTGAGCATCATTTGCAGGCATTTCCCACCCAGCAGCCCTCTTCTCCCCCATCAGATGCAACTGGATGTGGTCCCCCCCAGTTGCTAGCACAGAGCTCCTCAGGCTCTCAGGCACCCATTCCTCCTTTCTCCAAGGGCTCCCCACCTCCTCCCTGCACCCCCCGACCCCTCGTGGCACTTGCACTGGCCCCACGTCCACCCTGAGCCCTGCACAGCGTCTCACCTTGGCCACCCTGCAGGTGTCTTGGATCTCCTGACACGGGTGCACAAGCCAGAGGAGCTGCTCCCAGACGTGCTCTTGGTGCAGCTCCTCTTGCAGGAGAACATCCAGCATGGCAGCCACGGCCCCGAGGACGGCCTGTTTGTCCTGGAGAGGGATGGCAGAGGCCCGGCATCAAAGACCAAAGGTCTGCCCTTCCTACAGAGAAGGCTTTCTCTTTCCCTTCCCCTTCCCCACACCCCCACGCCCAGCAGGGGATGGGCTCGCTCTGGAGGGCAGGCAGGTTTTCCCCAGACCCTCATCCCCAGCTCTTCCTGCCACAGTGCTGTGACATGCAGCTGCTCCCTGCCACAGAGCCACTTTGGGGCCCTTTGCAGAGCCAGCCCACTCCCTCCCATCACTGCTCAGCTGCCAGCCCACTGGGCACAGACAGAGCTGCCACATGGGTGCCCCCGCTGCCACCCTTGGCTGGGGGCGCAGCAAGGCTCACCTCCTCCTCCTGGCAGTCCTGCCAGTTCCTCAGCACAGAGAAGAGCAGCTCCTGAAGGTTCTCATAGATCCGCTCTTTCTCCATGGCAGGCCAGGGGCATTGGGATCCAGAGGACAAGTGAATCTTCACTCCATCCAGCCACTGTTTCAAAACTGAAAACAAACAAACAAACAAAAATAATGAATAATATATATATATATATTTTTTTTTTTTTTAAAGAGAGTGAGAGAAAAGGCAGCCTGTGAGAGCCTGCAGCAGGGCGAGGTGCAAGGGCTGTCCCGAGGCCCCCTGCTCTGGAGCCAGCACTCACCAGCACAAGCGAGGCGCAGGGTCCGGCCGCTCCTCACCTGGCCCACCACACTGCGCAGGCCAGCCAGCATCAGCCACGTGAAGGGGATGCACTGTGGAGCTGCAGAGGAGAAGGAGAGGTCCACAGTCAGAGCCCTGGCAGCAACAGAGGAGGGGGCGAAGCCCTGCATCCCCCAGAGAGGAAAGACCCCTTTCCCCAGTTGTCATAGGTGTAGGGTGGCTGAGAGCACTCTACCGTAGATGCCGAACAGTTTGCTGAGGGTGATGAGCACGAAATCCTTGGGTCTCTCCCCGATGGCCTTCAGCTGGCCCTGGAGCTCAGCCATCACCAAGCTGAAATGCATCCGGGCCAGAGCCACCAGGACGTTGCTGGCAGCCGTCCTCACGTTGTCCCTGACACCCTGAAAAGGAGTCACTGGTGACACACCGTCCAGGAGACTGCCTGAGGCCCCGGGAAGGGCTGAGCCACCGCCGTCCACCAGCACAACACCAGCACGGGCAGCGGCTCCCTTTGCCTTTGGCTGTAACCCCTCACCTGGGCTGCCGTCAGGTCCCGGGACACCTCTGCCAGCAGCCGGTTCACCACTCCGCACGGCGGGCGGCTGTCGTCTTCCCACAGGGCGCCCTCCAGCTCGCGGTACACCTGTGCTCGATCACCCTGGGGACAGGGACCAGTCATGCTTTGCTTTGCCCTTGCTCTCGGGGAGCCGCCCACTGCCACCCATCACCGTGCCGGTGTGGTGCCGCGGCCCGGCACCCACAGGACCACGGCACTGCGCCACGGCAAGGATTCACGGCCGGACGTCCCCAGCTCACCTCCCGGTCTTGCAGGCGCTGTTGCAGCACAGTCACAGCGGAGACAGGGACAGGGCTCGGCACCCTGCTTCTCTCCCTGCGACGCGTACGTCTGGGCACGCAGCCCACACAGGCAAAGAGACCTGGAAGCAAAGAGCGGAGCAGCTGCCGCCGGTGTCGCTCGGAGCCAGGGCCGAGCATCCGGCCGGCTCTGGGAGGAACGCTCCTCCAGCCCCACGGTTGGCGGGGACGGGGGAGGGAGCTTTCCCCTTGCTGGGGTGCCGGGGAAACCACGGCGGGCAGCTGCGCTCAGCAGAGCGAGGACGGTGCTGCCGGCGCGGCCTGAACTGACTCTGGAGGCACACGTGCGCTCGGGCGGCGTCACGGCGTGCGGAGAGGTGGAGGGACTCACCTCGAAGGGCTCTCAGCCGCTCCATGACAGCAGGAAATCTCCAGGTAGACGCAACGCTCTCTCTGGTTCCGCTTCCTGCGGGTCCCACAAGCGGACTGAGCCACCGCTCCCACCGCTGCCACGAGGGCGCACGAGGTACCACTGTGACATCACAGCGCAGTGTCACCTCACAGGGAATGGCTGGGGACCAGGCAGCACGCAGGGCAGCCCTGCAGGCCCCCAAACGCAGCATGTTCTGTGATGCACTCGGCTCTGGGGTTCCGGTTCCATGCGGAATTCCTTCCATGAAGTTGTAATAAAGACATTTTACTGGCTTAATAAATAGGACCTGAACTGGTAAAGTACTTCACGAGGGCTTAATTTTAAGATTTAGGTCTCAGAAGGAGCCCTTGGTTACCAAACCCCAGCAGTTTAGCAATACTGGTGCACCAGCACATGAGCACTATCCTAATGGATACCACGGTTACTGTAGAAATTCCCTGTCTCACTGTAGAAACTAAAACATACTCCTGGCTGATTACAATAATTTTCTGTCCATTCTGATGCTCTGAAACAATAAATGTGCATAGCTCAATTACATCTGATGCATAGAATGTCAGCAATCAACATAGTTTAATAACTTTTCTAAGAGTGAAGGGATTTTCACTATTTTTGAAAAGAATCCATAATTGCACACTCACTCGTGCAAAATGAGTTCATCTTGTTAGAGGGTGGTTCTTACTGGAATGAAATGCGCCGTGCTAAGTAAACAGCTACAGTCAGATTGGCACAAAACCCAAACACATTCCAAGGAGAAATGTTTATAACAAATAAAATGAAATGAACACATCTTACGAGTGCTTTTAGAAACGTGCTCCTGTTACTCGTTACAAAACAAATGGCTGCAACATACATAAAGTGAAGGAAAACACCAAACAAATAAGGCAGGAACAGGCTCAAAGTGAATGCGTTGTCAAATGAGCAAGAAGAAAAACTATGAAAAATGAGGCATGCTTCAGCAGGAAGGTATTTGTGAAGAAAATGCTGCCAAATATAAGGCACGTATTTATTCTGTGCTGAGTAACTGAAGAGCCGCATTTACTTCACGGAGATGTGCTGCCAGAGCTGCACAGTCAGCACAGAGTTTGAAAGCAGAATGCATGTCTCTGAAGACAGGTATGCAAAGCCATAAAACCAATGGCTGAATGATGCAGAACAGCATCTCTAAAAGCATCTCACCTTTCTGGAATGGCTGCTGTTCCTATGTGATATGGGTTCTTTCAAACTGCACGTCAGACCTGACACCTCTGTGTGAGCTCCCAACCCAGTTCTGAAAGACAACACTGAACATTTTGGGTGGGCTTTGGCTTGCAATGTGTACTTTCTCTCTGTGAGCTAAGCCCCCATTATGCTCTGCATAGACGTAACTAAAACAACTGCAGCCTGAAGAGGAGTTCAGCTCATCCTATCTCTGGATAGCTAAACATCTCACAGGCTCCATAGGCTGCACTGCTGTATAGGCAAATGGATACAGTGAAATAAAGGAGACTGCTTAACGGAATTGGAAACTCCACTGCAGTGCCTTTTATTACTTGGTCTTATCATTCTGTCTGTTTGGAAAAGGGGAGCTGTATCTTTGGGAAGCCTTGACCTGGTCCAGTTGAAACGTGTAATTCCCAGAGGCTCATCAGAACAACACATCATGGTACAAGGTGATGTAAATGTCCAGCTGAACCCAGCCCCAAAGCTTTCTCTGCAGGAATGCGATTGATGTTGGTGTGGAGCTGCGACAGCCAACTCACAGCCCATGAAAGGACATCTTGTTAATGCTCCAGAAGAGGGGAAAGATAAATAGCTCTCTAAGTTCTGTACTTCATATACCAGCCACAGTTACGGCTCTTCATAAATATTTTCAGAGAGACATCAATCAGAAATGCCACTTTATTTCTTCCCACACCTGAACCCGTGAGGTTTTATTTTGGGAAATTAAATCTACCTACTGCACACAGACAGACTGTTCCCTGGATACCACGGAATGAACGCAGTAAAGTGATCTCTGGGCTGTGCCAGGGCTGGGAACGCTCTCCGACGTGTGCATCCTCTTGCCCTTACAGGACAGAAGAGCCTGAAACGCTGGAATTTGAATTGCTTAAGCATTTCTTCACTAAATGCTGGCTTAAATATTATCTCTCTGTCACTTACAGGTATTTGTATTGAGCTCAGCTGTTTGGCTTTTTAAAGGAAAAAAAATCTGAGACATTACCATCTCAGTTTTTGTACTAATACGATTTGACAGCAGCAGTAAAACGGAGCCATTGCTAATTGCTTCTACATAGAGATTATTAAGGAATTTCTATCTGAACAGCAGAATACTTGCATTTCTAATAAAACCTCTAGAAGAGAAATCACGCTTTGGTTCTGCTGATGTGTTCTTATCAGTTATTGCAGCTTTCAGGTAACTCATAGTTTGCCCTTATCAAACTTTCTGTTTAGGGGAGCAACTCATGTGAGAAAGGAGGAAAGATGATACGTGGAAAGTATTACACACACTAATCTCTATTGTAGAAAATGCTGGCATACAAAATAATCTCCTTTATTAAAAAGCGTACAGTTAAGAGTCCAGCCCACATGAAGATAGAAGCTTCACTTCTTTTGGTGTCTATCTGGAGCTCTGCTGCTACATTTCTAATAACATTAGAAACATGACAAACCTAGCTAGCAACACTAACCTTAGAGTCTAAACCATGAAAAAGAAAAGGGAAGGCAGCAATTTCACACCACTTGTGTTTAGGATTTCTAATGCATAGACATCACTTAAACCTTGCTCAGAAATGAGAAAACTTGCAAGAGTCTTTGTCCTCTTCTTGCTTTCTTCATACATTTGATAGTGCTCTGCATGCAGATTGGTTCCATATTTTCTCCAGGATAGCACCTATAATAGCATGAAATGCCATTTACTAGCCTTTACTGCTGTCACCGTCCCAGGAGGTGACTAGGCTGCATTATTTTCAACAGCTGAAGTCATCAGGGCCCAAACTGTTTAACTGTAACTCTGAAAGTCACAATTAATACAGTACAAATACAAGTACTCTGCTATGCAGTGTGTCCTGACTCAGACTGAAATTAAAACATGATTGCTTATCTCTGTGGCTGAAAGGAAAAACTGAAATCTTCCATTGAGTGCAGCAGTCAGCTCCTCCAGCTGACACAAGGCCAAATGTTCTATTGCACTCACTCATAAATAAAGCATGGGGCAGATCTGCTAGGTTTACAAATTGCTGGAGGAGATGGTGTCTGCAGATTGCCTTTCCTTTGCCCTCTTCTACTACATGTGAGAGGAATCCAAACTGAGTTCTTCCTCTGCCTGGGGCATTTGGAACCCACACAGTCAGATCCGATACTAGGAGAAAAATTCTAAGAGTGGTGAGGTGCTGAACACCTCAATAGAAACAGAAAACTCTCCAAATCCTGTCCTTATTGCTTGTGTCCCACACTGAAGTTAGCTTTTTCCTTCCCACCAAGGGCCGCAGTCTTTGATTCTCTCCATCTTCCCCCATCTTGCTCCCTTGTCCGTCACAGGAAAGCTTTACTTTCTAAAGTGCACACGATGCCTTGTTTACCTGCTGCCATGCTGCTCAGTGCCGTCTCTTCTCCTGCTCTGTGTTGGAATATATTCAGACACAGCCTGATTTTCCAAGAAATCAAGCTCACAGTTCTGTTCCGACCATTACTGGATTGTGGAAGGATGCTCCCAGCAATATGCCATTCAGCAGGTAGAGCTTGTTGCTGGGAGGATGGTAAGATTTGACTCAGAAAGAAGGCTGTCACTGCAGCCAAAACCTTGTCAGAAGAGAGACGTGAGCTTGTCATTTGTCCATTGCATTCCTTGCAGGTTTGATATAGCACATGAAGATTTCGGTACATCAGCAGTGAGCTTTCACCATTCTCATCTTCACTTGTGATTGCTTGGGTGATTTACATACCAGCAGCACAAGGAGCCTTTATACTTCTTCTTCCTTTGTTTTCTTATTGGAAAACCACTGTGAGGCAGGTAAAATGGTTTACAAGTGTCAGTGCAATATATTTGCTTCTAGTAATGCAGATGTATTGATGCCTTGTTTTTCATCTGGCGAATGTACTTTGTAAGTTATGTACTTCTTTGTAAGCAGTAAGCAAGTACTTTTAATTACTGATACAAATTATTTTACCTGGACTTGAGCAAGGCCTTTGACATGGTCCCCCACCACATCCTTCTCTCCAAACTGGAGGGATGTGGATGTGATGGGTGGACCACTCGATGGATAAGAAACTGGTTGAAAGGCCGCAGACAGAGGGTGGTCATCAATGGCTCCATGTCCAGGTGGAGGCCGGTAACGAGCGGCGTCCCCCAGGGATCTGTCTTGGGACCGGTGCTCTTTAACATCTTTATCAATGACATCGATGACGGAATCGAGTGCACCCTCAGCAATTTGCTGACGACACCAAGCTGAGTGGTGTGGTTGACACGGTTGAAGGACGGGATGCCATTCAGAGGGACTTCGAGAGGCTGGAAAGGTGGGCCCGGGTGAACCTGATGAGGTTCAACACGGCAAAGTGCAGAGTTTTGCACTTGGGCCGGAGGAATCCCAAGCATCCCTACAGACTGGAAGGAGCGGTCCTTGAGAGCAGCCCTGTGGAGAAGGACCTGGGGGTCTTGGAAGACGAAAAACTTAACATGAGCCAGCAGTGTGCCCTTGCGGCTCGGAAGGCAAATGGGATCCTGGGCTCCATCAGAAGAGGGGTGGCCAGCAGGGACAGGGAGGTGATTGTTCCCCTCTACTCTGCTCTTGTGAGGCCCCATCTGGAATACTGCGTCCAGGTCTGGAGCCCCCAGTACAAGAAAGACAGGGAGCTGTTGGAGAGGGTCCAGAGGAGGGCCACAAAGATGATCAGGGGATTGGAGCACCTCCTCTATGAGGACAGGCTGAGGGAGCTGGGCTTGTTCAGCCTGGAGAAAAGAAGGCTGCGGGGTGACCTCATGGCAGCCTTTCAGTACCTAAAGGGAACCTACAAACAGGAGGGAAATCAACTCTTTGAAAGGGTGAGTGACAGCAGGACAAGGGGAAATGGTTTTAAGCTGAGGGAAGGGAGATTTAGGTTGGACGTCAGGGGGAAATTCTTTACAGAGAGAGTGGTGAGGTACTGGAACAGCTGCCCAGGGAGGTTGTGGATGCCCCGTCCCTGGAGGTGTTCAAGGCCAGATTGGATGGGGCCCTGGGCAGTCTGGTCTAGCATTAGGTGGGATGGTTGGTGGCCCTGCGTGTGGCAGGGGGGTTGGAGATTCATGATCCTTGAGGTCCCTTCCAACCCTGGCAATTCTGTGATTCCTTGATAAAATTCCTTACTACCTTCAGTTTTACAGCCAAAGCAGTGTTTGAGCTGGTAATGTATTCTTGAACAGCATTGCTGCCTTTAGCATTTGCATGTTTAGATATGAAAAGAGAACTTGGTCATTATTTCACGATGAGAGAACCTTGATTTCACACAACAGAATTACAATACTGTAAAATGCCACTGTAAGAATGTGGCTTTTCTTCTTTCTTTTTTTTTTTCTTTTCATTTTTTTTTTCTTATTGCAATGGTGAGTGTATGATTGATTCAAGATAAAAATGTTGTTTGTAAGTCAATCTCTATACCTGTTTTGAAAAATATGTGTTTTTATTTCTCATTATTTAAAAATTGTCTGGCGTGAAGAATCACGAGGTCACTCATGCTACAAGATCAGTAAATATCTCATATCAAGGTTAGAGAACATTCTCTCTGTGCATTTTAACAGAGGAGCTGCATCTGTACGTAACTGTAGCTACACACGATGAGCTTTTCTTGAAGGTAGGCAGGAAATTTGGTCTGCGCTGGAACAAAAATCCAGTCCTGTTTTGACTGCTCTACTTTTCACTGAGATAAAAAAATGGCATCATTCTGCAGGATGAACTAGATATACGGAATTTGGCACTGCCCTTAAATTGTGTGTAGTGAACTGAGGGGCATCAGAGCTTTACAGATTTCTACATATTCTCATGGAGAAATCTAGAGAGATCACAGGACGTAACACTGAGCTTCCAAATGGATAACAAAACACTGATGTTTTTCAGAAGACCAGAAGCTGTAGAGGACCAAGTAGCCTGGCTAGAAAAAGAGTGCAATGAATAATTGGCTGGATTAAATGAACTGCAGTGTATTTGCAGTGTTTATTCTGGAGTACTGCAGGACTTGACTAATTTTTGGCATCCTATGAGGAGATACTACAGCATTTACATTCTGATTAAATCATAGAATCACAGAATGGCCTGGGTTGAAAAGGACCACAATGATCATCTAGTTTCAACCCCCTGCTCTGTGCAGGGCAGCCAACCACTAGACCAGGCTGCCCAGAGCCAAATCCAGCCTGGCCTTGAATGCATACAGGAGTGGGGCATCCACAACTTACTTGGGTTTTCACTTTCTGGTAATATTCCAGAGATGTCATGCAGCCTGGAGGAGAGGACCAAAGTTCCACCTGATGAGGACCTGCTGAAAACTGAGAGATTCTTCAGTCTGTGTTTGTCTAGTCTGAACTATGGGCAAATTGTCAGGTGGATCCTCAGGGTCCAGAAGAATGTGTGATTGCCAAAGTGAAAGACAATTTGCTGATAGTCCATGGAAACAGGAATCCTCCTGGCATCTGGCACTCAAAGACAAAGAGAACAGGAAAACCAGATGTGTTTCCCTGCCCATGGCAAACACCTGCCTTTCCATCCTTCCTGATGCCCACAGACGCCAACAGCTGATGCCCTCAAGTACAGGCAGCCTGGACTTATTTTCATTACATATCTTTGTCCTGATGTCCTTCTAGAAGATTGGATATTTCTCCATCTCAGGAGCAGAGGGCAGGAGGGGTCCAAGGTGAGGGCACACTCTCCTCTATTTTTCTGGCACTCAAAGACAAAGAGAACATGAAAACCAGATGTGTTTCCCTGCCCATGGCAAACACCAGCCTTTCCATCCTAACGGTCCTTCCTGCCTTCAATAGTGATATTTGGCTGTCTTTTACCACTTCATCTGTTTAGCCGCTGACATTCTAACGAAAAAGTACTTACAAGCATTTTTAATGTTTTTATATTAAATGTCAGAATTAAGGAACCATTATTATTACCAAATATTTAAAACATTCAACCCAGTGAGAAGTGAACTGATGTTGCATTTAGCATTCAGATAAGAACTTGACATTTCTCCGGGAAATTCTGTAATCATCATAGTGTTTCACAGTTTTCAGTTTATGAATACTAGTTAAGTCTTCACTAATACATTATCTTCTTCCCCCTTTATGCTTTCTATATTGCTTCTGAAGCAGACTTACCTCATGATTGAATAAATGTATAGTAACGTCCAAGGTGCTTGGATTGAACAAAAATAATCCCAGTATGGGGTTCAGTCAAACTTCTATAGAATAGGTGAATCTTATGCATTGGTGCCTTTAAGGACTAGAGATTTCCAATAGACGACAGGAAGTTCAACAGATGAAAACTGCACCTAAGTAAAGAGTGCTGCTTTCATAAACTATAGTCTCATTGTCAGGCCTTGCACTGTCTCAGCAGATTGTTACAGAATGTTCATTCAAGCAGGAATTCAGAGATGCGTCTGAATTGATAACAACAACGAATAATTAAGAAAGCTTGACTGCAGTCTGCTTGAGGATTCCAGTCTGAAGTGTGTTCCACCTGGTGACAACTGGGAATGTCTTTCTCTCACCATTAGAACCATTGCACCTCTGACTAAACACATAGCTAATCACCACTGAAAACCTAGGTGCAATTTCTGCAGTGCACAGACCAACTACGTGCTGATTAACATTCAGAGAGATTGTGCAGGTGTCCTTTTAGGAACTGGCCTACAGTATGCTAAGAGGGATGGATGTGGGGACATTAGGATAACGTGCCCTCTGCCTTTTAAGACAGCCCCAGCAGAGCAGGTCAGCAGGCTGAAAAGCTGCGTGGGTCACCAGGGCTCAGAGACTTCACTCGGCCATCTGAAAGTTGAGGGCCTTCAGCCCAAGCTGCCCTTTTCCATGCAGGCAAGGAGGCCAAGAGAAGGTGGATCGGCACGGTTCTGGTGCAGACAGGGGCTGCAGTGTGAGCAGGCCTACACAGACAAGGCTGTGCCCACACAGAGTGACAGCAGCTTTCGCTGTGAGCAGATTCCCAGGGGGCCTGAGCCATGGCAGTTCTTGATGGCAGCATGTTCCAATCAGCCCTGGAAGTCTTCTCTGGACGTCTGTCGCATTCTGGAATCCACACTGAGGACGCAGTCGCTGTGTCAGAGCAGCTGGCAGAGTCACGGGGAACCGTGACGTAGTTGGCCCAGGGAGCAACAACAAGGCCTGCACTGCTCAGCCAGCCCAGGCCAAAGGGGAGCACGAGAGAGAGCAGAGGAGAGAGGGGGGGAAAGAGGGCCAGGAAGGAAAGGCCTGTGCCTGAATGGACGTGTAGCAGCAGCTGCTGACAGCAAACTCGGTGATGGCAGGGGCACAGCAGAGCAGTGCAATGCTGGCAGCTTCCTGTGTCTTTCACACAGGCACTGCAGACATGGCCAGCACTGGGAGATCAGCAGAACTGCTGCACACCTCTGCCAGCCCAGGCCAGAGGAGTGCAGAACAGTGAGCTGCTGCTGAGGGGAGAGAGGATGGCCTGAGAGCTGACCTGAGAGGCAGGGCTGGCTGTGTGACAGCAGCCTCTGTGTCCTCCTCCTGTGTCTGTGAGGGCCAGAGGGCCAGAAGAGAACATGCCCAGACAACGAAGCCCTGCTGTCCTCTGCTGCTCAGCTGGAGAGATGTTCCGCCTTCCTGAAGGACGCTGATCCAAAGGGAAGGAATCAAAGGAAGTCCAGGCTGGCTGTCCTTGTGGGCATCAGCTGCTGGCAGCTGCCTCTGTGCTGCCATGGGCAGGGCACAGCACACACAGTGTTTGCAGTTCCCTGTGTGACACTGGCCCTGGTGACCTGACAGCCATAGGGAGACAAGAGAAAGAGCTGCCTCCCTCTGCCAGATGAGGCAAAGGTGAGAATCCCAGAATCACAGCATGGCCCGGCTTGGAAAGGAGCTCAAGGTTCATGAATCTCCAACCCTTGGCTCTCCAAGGGTGCACAGGGGGCTTTGTTCTCCCTGTGGTGCAGCTTCAGTGCCAACTCACAGCTGAGCTGGTTGGCACACTGTGACAGCCTGCCGCTCTGAAGCTCTTGGGGCAGTGCTCAGTTCTTTCTGAAGTACTCTGGAAAATGCTGCTTCTCCTTCACCAAGTCTGTTTCCAGACAGACGTCTTTTTCTCCTCTGTACACACAAACAGTATCTTGTAACTCCCTGGCACAGTGCTCAGAAGTGATACTTCTGGAAGCACGTCAGAGAAAAGTGGCCTTGTCCCAGTGGACTTTCAGAGCAGATGAGAACAAGTCTTGGTTGACGGCTTTCTTCTGCTTCTGGAACTGCACAGGCAGGTTGTGTGTTGTCATACTTTATGCCAGAGTGCCAAACTGAAGCAGTTTCTGCAACTTCTTTTTTTCATACTTGTCACTCTTTGCTGAGACCTTAACTTAGTCATTTTTAATGCGCTCTCATCTAAACTACTGTGTCCTCCAGTGTCAATGTTGTATGAATCAGGACTGTGGGATTTCATCAGTGAAAGGATTCTGCTCTAATGACTGTCATTCTAAAGCTGATATTGTTTCTACCGCATCAGGCTTGCAGGAAGCATCTTTGATCAACAGAGAAATCAGAAAAATTGCTTTTCCTATTGCAGTTTCCTTTTAACTAGTGATGAAAGCTGTCAGTTTATTTTTGGCACCAGAAATCCTGGGATGCAACCAGGTTAGATAAGAAGTGACACTGAGTCAACAGTAAGGGAACACAGATGAGATAGCATCACACAGCTCTGGAAAATATGTTCCAGCTCTGTGTCTACCTACACCTTCAGGAGATGAAAAGTACTGGCTTACTGAGGTGTCCTGGGTTGCAGGTTCTGTTAATCTCCATTTCTGGAAGAGCTGCTTGCAATAAATACCTTGTAAGGTGAATGAGCTTGATAGAAGTAGGGTGTGAAAGAGATGGATTTGCTGTTTCCCTGAAGGTGCAGGAGTATTGCTGTGCCTACAGTCAGTAAACAAGGCAGAAATCACTGTGTTCCTCAGAATGAAAAGGAATAAAAATCTTTTTGGGAGTGACAGCACGCCTGAATGAAGCATAAATCTAAACATTTAAAATAAGGGCTAGTGTCAAAGGGACTTGCAGTATTTCTCGAGAAGAAATATTTGATGCTTCTTTAGGAAAGTCATCATAACAAAAGTGTACTGATGTCTTTGCTGAGGATTTCCTTGGTTCCAGCCTGAAGGTGTGCGCAGGCATGAGCAGGCAGTGCTGAGCTGCAGGTGAGTGCCTGTGTCCCACAGCAGGAAACCCGTGGATGTCTTCAGGGGTTTGAAATGGGCAGAGCTGTGAAACCTGCAGGCTTTCACTGAAATTGTCCCCTGCTTTATTTTGTAATCTTAGTTTCACCAATGCTTTCCAATATAATTTTCGTATGAATGCAGATACATGGGATAGGATTTAAAGTTTTTATGGTGCTGCTGTATAGTTTTCTGTGGTCATCATAAGCCAATAAAAAAAATAAATGGTAATCAGGCAATCTATTAACAACCTGTGGCACGTGTAAAACAATGAAATTCCTTGCAGGAAGACAATATTGCCATATAATAATGTGGCTATCCAAAACTGTTAATTATACTTGATGAGCTGGAGATAAACCTTAAATGCAGGACTTTGATCTTAGCCAAGAATAATAAACCGTATTATCATTCTTAAATTGGCAGCTGCTATCAAAAGCCTGTGTCTTATTTCCCTTTTAGTAACACTGGCTAAATCAGAGAAAGTGATAAAAGAATTTCATGATTGCAGCTTAGGGATTCTTTCCCACTTGAACAGAAGTAATCTATGTCCAAAAATGTCTGTAAATACTTTTTCTATCTTATTTTGCCAGATGTATTGATATTTGAGATGAATGGCAAAAACATTTTGCGTACATAGATAAGCAATGCAAATTCGCTGGATTGTTTTAGAGAAAAAAGCTCTAGTTATCAGATCGTTTCCATGCAGAAATAAGATTTACAGAAAAATTCTCCTTATTATTATTCACGCATGAATAAGTACAAAAAAGAGATGTGGGGGATGTTGTTTCAATTCCAGCTGATTGTAGGAAGGACTGTCAGGATGGAAAGGCTGATGTCTGCCATGGGCAAAGAAACACTTCTGGTTTTCATCTTCTCTTTGCCTTTGAGTGCAAGAGACCATGAGGAGAGTGTGCCCTAAACTTGGACCCTTTTTGACCATTGCAGCAGAGATGGAGAAGTGTTCAACCTTCTAGAAGGACTTCAGGACAAAGATATGTAATGAAAATAAGTCCAGGCTGGCTGTCCTTGTGGGCATCAGCTGCTGGCATCTGCATTGCTGCTGCCATGAGCATGGCACAGCAGGTAAAAGATTGCTTTTCCTTGTGTGACACAGGAGCTCTTGACTTGAAAGCTAGAGGGATGCAATAGAAAGAGCTGCAACCTCTGCCAGACATGGCAAAGTTGAGTGGGATGTTGTTTCAGTTGCTGCTGATGTCAGGAAGGACTGTAAGGATGGAAAGTCTGGTGTTTGCCATGGACAGAGAAACACATCTGGTTTTCATCTTCTCTTTGTCTTTGTGTGCCAGAAAAAGAGGAGAGTGTGCCCTCACCTCGGACCCATCCTGCCCTCTTCTGCTGAGAGGGAGAAATGTTACAGCTTGTAGAAGGACATCAGGACAAAGATATGTAATGAAAATAAGTCCAGGCTGGCTGTCCTTGTGGGCATCAGCTGCTGGCATCTGCATTGCTGCTGCCATGAGCATGGCACAGCAGGTAAAAGATTGCTTTTCCTTGTGTGACACAGGAGCTCTTGACTTGAAAGCTAGAGGGATGCAATAGAAAGAGCTGCAACCTCTGCCAGACATGGCAAAGGTGAGTGGGATGTTGTTTCAATTAGTGCTGATGTCAGGAAGGACTGTAAGGATGGAAAGGCTGGTGTTTGCCATGGGCAGGGAAACACATCTGGTTTTCATCTTCTCTTTGTCTTTGTGTGCCAGAAAAAGACGAGAGTGTGCCCTAACCTTGGACCCCTCCTGCCCTCTTCTACTGAGATGGTGAAATGTTCCAGCTTGTAGAAGGACATCAGGACAAAGATATGTAATGAAAATAAGTCCAGGCTGGCTGTCCTTGTGGACATCAGCTGCTGGCATCTGGACTTCTGCTGCCATGAGCATGGCACAGCAGGTAAGAGATTGCTTTTCCTTGTGTGACACAGGAGCTCTTGTCTTGAAAGCTAGAGGGATGCAATAGAAAGAGCTGCAACCTCTGGCAGACATGACAAGGGTGAGTGGGATGTTGTTTCAGTTGCTGCTGATGTCAGGAGGACTTTAAGGATGGAAAGGCTGGTGTTTGCCATGGGCAGGGAAACACATCTTGTTTTCATTTTCTCTTTGTATTCCAGAAAAAGGGGAAAGTGTGCCCTCACCTTGGACCCCTCCTGCCCTCTTCTGCTGAGATGGAAAAATGTTCCAGCTTCTAGAAGGACATCAGGACAAAGATATGTAATTTAAATAAGTCCAGGCTGGCTGTCCTTGTGGGCATCAGCTGCTGGCATCTGCATTGGTGTTGCCATGAGCATGGCAAAGCAGGTAAAAGGTTGCTTTTCCTTGTGTGACACAGGAGCTCTTGACTTGAAAGCTAGAGGGATGCAATAGAAAGAGCTGCAACCTCTGCCAGACATGGCAAAGGTGAGTGGGATGTTGTTTCAATAAGTGCTGATGTCAGGAAGGACTGTAAGGATGGAAAGTCTGTTGTTTGCCATGGGCAGGGAAAGACATCTGGTTTTCATTTTCTCTTTCTGTGCCAGAAAAAGAGCAGAGTGTGCCCTCACCTTGGACCCCTCCTGCCCTCTTCTGCTGAGATGGAGAAATGTTCCAGCTTCTAGAAGGACATCAGGACAAGGATATGTAATGAAAATAAGTCCAGGCTGGCTGTCCTTGTGGGCATCAGCTGCTGGCATCTGCATTGCTGCTGCCATGAGCATGGCACAGCAGGTAAAAGATTGCTTTTCCTTGTGTGACACAGGAGATCTTGACTTGACAGCTAGAGAGATGCAATAGAAAGAGCTGCAACCTCTGCCAGACATGGCAAAGGTGAGTAGGATGTTGTTTCAGTTAGTGCTGATGTCAGGAAGGACTGTAAGGATGGAAAGGCTGGTGTTTGCCATGGGCAGGGAAACACATCTTGTTTTCATTTTCTCTTTGTATTCCAGAAAAAGGGGAAAGTGTGCCCTCACCTTGGACCCCTCCTGCCCTCTTCTGCTGAGATGGAAAAATGTTCCAGCTTCTAGAAGGACATCAGGACAAAGATATGTAATTTAAATAAGTCCAGGCTGGCTGTCCTTGTGGGCATCAGCTGCTGGCATCTGCATTGCTGCTGCCATGAGCATGGCAAAGCAGGTAAAAGGTTGCTTTTCCTTGTGTGACACAGGAGCTCTTGACTTGAAAGCTAGAGGGATGCAATAGAAAGAGCTGCAACCTCTGCCAGACATGGCAAAGTTGAGTGGGATGTTGTTTCAATTAGTGAAGATGTCAGGAAGGACTGTAAGGATGGAGAGGCTGGTGTTTGCCATGGGCAGGGAAACACATCTTGTTTTCATTTTCTCTTTCTCTTTGAGTGCCAGATAAAGAGCAGAGTGTGCCCTCACCTTGGACCCATCCTGCCCTCTTCTGCTGAGATGGAGAATTGTTCCAGCTTCTAGAAGGACATCAGTACAAGGATGTGTAATGAAAATAAGTCCAGGCTGGCTGTCCTTGTGGGCATCAGCTGCTGGCATCTGGACTTCTGCTGCCATGAGCATGGCACAGCAGGTAAAAGATTGCGTTTCCTTGTGTGACACAGGAGTTCTTGATTGAAAGCTAGAGGGATGCAATAGAAAGAGCTGCAACCTCTGCCAGACATGGCAAAGGTGAGTGGGATGTTGTTTCAATTAGTGCTGATGTCAGGAGGACTTTAAGGATGGAAAGGCTGGTGTTTGCCATGGGCAGGGAAACACATCTTGTTTTCATTTTCTCTTTGTATTCCAGAAAAAGGGGAAAGTGTGCCCTCACCTTGGACCCCTCCTGCCCTCTTCTGCTGAGATGGAAAAATGTTCCAGCTTCTAGAAGGACATCAGGACAAAGATATGTAATTTAAATAAGTCCAGGCTGGCTGTCCTTGTGGGCATCAGCTGCTGGCATCTGCATTGGTGTTGCCATGAGCATGGCAAAGCAGGTAAAAGGTTGCTTTTCCTTGTGTGACACAGGAGCTCTTGACTTGAAAGCTAGAGGGATGCAATAGAAAGAGCTGCAACCTCTGCCAGACATGGCAAAGGTGAGTGGGATGTTGTTTCAGTTGCTGCGGATGTCAGGAAGGACTGTAAGGATGGAAAGGCTGGTGTTTGCCATGGGCAGGGAAACACATCAGGTTTTCATTTTCTCTTTCTCTTTGAGTGCCAGATAAAGAGCAGAGTGTGCCCTCACCTTGGACCCATCCTGCCCTCTTCTGCTGAGATGGAGAAATGTTCCAGCTTCTAGAAGGACATCAGGACAAAGATATGTAATGTAAATAAGTCCAGGCTGGCTGTCCTTGTGGGCATCAGCTGCTGGCATCTGCATTGCTGCTGCCATGAGCATGGCACAGCAGGTAAAAGATTGCTTTTCCTTGTGTGACACAAGAGCTCTTGACTTAAAAGCTAGAGGGATGCAATAGAAAGAGCTGCAACCTCTGCCAGACATGGCAAAGGTGAGTGGGATGTTGTTTCAATTATTGCTGATGATTGCAGGAAGGACTGTAAGGATGGAAAGGCTGGTGTTTGCCATGGGGAGGGAAACACATCTGGTTTTCATTTTCTCTTTATCTTTGAGTGCCAGATAAAGAGCAGAGTGTGCCCTCACCTTGGACACATCCTGCCCTCTTCTGCTGAGATGGAGAAATGTTCCAGCTTGTAGAAGGAAATCAGGACAAGGATATGTGATGAAAATAAGTCCAGGCTGGCTGTCCTTGTGGGCATCAGCTGCTGGCATCTGCATTGCTGCTGCCATGAGCATGGCAAAGCAGGTAAAAGATTGCTTTTCCTTGTGTGACACAGGAGCTCTTGACTTGACAGCTAGAGGGATGCAATAGAAAGAGCTGCAACCTCTGCCAGATATGGCAAATGTGAGTGGAATGTTGTTTCAGTTGCTGCTGATGTCAGGAATGACTGTAAGGATGGAAAGGCTGGTGTTTGCCATGGGCAGGGAAACACATCTGGTTTTCATTTTCTCTTTCTGTGCCAGAAAAAGAGCAGAGTGTGCCCTAACCTTGGACCCCTCCTGCCCTCTGCTGCTGAGATGGAGAAATGTCCCAGCTTATAGAAGGACATCAGGACAAAGATATGTAATGAAAATAAGTCCAGGCTGGCTGTCCTTGTGGGCATCAGCTGCTGGCATCTGCATGGCTGCTGCCATGAGCATGGAAAAGCAGGTAAAAGATTGCTTTTACTTGTGTGACACTGGAGCTCTTGACTTGAAAGCTAGAGCGATGCAATAGAAAGAGCTGCAACCTCTGCCTGACATGGCAAAGGTGAGTGGGATGTTGTTTCAGTTGCTGCGGATGTCAGGAAGGACTGTAAGGATGGAAAGGCTGGTGTTTGCCATGGGCAGGGAAACACATCAGGTTTTCATTTTCTCTTTCTCTTTGAGTGCCAGATAAAGAGCAGAGTGTGCCCTCACCTTGGACCCATCCTGCCCTCTTCTGCTGAGATGGAGAAATGTTCCAGCTTCTAGAAGGACATCAGTACAAGGATGTGTAATGAAAATAAGTCCAGGCTGGCTGTCCTTGTGGGCATCAGCTGCTGGCATCTGCATTGCTGCTGCCATGAGCATGGCACAACAGGTAAAAGATTGCGTTTCCTTGTGTGACACAGGAGCTCTTGACTTGAAAGCTAGAGGGATGCAATAGAAAGAGCTGCAACCTCTGGCAGACATGACAAGGGTGAGTGGGATGTTGTTTCAGTTATTGCTGATGTCAGGAAGGACTGTAAGGATGGAAAGGCTGGTGTTTGCCATGGGCAGGGAAACACATCTGGATTTCATTTTCTCTTTCTCTTTGTGTGCCAGAAAAAGAGGAGAGTGTGCCCTCAACTTGGACCCCTCCTAACCTCTGCTGCTGAGATGGAGAAATGTTCCAGCTTGTAGAAAGACAACAGGGCAAATATATGTAATGAAAATAAGTCCAGGCTGGCTGTCCTTGTGGGCATCAGATCCTGGCACCTGCATTGCTGCTGCCATGAGCATGGCAAAGCAGGTAAAAGGTTGCTTTTCCTTGTGTGACACAGGAGCTCTTGACTTGAAAGCTAGAGGGATGCAATAGAAAGAGCTGCAACCTCTGCCAGACATGGCAAAGTTGAGTGGGATGCTGTTTCAATTAGTGCTGATGTCAGGAGGATTGTAAGGATGGAAAGTTTAGTGTTTGCCATGAGCAGGGAAACACATCTGGTTTTCATTTTCTCTTTCTCTTTGACTGCCAGATAAACATGGGATAGTTTGCCCTCACCTTGGAACTCTCCTTCCCTCTGCTTCTGAGAGGGAGAAATGTTCCAGCTTCTAGAAGGACATCAGGACAAAGATATGTAATGAAAATACGTCCAGGCTGGCTGTCCTTGTGGGCATCAGCTGCTGGCATCTGCATTGCTGCTGCCATGAGCATGGCACAGCAGGTAAAAATTGCGTTTCCTTGTGTGACAGGAGCTCTTGACTTGAAAGCTAGAGGGATGCAATAGAAAGAGCTGCAACCTCTGCCAGACATGGCAAAGGTGAGTGGGATGTTGTTTCAGTTAGTGCTGATGTCAGGAAGGACTGTAAGGATGGAAAGGCTGGTGTTTGTCATGGGCTGGGAAACACATCTTGTTTTCATTTTCTCTTTCTGTGCAAGAAAAAGAGCAGAGTGTGCCCTCACCTTGGACCCCTCCTGCCCTCTTCTGCTGAGATGGAGAAATGTTCCAGCTTCTAGAAGGACATCAGGACAAAGATGTGTAATGAACATAAGTCCAGGCTGGCTTTCCTTGTGGGCATCAGCTGCTGGCATCTGCATTGCTGCTGCCATGAGCATGGCAAAGCAGGTAAAAGGTTGCTTTTCCTTGTGTGACACAGGAGCTCTTGACTTGAAAGCTAGAGGGATGCAATAGAAAGAGCTGCAACCTCTGCCAGACATGGCAAAGTTGAGTGGGATGTTGTTTCAATTAGTGCAGATGTCAGGAAGGACTGTAAGGATGGAGAGGCTGGTGTTTGCCATGGGCAGGGAAACACATCTTGTTTTCATTTTCTCTTTCTCTTTGAGTGCCAGATAAAGAGCAGAGTGTGCCCTCACCTTGGACCCATCCTGCCCTCTTCTGCTGAGATGGAGAATTGTTCCAGCTTCTAGAAGGACATCAGTACAAGGATGTGTAATGAAAATAAGTCCAGGCTGGCTGTCCTTGTGGGCATCAGCTGCTGGCATCTGGACTTCTGCTGCCATGAGCATGGCACAGCAGGTAAAAGATTGCGTTTCCTTGTGTGACACAGGAGTTCTTGATTGAAAGCTAGAGGGATGCAATAGAAAGAGCTGCAACCTCTGCCAGACATGGCAAAGGTGAGTGGGATGTTGTTTCAATTAGTGCTGATGTCAGGAGGACTTTAAGGATGGAAAGGCTGGTGTTTGCCATGGGCAGGGAAACACATCTTGTTTTCATTTTCTCTTTGTATTCCAGAAAAAGGGGAAAGTGTGCCCTCACCTTGGACCCCTCCTGCCCTCTTCTGCTGAGATGGAAAAATGTTCCAGCTTCTAGAAGGACATCAGGACAAAGATATGTAATTTAAATAAGTCCAGGCTGGCTGTCCTTGTGGGCATCAGCTGCTGGCATCTGCATTGGTGTTGCCATGAGCATGGCAAAGCAGGTAAAAGGTTGCTTTTCCTTGTGTGACACAGGAGCTCTTGACTTGAAAGCTAGAGGGATGCAATAGAAAGAGCTGCAACCTCTGCCAGACATGGCAAAGGTGAGTGGGATGTTGTTTCAGTTGCTGCGGATGTCAGGAAGGACTGTAAGGATGGAAAGGCTGGTGTTTGCCATGGGCAGGGAAACACATCAGGTTTTCATTTTCTCTTTCTCTTTGAGTGCCAGATAAAGAGCAGAGTGTGCCCTCACCTTGGACCCATCCTGCCCTCTTCTGCTGAGATGGAGAAATGTTCCAGCTTCTAGAAGGACATCAGGACAAAGATATGTAATGTAAATAAGTCCAGGCTGGCTGTCCTTGTGGGCATCAGCTGCTGGCATCTGCATTGCTGCTGCCATGAGCATGGCACAGCAGGTAAAAGATTGCTTTTCCTTGTGTGACACAAGAGCTCTTGACTTAAAAGCTAGAGGGATGCAATAGAAAGAGCTGCAACCTCTGCCAGACATGGCAAAGGTGAGTGGGATGTTGTTTCAATTATTGCTGATGATTGCAGGAAGGACTGTAAGGATGGAAAGGCTGGTGTTTGCCATGGGCAGGGAAACACATCAGGTTTTCATTTTCTCTTTCTCTTTGAGTGCCAGATAAAGAGCAGAGTGTGCCCTCACCTTGGACACATCCTGCCCTCTTCTGCTGAGATGGAGAAATGTTCCAGCTTGTAGAAGGACATCAGGACAAGGATATGTGATGAAAATAAGTCCAGGCTGGCTGTCCTTGTGGGCATCAGCTGCTGGCATCTGCATTGCTGCTGCCATGAGCATGGCAAAGCAGGTAAAAGATTGCTTTTCCTTGTGTGACACAGGAGCTCTTGACTTGACAGCTAGAGGGATGCAATAGAAAGAGCTGCAACCTCTGCCAGATATGGCAAATGTGAGTGGAATGTTGTTTCAGTTGCTGCTGATGTCAGGAATGACTGTAAGGATGGAAAGGCTGGTGTTTGCCATGGGCAGGGAAACACATCTGGTTTTCATTTTCTCTTTCTCTTTGAGTGCCAGATAAGGAGCAGAGTGTGCCCTCACCTTGGACCCATCCTGCCCTCTTCTGCTGAGATGGAGAAATGTTCCAGCTTCTAGAAGGACATCAGTACAAGGATGTGTAATGAAAATAAGTCCAGGCTGGCTGTCCTTGTGGGCATCAGCTGCTGGCATCTGCATTGCTGCTGCCATGAGCATGG